>NC_136717.1:16755223-17080223 GCF_936440315.1 Barbus barbus
TTGCCGGTGAACAAATGATGGTGACATTGGCGGAGTTTGTCTTTCCCTTTTTATCCAGTCTTGGAAATAAAATGGCCACTATTCAGAATTGTGCCTTTGAAAATCATTACACAGAGATAATCACAGGTGACAAAGAAAGTGCATTTGCTTTCAGAATACAGATACATAAGAGTACATAATAAAATACTTCACAGTGCCATTATAGTTCATTATATTCCAGAAGTTAAAATTTGGCCTCAATGGGAGATCAACATGTGTTTTACATCATAATTGTGTTCATGTTACTAAATTGCTTATTTTAGCTCAGCTGCAATGCTGTATTGACCAATCAGCATCCAGAACTAAAACTGCATTGGGCCTTACTAAACCAATAGTGTGATAAATCCCAAAAATTTAAGACAAAAGTCACTATAAAACTTGGTAATCTGTGCATTTAGACGTCACTCATGTTACTTCAAGGTTACTAGTCATCGTCCACTTGTTTTTATAAAGTTAAATCCCATCACTAAAACTCCATGACCTCTTTACAAAAAAAAAAAACGGTGACATCCGCACCCCACCTCCAGCTTGTTGTGATGGATGGGGCTCCTGTTGCATCATAAGCCCTGATCCCTCCCTACTGGCTAAAACCTGGATTTAAGGCCTGTGTCCTTCTGCTGAGGGAGGAGGAGGAGAGAAGCGCACTAATCCATCAGGCATCGCACACATCCCAGCATCCCACTCCACTTCCAGATTATCAGCGCAGAGCAACACGATCGGAGAGAGACCGTCTAATCCCTGTCCCACCACATCCGTTCTAAACAGAGCAAAACGAGACGGAGATGTTCAGGGAAACGTGTAGGGAGAGCGAGGATTTGTGTGTTTGTGGTTTCCAGGTCATGGTGGCAGCTGGCAGGAGCTGCTCAGTGCACGCATGCGTCAGTCGTGAGCTGCAGATTAAGGGACTCTTATTAGCACGCTTTCTGAGCCCCTGGCCCCACCCTCATCCCGTCCAAGTGCTCGGGCCAATCTGTTCCACAGTCGGGGCCGTGTTCACAGAACAGCGTTCCGTTCTAATCCTAATACATATAGCCACAATTCTATTTTAACATCAGATCGTTACGGACCTGATTCAAGTGTGATGTCATACATAAAACCATTGACAAGTATAGTTCTATCACTAAGCAAATTTTTTTTTTAAAAGGGGTATTTTTCAAATGTAATATATTTAAAAAATTATAAATTACAACAAGGTTAATCATGACGTTTTCAATTTTACAACATTTATTAATTTAGGTTAATTTATAAATATATTCAGAAAACATTGAATAATGTCAATTTATGCAACTTGAATGTTAAAAGTGCATTTGTAAATGTAGAAATTGATATTAATTATTGCAATTGATTGATTAGTGCAATCACTTGTTCCCCAAAGATAAACTTTGTTTTAAGATTTGCAGACAGAGGGAAACTGGAAATTAAAAGAGTTCTGCTAACACAAGCAGGCCAAAGTTACCCTGACGCTCTGTCTCAGAGCTGTAAATGTAAAGGAATCCTTATTAGTTTTATCTTTTTATGAGGGTTGCCATTAGCTCGCACAAATGCTAAATGGCTGTCTGATGGTATTGTGTCCTCAGGGGAATATGGGGCAGAGGTATTGATTGTGTTAAGGAGAGGATATGGCTCTGACGGGGCTGACGGCTCCAGTCTCTGCGGGGGGCTTGTTCCTCCAGCCTGGAGCTGCACAAACTCTGGGGCAGAGCTTTAATCTCTACTAATCGTATCTTAATACACACTACATCCCTCTGGCCCTCTTTCTTACACACACACACTCGTACGCGTGCATGCTAGCAGTAGCTCTAAACTAATGGATTATCCCCCAACTAAACCCAACATACCTGTCTGTCTATCTATTTGATATTTTATTCAGATTGTTATTCAGAATATCTATCTATCTATCTATCTATCTATCTATCTATCTATCTATCTATCTATCTATCTATCTATCTATCTATCTATCTATCTATCTATCTATCTGTCTATCTGTCTGTCTGTCTATCTGTCTGTCTGTCTGTCTGTCTGCCTGTCCAATCATCCAGTCAGAATATGCAATATCTATCTGATTGATATATTATTCATATTGCTATTCAGAATATTCGACAATCAGATTAAATGATGATATACTGTTCAGAAATATTCAGAATATAATTTAAAAATCTATCTATCCATCCATCCATTCAAAATATTCAGAAAACTGTTCATCTATCTATCTATTATTTCAGAATATTCAAAAATCCGACAATGATATATAGGCCTATTATTCACAAATATTCAGATTGTTTTTCTTATTTGTTATTACCATTCATCTATTCATTGTAGCATATGATATTATTGATAGAATGTTAGTAACTAATTATCTATTTCTAAAACAGCTTGCAGATACACACACACACACACATTTATATTGCCCTTAAATAATTCTTTCCTCAAAACAAAATAATACAGTGAATAAAAATGCAGATGCTTCCTGGGGTAGGGTTTTTTTTTTTCCCCCCACCACCATCATCATCATCGTCACTTTCTTACATCGATGATGTTCTCACCATCACACACACCTCGGCACCAGACAGAGCGTAAGAGAGATGGACCCTAATCTCATTCCACTAATGCTCTCTTTACATTAGAGTACAGACCAAGCTCTGTCTCGGCCATGCTCTTTCTTTCTTTCCTAACCAGGGATTATTCACTGAATGAGAGAGCGAGAGAGAGAGAGGGGAGGTCGGTACAGAGGAGGGGGCATGAAAAATGCTGTGTAACCCGACCCGGGCGGCCCATCTGGAGAAGGCCCACATGGACAGAGATTTCCCACAAAGCAATTACTGCAGCAGAAGTTTCGGCAGGAATCTGCCACAATGTTCCTTTCTTCTCCAATATACACATATTTGCTTTGGGTTTTCTGACATGGGCAGGTAAACACTGATAATAAACCAATGGAGAAACCAAGATATTGATAAAAAAAAATTTATGCATTTAAAGTGAGGGCTGCAACCACTATAGTAGGTGAAAATGGTTTTTCAATGACCAATATTTAATATTTGACAGCATTGTTTTCTGTTTAACTGCTCCTAAATATTGCATAAACATAAATTGTCAAACAAATTAATTCAGATTCAGTACCTCCTCAACAGAAGCATTCACCAACAACCAAAGACCTAAAGATAGTGATTAACACTAGGAATAATAACATTAAACTTCAACGATGACTAATATTTTCATATTGTCATTCATTCTGTATGAATAGATTTATGCAAAAGGAGATAAAGAGGACTTAATCCAGCAATCCTCTCCTCACCTACATTAGCAGCCCCTGACCCAGATACAGGGCCGCCCTCTCCCTTTACCAAATGACAAAACACAAGCTGTTTCACACAAATGCCAAGAGTTCTCGAAGAGCTATGTTTCATACAGTCTTTTTTTTTATTTGTTTTGAACATGAGACTTTGATTAGCAACCTATAATATGTATAATTCAATGGTCTATTTTGGCAGACACAGCCCAAAAAAGATAAATAAGCCAAACCGATCCAACACAATGAAATTCACAATGACACTAGTATCAGCGAACAGCTTGGATCAATGATAGAAGCATCAGGAGCTTTGAGACTGTAGTGTGCAGTGGGGGAATATTTGAATTTCACCCCAACCAGCACTACTCACAGTCACTCACTCAGGGGGCGGAGCCTGTGACATCACTGAAACGCAGTTTCGAACCTGTGCTCTCAATTCTTCAGAGATTGATATCCCCGCTTCACAGTGGAGATGTTCTCAGGTAGTAGTTGGCAAGTCTAGAACCACCGGACCTGACTACCTCACCAGTGTGAGTTCTACCATTGCCAAATACCGTCGGAGAACCTTCGGGTTTTGTCCTTGAACTCCGTAGCAGAAGAGTAAAGGGCTGTTCTTTGCCACAACAGATATACAGTAATACAAATGAACTTTTATTTCATACTAAAGATCATTTAAATGAAAGGTAACAGATGAAAAATTATTGAAGGTCTTCATTGGGCTAGAAAAAATGGCTCTTATTAGTACCTCTTAAAACTAAAGATTCCAAAAGGAACTTTTTTATATAAGTGCAATAGAAGAACCATTTTGGATTCTCCAAAGAACCTTTATTTTTTATTTAGTGTGATGAATATTTTAATAATCTAAAGAACGTTTTTCCACTTTAAATACCATTTTGTGCAATGGAAAGGTTAAATGTTCTTTGTGCAACCATTAATGCCAACTGATATCGAACACCAAAAAAACTTTATTTTAGAGAGCATATATGCATAAAATAGCCTCTAGAAAGTCAAAACTTCTACTGCACATCATTTTAATCAGCAGCTATAGCATTGCATAGAAACACAGCACAGAAACTGTTTATGAACAATTTTGCATTGATCGATGAAGATGCAGTTGCTTCCAAGAGGAGATGAATATCTGAATATCCGTCCTCCAGTAATGACAGTTCATGGCGTCTGATGCAGACAAACCATTTTAGTGTCATAATGCATTTGTGCAAATCATCTCTCTGCAAAAACCCCCGCAACTACTTCTTTTGGGGTTCAGCTGCAGTAACCGAAAGGAAAATGTCTTCATGAAGATGCGAGATTATTGAACTTTAGGCTTTCCACAGCAAAGGTCGCTTCTTATGTTACACTGAGCAGAAGGACTGAAAATAGAACATGACTGGAGAGGATCAATCACGCCAATGGCCTGCTGTCTGTCCTTTGTGATCACGATTTTTAGCAGCATTTCTGTCTTATCCCATATTGGCACTACACATAATTGCTCAGCGTATATATAAAAAAGCAAAAATGTGCTAGTGCCAAAACAGGCAAAGAAGAGAGACAAGAGCGCATCCGAGAGTTTTGAATCCATACCTACTTACACCAGAGAAGCAAACCGGATATCATGTGGTTCTTTCTCTGCTCTGTTTATGGCCCTTTGGTAATTCACTGATAGTGTGCTTTCACAGTGAATTCTACCAGTGCCATACACAGAACAGGAGTCTGTCAGCTTCACCCCTTTAAGAAACCTGCAGCCTCCAGGAACACCAATGAAAGAACGACAGAGCAGTGGGGAGGGGGTGTATGAGGGGAGGTGGAGGGAGATTTGGTTAAGGAGGTTGAGAAGAACCCTTCTTCCTAAAGGGAAAAGAAAGAGAGAGACAGAGAGTGAGAAAGGAACGCAAAAGTGCATCATAGGAGATTCAGAGAGACAGCAAGCCAAGAATGCAGTACAGAATAACGCAGTGTAATGATGAAAAATGTTAAATCAGTGGAGGCAAAGACTAGTTAGGACATTTGGCAAAGATGCTTTTTGTCTAAAACATTTGCACTGTATTTAAAGATTAGATGCTATATTTAATTTCACACATTTCCTGGGAATCGAACCCATGACCTTGGCAACCTTGGCTTTTCTATCACCAAGCTCTACTGTTTGAGGTGCCTTCAAAAAAGGCTCTTCTACTTTATTTCAGTAATGGAGAATGAAAACACAAATTCCATTATTGAAGGCATTTCAAAGCCTTCAAGACTTTTACGAGCTATTTCTTTTGTTGGATTATATTGAGATTATAAAGGACACACTAGTGATTCTCCACATGGATAGATGGATAGAGCATTTTCAGTCAAATGAATCACAAAACGCTGACATTATCCTCCCATAGTGTACTCAAACAGACATTTTAATTAGCTTTTGAGAAGATTAAACCAAGTTGTCTACATAATCATAATACTTTATACTGAGGAAGGACTTGCATCTCCTTAAGAACGAAGAGTCTCTTCCTCGGATGAAATTGTCTTTAGATAATCTTCGGAGATTATCAAACAAAATTCTGGATTTACACCAAAAGGTTGATCCCTTTACTGTGAAATGCATGTCCAAGTATGATGGAGGTAACATCACAAAAGCATTCATGCCCTTCAAAACACAGCAAACAATTCCTGAGCAATAAAAGCCTGCAGAGATCCGTCAACATCATTCTGAACATCATCATAACCTGTCTAAAGTGACACGAGAGACGCCATGTTGCTGGGTTCACTAGCCTTAAGCAAAAAAACCCACACTACATTATCAAACACACAGCACCCAAGAGAGCTTGCTGCCTTTGAGACCCCATATCTTCTGGTTACACGCCATCTGCTATAGAAGAAGCCACCAGACCTAGAGCACCCTCCTCCCCTATAGGCGAATCCTGCAGCCCCACCCAGGAGGACCCAGGAACAGCCATTAGCTCCTGCTCCCTCTGCTCCTGCAGGAGATGGAGGCCAGATTGATTCCAGATCAAAAATGATGTTCTAAGTGATTTTTCAGACGCCCAAATGGCTCCCGGAGCAGGACTCCTCTTGCAATTTCCTGGAATAATCAATACCTCTAAAAAGCCAAGTTGAAAAGCCAGCATAGTCAAATTGGTCTGGTTCTGTTTCACCCCCACCCCTGCATAATGAAAGAAAAAATTCTCATATGATAACATCATGACGACTTAATGGTCTATTTTTGCTGGCTGTCTCGGCACAAGGCATCATTAAAAACGAAAGTGCTCAAAACAAAATGTCATCACCTTCACAATTTCCCAAATAGTGTACAAAAGCATGAAACCGTATATAGTGCCAAGGGCAAAATCATAGAAAATGTTCAAAAGATCTACTTTAACAAATCATCCATATATGTTTATTTCCGTTCTGTAACTAAAGAAAATGGGCAAGGTTTTTGGAAACAGAATAAATGAATAATGCACAATGCAGATTTATTTTTTATTTTTTTTTCTAATTCAGGTCAATCCACAATAACTAAAATACTAATTCATTTGAGCCTGATAAAATTATAACCATTTTTACTTTTCGTTTAAGGTGACCTAATGCAGTGTCTTTGAACCCTACATGGCATTATGCCTGCACTGCGTCATATTCATGGCCGGTTGTTTTTGCGTCAAACAGATCCAGAGTTATCAAAGTTTTTGGAAGATTTAAGTCTCATCATTTTTATCATCATTAATAAGTTGCGTGTGGGTGCGTTGGTCACCTCTCGTTAACCTCGGTCTCAAAGCTCCCGGTTAATCGCATTTGTCTAATTAGCGAGCATCTCCTCGAACTTTAGTTATTTTAGGAAAGATTTGGCCAGACCAGTTCAGACTCCCCCAAAAGGACAACGCCCGGGGCGACTTGTGCTCTCAAGGTGATTATAGACAAAACAATCGTTGTAGATGTCTCTTGGATCGTTTAGCCTACCTGAAAATATAAAACTATGAAAATATATTATAAAAAATATGCTACATTTAGTTTTAAGTATTTATTTCATGCATATATATATATATAATTGTGTGGTGAGGCGTGACAAACTGAAAATATAAAAAATGCACTTGTAAGTTACACTGTATATTTTATAATAAATTGTGAAATGTAATAAGGTAATTGTTTATGGGCTTAATGTTTGTGCATCGTACCAGAATCGGTGTCAGCGTCATTGCTTTCGTTTTTTTATAGCATAACATCGTTGCATAATAAATTTAAGTTATTAATATAAATAACCCAGGCTTCTTGAGATTGATTGTGAGTTACTTCGACTTTTTTCCCACATGCAGTTGCTAGCATAACGACATGCACTTACTAAACAAATCTCTTTAAGCCTATGCAAACGACACAGGGCAAACTGAAAAATCAAAAAGAAAAATTGGAGAATTCAATTTTATTTTATTTTTTTTACATTTTGGCGGGACTCTGGAAAAGGTGTGGGTTGATGACATGAAATACTTTTGGGAAGCTGTCATGCTATACATCTAAAAAACATTTTAAACTAAAATAATTATTATTTTACAACTATTATAATACAGTGTTTTTTATTTTACAGAGTTTATTTTGGATGATTTGTACTTTTACAACCATCAAATTTAAAAACTACAAATAAACGAATTAGTGATGGCAAAAAAGTGTTTAAAACAGCAAATAGGCGACCAGTTACAAGACCTAAAACATACACGTTCCCTCAAATATCTAAATAAATTATTGATAAAAGATAGATATTGATAAAAACGTTGCGTCAATCATCCAAATAGGCTATCCAGCCCTATTTTTCCAGAGGGATGCTGTGAATTAACTTCCACACACGCTCCTTATTTTTGCATTGCGACTACGATTATCCTATGTAATAAATTATTATAAAAAAACGTCCAATTCACTAGCTATATATTCATATGTTTTAGTAATAAATAAATAGAAATAAAACTAATTTTTGTTTCTCTTTTTTAAAACCCGTAAAAATAATGTATACAAAGGTAAACGCATTTCAAAAAGAGGACAGTAATTATATACTGAGTCTAAAATTTCCATATGATTTCAAATAATTATTCTGGATCTTACCTGATGCGTGCGTCTCAAAATCCGAATGACTTTTTCAGACTCGGCTTCTTATTTTAGTTTTTTCTTCTTCTTCTTCTTCTTTTCTGTACACTCACAAAGCTTTAAACACAACTAAGATCTAAAACCCGATCTCATCGACCTGATTTGCACAGATTCGACGAACATCTGAGCGACTGCTATCAAAAACGACCTGACTTTTTCTCCAAACACGGCAAGCAGAGCTTGCGCTGATTTGAACTCATTCGCTTCCCGGAGTGAACACGGACTTATCAAGCTCTCTCGCCGCATAATCGAGCATTTTTCAATGAGACAAAGAAGTCAAAGCGTCGTCACTGACTTCCTGAGTATCAAATAACAAATGCAGCCGTTTCTCCCCCTCTTACATATTCTCCCCCTCTCCCTTTTCCACCTGGAGAGTCGCTGTACCTGCGCAGCTCCAGGTGCTCAAACGACTCCCAGAATATCGGCTTTTCTTTTCGTAAAATGCAGGTAAAATTAGACGCGTTGAATGCACAGAAGGCAGCCCGCTTGTTTAGTCTGTAACCGCGAGGATTTGCAAATGGAGAGATAATTAGTTAAGCATCTTACCCCAGTGCCGAAGGAATAATCCAACCCTCCTCTTGTCTCCTGCATTATGCGATGTCACTAACTCAGGTGTTTTTTCCTGTCCTTTTAAGGGGAAGGGAGGCGAGGCTCTGCTGCAGTTCGACCATACAGCTGTCACTGGTTTACTTCATTTTCGGATTAAAAGATTTTCAAACCCGAATTATTCTGGAGACGGTTGTTAATTTTACCATACAAAAATGATGAAGCGAGCAGCTTTTTAATTGCGACGACAGCATCATAGTCTGTGGGCAGTTTGGGAATTATTTCCAAGATGATCAAGGCGCTCGGCTTTTAAACTATCATAGAACCGTTTTAAACATAATACTAGCGATTTTGAATATACATTTCTGATAACTCTACAACGAGATAAATATAATATCACATACATTTGTTATACTATGCAGGCTACTTATTTTGTTAGCATTAGCTGTTGCTATGGTTACCTCATCACGCGAATGTTTATTTAACGAATTTTTCGTCGTTGAAACGTTATATAGGGCTAACGTTACTTATTTTTAAAAGGATTTTACACCATTGCCTTCATGGTATGACTTGAAGTCATGATATATTCGTTTGGCAAAAATACAGCACCCAACACTTTAAATTTCGTGTTTCATCACGCAACGCGGTTTTAATTTAACTGCGTAGCATAGCCTGGATTTGACTCTGACACGGTACATTTTGACCTTTATTTATTTATCAGCTGTAATAGGCCTAGGTCATAGCCTCAATAAATGAAAATAGTGCTTTAGAATACGGTCTCTTTAATATCGCAATGTTTTGTCTAACGTTAATTTGTCCCTCTGTTTAGCAAGTGAGCCACAGACTGGTTTTAATGAGGTTTTTTGCACCTCTTAGTTGCTTCATCTGGAAGCTAACCCAGCTTGGGACCAGCTAGACCAGGCCAGGAGGCAGACTAGACCATCTTAAACCATCAAAAATCAGTTTAGCCTTTTTCCCAAAAACAATATTTCTATGAACATTAAAAAGAAAATAAAACAGCCTATATTCAGCAAAGCCTATCTATATGTGATAATGCATTGCCTTGGTTTAGGATTTTCTCCCTGTGTGTGTTTTTAGGATCAGATGACATCATCCAGATGGCCAGTAATGAACAAGCATTCAAACGCACCATTTCATCTGCTCTACGCCTGCAGGCCCTACCAGCTACCAGCATCCTTTTACATAACGGTCTTCCTCAGTTAGCAGCCAGAGTCCATCTTTGTGCTCAGCATGTTGGTTGAATAGTAAAAAAAACCCCACCTTAAATATATTTATATTCCTATAGGACTGTTATATATTTAAGTATTTTAAATTCTGTCAATTTCGAACCTATCACTTCAGTCTAGTATTAGTAATAATAGGTTTAGGCCTACCAGCCTATGCCCCAATGTCAATAATCTAGGACAAAATGTTAGCAGTCTAAAAATAAAACGATCTCAAGTTAAACTGGTATAAATGGTTACCCCATGCAGGCGTCATCCTGGAAAGCATCAGGACCTCTTTAGAGCAGCCGCAGTGCAGTCAGTGCATCACACTCCAAGTGCTTCTACAGAGTCTGGAAGCGATGCTGTCCTCCCATTGGGTCGCTCTTCGTATATATACCCATCCACGTTACCCTCAACCACCGAGTTCACTTACCTGCTGTTGATAACTGAAGCCTATACTGACCCCTCAGTGGAAAAAAACGGCTCTATATTTTTAAATTATGCCAGTGGTGTTAGTCTGGTGGCTCTGGTTACATCTATTCAAACCGAATAGCCAGAATGAAATCTATCCCAAGGGCTCTTTGTTGACCAGTCAGCCCTGGCTGAGTCGTCCCCTCACCCGTCCACTCTTCATTCACCTGATTAACTTCTGGAAAAGTCGAAACACGAGCCGCGGATCACCTGTATGAGGGAAGCTGAGTGAAACTCTTGAATTTTTAAAATAGTCATTTCGTTGCAGCTACCTGTCGGTCCATATGACGTTTAGAGCCCTCCCCACCTGCCAGGATGGGTATCGGGTGTAACCGGGCCACTCTTCTGGCACGACTGACGCCCCTCATCGAATGATACATGATACAGGCCGCAGAACAAAGAGCGTGGAATAGTTTACAGATGACCAACGGAGCATTTGATGTATTGACAAACTCCCATCCACTGCATGAACCCCACCTGTTACATTATATATTAAATATTATACACATAATACACTTATGAACACATGCTCAGACAAAGTGTCACCAGCAGTTAAGTTACTGTTTGTGGTTTAGGTTTTATGATATTTTATGAAATTCGGAATTGGGATAAAAGACTGTAATTGGACTTATAGAATATGTCTTTACTTGACCCTCTAACTCTAGCACTATCTATTCTAATTGTATTTTATCTATGTCTTTTTATTAAAAAATAACAATAATAATAATAATTATCTGTACTGCGTTAGGCTAACCAAGACTTGTAATAGCACTTGCACGTTGTTGCTCTTTTGTTGGTTTTGATTGCTTCTTATGTCCTCATTTGTAAGTCGCTTTGGATAAAAGCGTCTGCTAAATGACTAAATAAATAAATATGTTTTAGTTGGAAAGCTAATTATTTGCCTTCTTGAGTTCTCTGCATTTTAAGGTCAGCATTGCAATTTAAATAAAGGAATGTGTTATATTTTGGCAACAATTTCAAGTCTTTATTGTGGAAGCTATTTTTTTCATTAAAAAAATGTTCATTTGAGAAAATGTATTTATTGATTTAATAATTTTTAAAAATGTTTTAAATTAATAAATTATTCTCATATAAATAATATAATTTATAATAATATAATATATTATATAATAATATAAATTGTTTACATTATCTATTCCTACATTTCAGTTTATGATATTAACAACTAGAATATAAAGACTACATATTTGTATAACTTTTTTATTTATATACGTTTTTTATTAATGTTGAAATAAAGTTTATTACTATGCAGGTGTTAACTACTTTCACAAAGAGATATATGATATTATTCAGTTGCAGTAAATATGCCTGTAATGCACTATACAGATAAAATCTTTAATACTTCTTGAATAATAACAAAAAATGAATCCTGAATTGAATTAACAGAAATGTGTTAATTCAATATCCTCCAAAATTATAAATATTACAATCGTATCATTGTTTTGAGCATATACGCATTTAAAATACAGAAAAAGATAAAAGATCAACTGAAGACAATATTAACTTTTTTTGGACCCAAAAAGATTGTTTTATGGAGTCACTCATAATTTAGTCACTCATTTGTAAACAAATGAATGCATGCATTATAGTTTCATTTTTGAAGAATATTTCACAGCATCACTTACACTTAAAAGCTTTAAAACAAGCTGCAAAGACACATGAAGAAGAATCTTCATTGCAGACTGTCAAAAAGCTAACTTCTATCATACAAGAGGGAATGATGGTTTGAAAATATATTGAGAAGCTGTTAATAGACTGCATGGGGATGTAATATAATTAATATTGATCTGATATTGTTTGCTTCAGCTCTAAATGGCAAGAAACATTTCAGAAGATAACTTAGTATAAAAATGCTTATGCAATTCGATAGTAATTGGATTAATACAATTATGCAGTTATTTAGCATATTACAAAATACCGATATATCATTCATCTAATACTTATATAAGATGTCGTTCCGCATGTCATCACCTTACCAACATTAATTTTGACCAAATTGGGATTATCAGTAGCCATGGAGACGGCGAGTCAGAGCATCTGCCATTTGTGTCTTTGTCTGAGGCGTTTTTAATCAGACGGTCATCCATTAATAACGGAGTTTAGTAACCGAGTCCTCGACATCAGAGATGCTCATCGCGGTCAAGATCCTTCTCACATGTCAGCATCAGGATGCTATTTCACACAAGACGCACTCTGACATGAATAAATAAATAAGGCAGTAGTTCTGTTTAGCTTCTGATCTTAGTTGTTTCTTACACTTATAGCCTATTGTAATATTTTATCGTATAATAACCCAGCAATCGTGTTATATGATGATTCTTGGGTGTATCTGGCAACTCATTTACTAATGAGAGTTCAAAAGTGCAGGGAGCGATTGTTATTGTGATGGATATCAAAACAAAGCTGGAGTTCAATTTGACCTTCATTCTGCAGCACTTTGAACCCCTTTTTTTGTATATCGTTCCATAACTGCGTTTAGATGCCATATATCATTTCTTGCGATAGCAAAACCCAACACATTACCTCTAAACTCTGTAGTCCGAAATTGTTTTAAGTGAAAATAATGGAGACATGAACGAATATGACTTCGGCGAACCGCTGGGACTGGTCACGTGACGGCAAACTCTGATTCCAGCCAATCACGGCGGCCGTCTGGGGCTGGGCATTACGTCAAGTAGGCCTGTAGCCCTCTTGACCATCGCACTGCAGATAAAGGACTCTAAATATTTCATTGAGCAGCTCATGTTACTCCAGCACTGGAGGTCAGGGCGGTATACGCACTGTCCCGTTTCTGTCGGAGCTCGATGAGTGTTTACGGACAGATTCTGACAATGGAAGTTTTTAATGGGAGAAAGAGTGGTGGAAGAGCTAATGATGGAGTAAAACAGCTGTGCTGAAAGCACAGAGAAATAGAAGAGGGAATGAAAAGGAGAGTAAAATGTGGGAGGGTGAAGCAGAGCTACAGTTTGTATTTATTTTTAATTCCATCTCTTTCTAAAGCATGAGAGAACAAGAGAGGACAGATTCAGTGGGGATTTCTTTAAGACTGCAAGGGAAGCTCGGCTTCCCCTATAATGTCAAAAAATTAATGGTCAAATATGTACTATTGTGTTAACATTTTATTGATTAAAAATGCGTTAGAACACGTTCATCTCAAAGACGAGTTCGTTCAGAATCAGCTACATATAGCAGGTGACTCGATTTCCTTCTCATATATTCCCGTAGCATCAGTGTATTTCACTGTTGAAGCCCAGCGTCCATTGACTTCTATGGGGCTGCTTTGAACAGTTTTTTTCAGTGCTTCGAAACTAGACGCTCATTGGATAAATGCTGCGATTATGTCCCGCCCCCGGACGCTCAGCGTCTCTGGGGGTGAATGGAGGAGTGGGCAGTGCTGGACTCCGGGCTTCTGCGTGATGATTGGAGGGTCTGTCGAAAGACTGCATCTCCTTTTGATTGACAGCGATTGTGTCCTATAAGAAGTCGCTGATGCTGAAGCTATTCGAGCCAGTGTTGCCAACTTAGCGACTTTTTAGACCACCCTAGCGACTTTTCAGACCACCCTAGCGACCTTTTTCCCCAAAACTGACTAGCGACAAATCTAGCGAGTCTCTGTGATCGCTGGTACTGCCGCAACGGCGCGAGGTCAGCGCGCACGCACCTCTTTCTCTGTTCAGTGAGCGGCTGAGAGGAGCGTTCAGTTCAAATATATATTATGTTGCTTCTCTAATTTTACATGCAAATATAGCCGAAATCACAGCACAGGAATTGTAAATTAGGATTTTTGTGCAGACTAACTTCTTGGGAGGGAGAGCTGGTTATGTATTCTTAAAGGGCTGCGTTTCAGTCACTATTTCATATTTATCCCGTTGACTGACAACATAAACAGTAAAATATATAAAGGAAAACAGTTTTATTGAGAATTTGGCTGCATTAAAATACAGTATGAGCACAGAGAGACAAACAAATGTAAAAGGCAATATGACGCGATGACGTCATGAATATGCTAATTAGCGCATGACGTCATCAGCTACTTTCCATCGAAAGAAGTTGGCAACACTGATTCGAGCTCAGTCCCATAGTGGACTTTGCAAGTGTAGTCAAAAGACAAACTGCTGCAACCTATTTCTTGATATTTGCTTGGCGAAATTGCTGGCCAATTTTCATTATACATTTCACACAATTATACACCACATTCCTTGTTTCAGTTTAACCTAATTCCCACATTTCCTCCGTCGAGTTTAATGTTTTTTTTAGATCGTTTGTTCATTCATTCATTCATACAGTAGGCCAGGCGGTGAACTAGCCAGCTAGCAAACTGCACACGATTTACGTATAAATAAATGGACAATTTTTATGATGTAGGCCGAAAATGAGCTTCCCCTCTTTGAAAGACCAGCAGCCGCCACTGGACAGATTGCTGCGTGACAGAGACATTTTGGTTGAAAATATTAATTTGCCTTATGCTACTAAATAGTTTCCTCCCTTGTAAAATCAGGCAGGCCACTAATGCTAGATTACGATTCTACTTTGTGTAGCTTGAGGGACACCTGGTGGTCAATGTTGAATTCTGCACATAAAATTAGAAATTTTATAATATAATATATACTATAATGTTAATAAATTAGATGATGCAATTCATAGGCCCACTTTATACATTGATATGGCCTTAATTATTTCTGTGTTTATGCTGTAGTCTATAAAGGCTATCAAATGAAGAGGCTTTTTGGTGAACTTGGAACAATTTAAAAATATGTTATTTGACTTCAATGCAGAATATTCTCCTCTTGGCCATTTTGATAACATGACTGTCATCTAGTGGTGGTACAGAGTAACAACAACATGCAAATAAATGATAAGGCTGTGGGAATGTTTGTATTGGGCAAGTAGTCCTTGTGGCTTTACAGTTTACCCACTTAGTGAGTTTGAATTGTGGCTGGCGTTCAGAATGTTTGTAATATATATTCAAATATATGCGAAAATCATTTGGGTCATTCCTGCAGCATCATTTGAGCTTTGTGTTTTTTATTTAATGTGTGGTAATTTAAGTATTAATATTAATTATATAAAAAAAAAAAATGGCTATATTTAAATTATGATAGTTTGTGAGGATATCTTATTTTTAAAAGATTATGTGATCATGGTTATTTCTGTATTGGGTGAAACGTCAAGCAAAATAGACCAGCTAATAACGCAAACATAATAGAATTCATTTATAAGACTTAACTGATGTTAACGTGTATTGTGCTGTTACTTTCGCACCAAAAATCATGTCACTTCCTGGACAGCAAAATATTCACACTAATTACCAATTAAAACAAAATACTTAAGAAAAGATGCTTTTATTTTTGCATTTTATTATTTCTTAATAAAAGGTTTTGAAAATGAATTTTATTGCATTTTATTTAGCATATTGCAATCAAACAAGGTCATGAACATGAAAATTTAATATTCACCCCATGTTCACTTACTTGTGATGTTGTCATAAAACTTATTTATTGTGAGCTTAACATTTTACCCAATGTATTAAGCCTATACGATGGGGACACTAAAATGTTTTGAATACAAATATAGAATCCAAACAACGACATGACAAATAAGGAAATATTCACTCAGAATTCACCCCGTGTTTATGGGATACTTTTTTTTTAATGTGTTGAACATTTTACCCAATATACTGTAAGATATAGAGTGAAATCAGGTAAAGTGGGCCACATTTGTTAAACTTGTAGGCCTAATTTAGATCCCCAGACGCTTTCTCTAGTCTTTAATGTCTTTATAGCTCACCCAGAAATGAAAATTCTGTCATCATTTATTTACTTTTTAAATTTTGTTCCAAACCTTTGAGTTTCTTTCTTCTGTTGAACAAAGTATTTTGAAAAATGTTGTTAACCAAACAGTTGATGGTAGCCATCGACTTCCATAGTATGGGGAAAAAAATACTTTGGAAGTCATTTACCAACATTCTTCAAAATATCATCTTTTGCATTCAACAGAAGAAAAAACAAAACAGGTTTGGAACGCGAGTAAATGATAGAATTTAATTTTTTTTGGTGAACTATCCTTTTAAGGTCCAGCTCTAATATTTACTTTTGAATTCAATTCATATAATTTGTTATTTGGAAGGTATAAATATTTTGGATCATGCACTCCAGACGAATAAAACTTTTTTTTCAGGTCCTGCTGGTCAGATAAAGTGGGTCATCTCTAAATTCATTTAAAAAAAAAAAAAGAAAAAGATAATCCTGTATCCTAATTAGAAAATACAGAAAGACATTTATTTACTCATTTAGGCACTAAAATGTTCAGAATAAAAAGACTGGCCAATTTTTCACAGAAAACAAAGATCCAAAGCAGTTTGTACACATTTAATATTTTATTAAAAAAAAGAAGTTATTACAGTTTACTGTACACAGCTATTTAAGAGATTATAATCCTATAGATAAAGAGCATTTGTCCTTTGTGACAGGCATGCCCACTTCACAATGCAAAAGAAAATAAAAAGAATGGCAAAAATAGAGTGTAAGATTAATGGATAAGGAAATAAAAGGGGCAAATTACCATAATACCTGGGATAAAAAAAAAAAGAAAAAAAAAAAGTATTTTTCTTTTTTTTTTTTTAAATCAGCGTATCACACAATAGGTACTAGATACATATACTATATATATAAAAAAAAAAAAAATCCATGCTGTGTGCCCACATAAGCCCCATGTCTGAGCACCCTCTTGAAGCACAGGTATAAGGGACTAAAGGAGTGGACAGCCAGGACTGAACTAGACTGGACTCTACACCAGACGCATGCAAAGTGCACTGGAGAGTTCAACACAGATACAAGAGACGCGATGCCATTGGCTGAGAGGGCCAGCATGGGGAGCCTCTGAGGCCATGGCAGCAGCCGGAAGACATCTCTTCTTCCTCTCTCTCTCAGGCAAACAAACAGCTGGAGACCACAACATTAATAACTGCTGTCCCCTGGATGTGCGCGTGTGTAAGCACTGGGGGCTTATGGGTGCAAAACACAAAGGACACACTGTAATAATTTATTTCACCCCACCCACTAAATTTTTTAAATAATAATAATAATAAGAATAATAATAATAATAATAAGAAGAAGAAGAATAACTCCCTTCAATCCCAAACACTTTTTTTGTGCATGTATTACCTGCTCCAGATGGGCATCTCTGTTATTGACATGGGGGAAAAAGCAGGAATCCAAAAATTTGTAAAATTCTCACAAAAAAAAAAAAAAGAAAGATTTTCAAATTATAATGGCAGCACACTTATACATGTTTATTTGAGATTCTCAGACTCTGTTGTCATTTTACTCTGACATGAGTTAAAAACAAAATGAAAAATATATAGTTCAAACTAAATGTCCATATTTTGTCTCTCATAGTAAAGTCCAGGGATCAAAAATGAAGCAGAAATGAAATAGAGAAGCTGATTTTGTCTTGTTTGTCGGGGGTGCATGTTGCTAGGCATGGCAAAATGTTTACCATAGCAACCAAACCGCAGCCGAGAAGCATGTTCTTCCATGAGCGTATGAAAGATGTGAAACAAAGCCACCTCTAAAAGTATGCAGTCTCTCTCCTTGTAAGATAGCTTCTTCTTAATACAATACTGCATATAAGTGGTGTTTTTCTTTTTCTAATACTGTTCAAAATATGAACAGTATTAGACTCAAAACTGAGACTCTTCTTTTTTCCCATTGCACAATTTGGCCATTTCTTGACTCGGGCTATGACAACATCAAATGTTTAGCCCATTAAACATCAATTTAATTAGAAAAGAAAAGTTGAGAACGCAAAAAAGCCACTCCACGGGGGGGAATAAAACAAAAATACAAAAAGAAAAAGCATAGGCAGCTCTGGATCAAATCACAGGAGCCGAACTGAAAAACCTCCCCTTATGCCATTCCGTCGGGGTCGACCTCCGTTTTTCTCTACACTTCAACCCCGTTTCATTTACATTTTGGATGATGAATGGATCTGCAAGTGCATTCAGAATGCGAGATTTGTGAGAATACTGCAAAAACACACACACACACACACAAACTAAATCTGGTTCTTCATGGTACCAACATGCCACTGATGATATCTGCAGATGTTGAAATTCAAAAGCTCTTTATACAGAAGATATCTGCCTGTTTCCACACCGTCACGGTGAACACTCACCCTGTTACTCCTTTAAAACCACAAGTCGTTCCAAGGCAGATCTTACCAAATGGGATCCTTCGGATAATATCTGTTTCAGACAAGCAGGTTACAAAACCTAAATCCATATGAACATCTAATTTGGATTTCACCACCCAGTAAAACTAACTAGATCTACATGAGGTCAAACAACAGCTATCATAGTTATGCACAAGCAATAGGAAATGATGATGAACTCTACAAATGTTAGTAAAAATTATTATTATTTTTTTTTTTTTTGTCTCTTTTCTCTTTAAGGTTTCTTCTAGGCTAGACCAACAAAGTCCTACACAACCACTTCCAAATGTACAAAAAAAGATGCTCGTAAATAGGGAGGGTGCGAGACAGAAAGAGGAAAAAGACAAACACTCTGTGCATACATTGTTGGTACAAAATAAACGATTTGTGCTCCGTAAAGCAGGACAGTCACTTCCTGGTCGTTTTGTGAAGGTCACTGTGGAAGCGTAGAGCCATGTTTTGTGGTGTGGGGCTTCAACAACAAGGGAACAAAAGCCAGAAACATCAAACTTCGGTATGCTAGCCTCTACATCTACATCCTCTTTAAAAAAGATGCCCGAGGAACTTAAAGGGAGCCGTATTGAGATTTTCCGCTGGCGCTGTATCGTGGGCTTGATCGGTGTGCGGCGTTCGGTAAAGTCCTGATGATTGCTTTAACGTACAGCATGGAAACTTTCCCAAATAAAAAGAAGAGAGATCCTCTCGAGCGTTTTTATCTTAAAACAGCTGTTTAAAGAGAAAACAAACAAAATGAAAAGTAAAATAAGGGGGGACAAGGTGGATGGAAGTAATGAGGCAAAACGTGTCCGATCCAATTGCAACAACTCCACCTGAGGACCGTCCTGGCAAAAGGTCTAAGCCGAGGAGATTCGTGTATCAGAGCATCACGGACACAACTCTCAGTACATTAGTAACATCACAAGGGGACATAAAAATGGGCACCCCCATTTAAGTACAGCCTCGGTCCAATCAGTCTGCGTCGGAAAAGGTGGATTAGGGAGGCGATGACATGCATTCCAGCTACGCAGCTACCAACGTGGATTCAAGGGGGAAAACTACAAGCCTTTCTTTTGTTGGGGTGACGGAGAGAGCGAGTGAGAGTGTGAAAGAGAAAAAAAGGGGAAAAAAACAACCACCAAGAAGTAGAGATAGAACACCTAGAGAGGGTGCCGTATTCATCATCAACGCTAGATATCCATAAAAATCCTGGTTTAGTAATAATAACCATAAAAAAAAAAAATTCACCTTGTTTAAATATGAATCTTTTATAGTCTGCTTCGCATGGTTAGGAAATAATATAGTCTCTGTGGTAAAGGGGAGAAACTGTCACCCTTAACTACAACTCCATGTCCTGAGCTTCATCCTCTGAAAAGTCAGACATGGAGCTTTCTGACGAGGAGTCGCCTGCTCCTTCCTCCTGCTCCTTCAGAGCCTCCTCTGTTGCATATTTCTGGATGTATTCTGAATAGAAATAGGGATAGAAAGAGATGGATGGGAAAAATATTTTAGACATGGAAAGCAAATATTTTACTACAAAAAATGTATATAGGCAGCTAACTTGATTCATTATGTTTAATCATATGCTAAAACAGTAAAAACTTTAAGAAATACAAATAAAATGATGTTTATCACACTTTTGTATCACCAAATTAACAAATATATATAGGCCTACCTATATTTAACTTTGGGGTTGGTAAGATTTAAATTGCTCATAAAAAATGCTCACCAAGGCTGCATACATTTGATCAAAAAAAAAATAAAATAAAAACAGTAATACCGTGAAATATTTTTATTATTTAAAATGTAATTTATTCCTGTGATGACAAATATGAATTTTTAGCAGTGATTAGTCCAGTCTTCAAATATGCTATTTGGTGCTCAAGAAACATGCATTATTATTATCAATGTTGAAAACCGTTGTGCTGCTCAATACAGAAAAGCACTTATTTGAAATAGAAATCTTTTGTAACTTTATAAACCTTTTTAATGTCACGTTTGATTAATTTAATGCATCCTTGCTGAATAAAAGAATTGATTTCTTATATATATATATATGGGATGCCACAATTCAATATTGAACCGTTCGGTACGACATCCACGGTTCAATACGCGCTTGTGAATTGCGGTTTTTTCGGTTTTACGTTTAAATAATTTATGTGCGTTTTATTTCTCTCCGAATTGACTGTTTGTGTGTGCCTGTAAGTCTACGAGCTGAGATGAGGAAACTCCTTCCCGCGAGTAAATATTCAATCACTATGCTCTAAAGTTAGGGGGCGCTTAACCATCATTCCACACTTTAACATGGCGAGCGGCGGTGAAATGAGGCAACAGCACGAGGAAGCGCCGGCGTCTTTCAAATCCGCGGTGTGGAGACATTTCGGTTTTGCCGTTGAGTATAATGCAGAGGAAGAAAAAACGGTGAACAAAAAAAATGACTGTGTGCAAGCATTTTTTTACACGTATAGCCTACTCAAACGGAAATACTTCCAACATGACTGCACATCTGCGGCGCCATCACCCAGCAATATCACTGTCTGAAGGTAAGTCTGTAATGAAGTCCTCCAAAAAACAACAATCCCTCGCTGAATCCTTCCAGCAAACATACCCAACTGGTTCCGAGAGACACATAAAAATAACAAAGGCAGTGGGGGTGTTCATTGCTAAAGATTTGCTTTGAAGGATACTGTACTGGAGTACTGTTAAGTTTAATAAAGATGGTTTATTTATGTCTACTGAAGTACAAATATGTTTATTTGAAATGGTCAATTTATGTTTATTAACTTCACATGTATGTTTATTTTCAAAATGTAAGAATTTATTAGGGCTGGGTATTGTGACAAATTCTGCGATTCGATTCGATTCTTATTTTTATGGTTTCGATTCGATTCGATATCGATTAGCTATCAATATTTCATTTAAAATGTTAGTTTTGCAGACATGGGATATTTTGATATAAATGCTGGTAACTGAAACTCTCCTACTTAAGTTTATTACTGAAATACACATCTACATTAATAATAGGGTGCACACAGTTGTTTTTTTTAGTGGAGCAATTCGAAAGATAAGTGAAGTGACATTCAGCCAAGTATGGTGACCCATACTCGGAATTCGTGCTCTGCATTTAACCCATCCAACGCGCACACACACAGCAGTGAACACACACACACACACACACACACAGCAGTGAACACACACACCGTGGCCAAGCCTCGCCCCGGGTGAACCGCCTTCTTGATCATGGTGTCTCCCCTGCCAGGTAAGTATATCTATAGATGGTGACACCTTCAGGACGAGAGGTGAATATTCATATCCTCTTACGTGAAGCACACTCATTAAGAATTGATTCGGGGATTTCCCGAATCGATATCGTTGCGTTAAACTGAAGATCGATTAAAATCGGAGAATCTATATTTTTTACCCAGCCCTAGAATTTATGTGTTCCCCAGTTTGTACATGGGCTACCAGCAGCTCTAAGATTTCAGTGTTAATTTTTTTTTATTATACAATACACTAGGAACTAGTGTACTTTTCTTGGCTTTTAAGTAAAATAAAGGAGTATTGCAATAAATCGTTTTTATTTTTTTCTCCTTAACCTCTTACTGTTCCTATTGCCTAAGCATAGAATAACAAAAAAAACACTTATGTGTCAAGCCATCAGAACCGAACCGAAAACCGTGTTAAAAAAACATGCTTTTGGAAACAGTTGCCTAGTAAAAAGCATTGAAATGACAACATATCCAGAATGTTGCTTAAAAATACATACTAGTAAACACTTATTTGGCTTTTTTAAAAGTCTTTTGGCAGAAACAGAATTTAAAAGTCATGACTGATATAAGTCATGAATAACTTTTACTTTATACTTTTCATTGGAATGGAAGGTCAGGCCGGGGTCAAGCAGAGCACCTTTCAGCACATAACATAGATCACTTACATGTATAGAACATTTGCATACTGTGCACAGTATACATACTGCAGAATTAGTCATCACAGTATGCTGCTAGTATACTATTCCAAACATAACCCTAACACACCTATATTTTTTAGAGCAGAAGACATCGTAAAACTGTGATGTGAAACAGGATGACAAGTTTAAACCCAGATGGAGGTTAAACGACTCTATTGCAACTCTTCAAATCACCTTTGATTTTCTGTTTGTAGTCCTCTGGCCGGTGTAGGTACATGGCTGCGGCGTCCCCGTTCAGAGGGTCGATGGGGTTCGGGTAGGCCAGCAACTGTGGCAAAAACGACTCGAAGATATTGGTGAGATCTGTGAGGAGAGAGAAAGAGAGAAAGTAGCCTTTAATACAGGAGCAGAGCAAAAGTCTTATGAGCCCTACGTGCAGCTCAAAATGGAGGATTTGTGTTGAGTGACATGATTATGGCCTAATCTCCCTTTCGGTGTGGGGGCTGTGGACATAGATCTCTCTCTTTCTCTCGGTCTTTCTATTTTCCTCTCATAGCCAGTACTGTATGTTCTAGCTGTCACTCTATTACACAAACACAACAAAGCAGCTGAGTACATCTAAACCAAATACGAGAATGTACAGTCAGCCGGACATTATCACAAAATAAATCCCTGACGATCAGGAGGCAAATAAAAAAATAATACATACATACATACACACATATACATACATACACACATACATACATATATACAAGATTATAAACAATTTACAAATGTATAAACAAATCAATAAATTTGTATACAACTATTCAAACAAAAACAGACCAACCAGAATCAAGTATATCAAAATATCATCATCAAATCTAGGCAGCAAACAAAATCAGTTACACTACTGCATTAAGTAACCATACCGTAAAATTGTAATTATTCTATTATTCTAACAGACAGACCTCTGCAAAAAGACAGACAATGGTGTTGTGAATGATAACTGGCAGGAAGAGGCCGCTTAAGTGTGGTTGTTTAGGGGAGCTGATGCTGTTTTCTGACCTTGCAGGTATTAGCTCATTCAGAGAGGGTAAGAGGATTACAGTGCACCACGATCCTGTCTAAGGGGCCGGAGACTTTATTCTACTCCTCAGGCAGCATCAATGCGAGTGATGAGCATTTTTTTAATCAATGTTTATGAAAGAAAACACATGCACAGTGACCATGCTCGCATATACGTACCATAAAGAGCAGTCCATGTCTGGTTGATCACATCTAAACACACGGTCCCTGACCTGGACAAAGAACAACAGTCTTGGCATTAGAGGGTAGGTGATATGACACACCATCACATTGTTTTACTTCCACTTTTCCGTTGCAGAATAGTGTTAGCAGTTAAATTTAGCAGGTTTGCAATCTTTTCTAAACAGCATTTTTCTTTGCTTTGTCATATGACTCCGTGTCAATAGCCATTAAAATAATAGATATCACACATACACACAAAAAACTTTTTGCTGACAATTAGTGTTGTGACTTAACTAAAAAAAATAGCATTTTTCTGTAATTAAAAAAAAAAGCCGGACAAAAATATAAATATTAGATGAAATCAGTACATGAAAGTAATAGCTTGGCTTATACAGGTTTAAATTTAAGCACTAAAATAAAAGTAATTATATATATAAAATATCACATAATAAAATTAATGAAACGTCAAAAATATAAAAATAATGCCAATTAAAAACAATAATACTATATAAAAAATACAGCTGAAAACAAAAGGAAAAAAATAGACTACATGTCATGAAACATTTGGCATCAACTATGGCTGAGTTAAAAATGTGATCTGAAAACTGTAAAGGTGGATTAAAAAACACACAAACACACACACAAAACTAATATTATGACTTTGAAAGAGTTAGTTCACCCAAAAATGAAAATTCTGTCAGAAATTACTCACCCTCATGTCGTTTCAAATCCGTGAGACATCCGTTCATCTTTGGGACACAAATTAAGATATTTTTGATGGAATCTGAGAGCTCTCAGACCTTCCACAGACAGCAAGGGTCCTTACATGATCAAGGTCCAGAAACGTAACAAGGACATCAGTAAAATACTTTTTGTATGCAAAGAAAACAAAAATAACGACTTTATTCAACAGTTCATCTCCTCTATGTCAGCGTAGCATCATTTTGGAGAAAATCCGCTGGACGGAAACGGCGTACGTTCTTCTGTGTCAGCCGCACCGCGTGGATACGTCTTCTACATATATTTACGCTTTCAACAAATTATTTGAATATCGTAATTAATATTTGAACGAAAACAGCGCATCCGGTATGCGGCTAACATAGAAGAGCGTACGCAGCTTCTGTCCAGAGGATATCATCCAAAATGGTGCTAGGTTGACGCGGAGGAGACGAATTTGAATAAAGTTGTTTTTTTTTTTTTTCTTTTGCACACAAAAAGTATTCTCGTAGCTTTGTAAAATTACAGTTGAACCCCTGATGTCACATGGGTTATTTTAGCGATGTCCTTGCTACGTTTCAGGACACTTGCTGTCTGTGGAAGGTCTGAGAGGTCTCAGATTTCATAAAAATATCTTACTTTGTGTCCCTAAGATGAACAGAGGTCTTATGAGTTTGGAACAACATGAGGGTGAGTAATTAATGACCGAATTTTCATTTTTGGGTGAACTATCCCTTTAACTGTATGTTTGAAACATATGGGAAAGAGCAGTATGAACATTCTTCAAAACATCTCCTTTTATGATCTACAGAAGTAAAACAAATGTTTAGAAGTTTCTAGAATGACATGAGTGTGAGTAAAATACATATTAAAAAGTCTAATGTTTTCCTCAGAGCACACCAAAAGGCAAATTAAAAATCTAATTTAGACTAAAGAGACTTACGCTTCATCGATGTTTGGATGAAAAATCTTATTCATAAATCCTGTAGAGAGATTAAAGAAAAAAGATTGAGTGAGATCAAAGATATAAATAAAACATTCAGTTGCATATGTTAAGGAATTTAATTTATTAATTTTTTTCTTTGCAATGCATTAATGAGAATTCAGGAGGAAGGGAATGTGCTTATTGTTATGAAAATTGTGTCAATGGTCTTCGACACACGACAGCATTTGATTGCACAACAGGCTATTCCTAACCTTTCTCCAACCACACCATCTTTACAGTCCAATAAATATGACATCACAGGAAAGTCGTGTGCTTTTTTTTCACCTTTCACACCTCAAGTATAACTGTTTGAATGTACTCTACCCATCATTTCACAACCACACCAGCGTGTGTGACTTTAAAAGGGCACTCAGCTGGCACTTTTAGATAAAAAGCGTTGTTGTGTAGTTCTCCTGTCCTTGCTGCCCCAGATTTCACCAAACCATTTAAACTCGAAGTGGATGCCAGTGGAACTGGTGCGGGTGCTGTCCTACTACAAGAGGATGATCATGGAATTGACCACCCCGTATGCTTTTACTCCAAGAAATTCAATCGACATCAGTTAAATTATAGTACTATAGAGAAAGAAGCTCTAGCTCTTTTATTAGCATTACAACAATTTGAAGTGTACATCGGTTCCAGTTCACAACCTGTTGAGGTATTTACCGATCACAATCCACTTGTTTTTCTTCATCGCATGTGCAATAAGAATCAAAGACTCATGCGTTGGGCCCTCATTTGTCAAAGTTTTAATTTACAAATCTGTTACAAGAAAGGTGTTAATAATGTCATTGCTGACTCATTGTCACGGTGTTATGTATAAACTTGCTGCCATGTTTATTCTTATGTGTGGGGGTGTTACAACCCTTTGTTTTGTATTCTCTTGTTTTACCAACTCCTTGTGCAAGGCCTCCTTAATCTCCCTCTTCAGTGCATTTCGAGGCACGTTTATATCAAAAAAATCCGCAATTAACAATAAATCATCCTTCCGACACTTTTCAAATTGTTCTTCTGTAGGCGCGACAGTAAATTTTTCAAGTTCAAATTTCAACGTCATAGTATACCCTCTACTTCCTCCCTCACCAGATGAAAACCACCAGGCAAACACGAGACAAAAAAACTCTGCAAAAGCAGCAAGTACGCAAATACACAATTTCATACCTTGTCACTAAATGTGCCATAAACTTAATAGGACGAGCCCCCAATTTCATGTTACGCCCGGTCTAGGGGTAAAGGACGCAACATGAAATGAGAGAGTGGAAGCGGGGAATCTTTTGAGGGTTTTAATGAAACCAAACAGAAATACAATAGTCAAATAATTAAATAAATAGGGAACTTTTCTTCGGGAGTTGACCTGGCCAAAATAACAAACAAAACTTTCTTACTTTAAGACCTCTTTCCTAAACCCTAACCAAAAGAAAGTAAAATAAAAAGTACAATATATTAACCTAACTTCCTAGCCAAAAACAGAGATCAAAAAGGGTTACAATAAACAATAATGGCGTCAAACTCCTTACTTTCCCAAACCCTCGGATTTACAGTGATATACAAATTATTTACAAGCTGAAGCAAACAGTGTTAAAAGGGAAATCCAAATCAGTGTCCGTAACAGTCAATACCAAAATACCAAACAGTTTCCTACTTACAATCTGTAGTTCTTTTTCATAGAACAAACAATGATCACTCTTTACAGTCAAAACTGATCTAACCTCTCACATATACACACACAGCCACCAAAACCAACAATGCCACCAAAACCAACAATTCTCTCCTCACAACAACACAACAATGACTTCCCAAAGAAAGTGACATCAGGGCTTTTAAGGTGTGCCTGGAATCGAATGCACCAATCAAGATGAGCCAGTCATTAGCCTGCAGGCGCCAATCAGCACCGTACCTGGACATAAACACTTTCAAAACAAAAGAGAGAAAGAAACAAGAGAATACAAAACAAAGGGTTGTAACAATGTATAGTAAAACTTTACCTATAGAGGGAGATTTGAAGGGGTATTTGTCTGGAAGATCTACTCGCACCTTCCATACGCCCCCTTCATATGGTGCTGACAAGAAAAACAAAAAGAGACACACGACTATTCAAGAAAGAATTCACATCTGCTCTAGCATGCAACAGAGTCTATGAAAAGACAAGTGATAATTGTATAATGCAAACTCTAAATGACTAGGCGAAGAGGTCTTAGTATTCAGAAGTGACAGTGTGTGGGAGTAACCGTAATACTTAATTAGATGATTATTAATTATATGTGGAATGACACACGTGTGGGTGTGTACACATGTGGACGGGAAGCTGTGCTGCTGGCCTCGTGCGATATGGGGTATGGTGCAAAGTGTGCTCGCTCCAAGAATAGCCCTTTGCAATCTGACCCTTGTGGCCAGCAGCTCAAACTACGAAAGGTAAAGCCCAGCCGCAGATAAGACCTGCTTCTACCTCTCAAAGCGGAGAGATCATTAATTGTAAAAGCAGATGATATGATAATTAAAAATGGGTCGCAAGCTGTAAACAATGACGTCATGTCCCAAACCAAGAGCTGTGTAAGATGTGCATGTTTAAATATGCAAAATGTCATGATTGCTTCACGTGATAGTTAGGTCAAGAAATCTAATGTGACTCTGTGAATGTCACGAAATAGGTCATGACATGTCCAGGTCTTATTTCACCCCATTTAAAAAGTAGTAAGAAATTACCGTAATCAAAAAGAAAATCAATTAGGATAGATAGTAGTTGCCTTTGATTTTTGTAAGAAAAAAAAAAAAAAAAAAAAAAAAAAAGAGCGATATGCTTTTTTTTTTTTTTATTACTACAATACGAGTCATAAATATGACTGTAGTATTTACAAATAAATACAACTGTCATAATTGTAGTAATTCGTGTAGTAGTCATGACGTATAAAATGTGATATGATTTTTTTTTGTTCTATTTTATACATACACATTTATTCATTTAGAATGTTATTTTTTTAGTATAGTAGTTAGATTTTTGTAAGATATAAAAAATGACATTCATTTTTTTGCATTATTAAAATGGACAATTATATTTATTTGTAAATATTATCATATGACACATTTATATTTTTTCATAGTATTTCAGTGTTAAATAATTCCCCCAATTCTAATTACGTGCATTTTTATATTGTTAAAAACGTAATTTATTAATATAAAATGTTATTTTTGCATTACAGTAAAGATAATTAGAGGGAAGGTGAAATGAGACCTGTAATATTTTCATGAGGTTCAATTCAGTGTGTAAATAAGTTAAAAAAGACTTACTTCCTTGTGGTCCATAAAACTTCACTACAAATTCATTGAGTCCACTCAGGATTGTGACTTCATGTTTACTCTCGATGCTAATAGAGACTGTTAAGGCAAATTCAAGAGCTTTAATAATGACCGTAAGCAATTTCCAAAAGCAAAAGACAAGCAATAAAATTCACAATTCACAAAGAGGAAAAAGTTAAATAAGGATCAAATAAGACACTCATTCAAAAAAAAAAAAAAAAAAAAAAAAACAATAAACCTCGAGTTAAGCAAAGATACAAGTGGGAGAATGCAGCAAAATGACCTTTCAACCCACAAAAAGAGCAGATTTACACCAACAGATCAATCTCTCAAACCGAGATTCTCACTTGGCTTTTATTCTTTGACCATCAGTAATTATCAAGAGGTTCAGCTCAGGAGATCGGATGGCAAAAACACAATCCGTGGGTCTGACCCACAGCTCTCCGACTGATGCACACAGGGCATCACGGCAACTCAATACAACACTCCTGTCATTAGCTATGGTTGTCAGGCTGTCACTTCTCATATTGCTGGCGCAGAGAGCAGCAGTCAGACCCTCGCTGAGCAAGACAATACATGCTCACCACCACACCGAGACCATGACGGGGACCCGACGCTCTCAGACTCACACAAGGTCTGCAATCTCAGCTTGAACACATGCATCCAAAACTCAATTCTCAAGCAGACTTTGTCATGGTTTGTGTTTTAATTGAATGAGTTACCAATGCTCTGATGCTATCGTGTGTGTGTGTCATGTGTCAGCTGTTGTGTAGGCTGCACTGTGACTCAAACCGTACATTCGCACCGCCCAGACTGGCTCATGAAGGCAAACATGTTTACGGTCTGTTGAAACTGATGTGTCCTGTGACTCGTGTGACAGTTAACCAGTTGAGTGCTCGTCTCAAGAATGCCTGTATCAACTGATGATTCTGGGCTCTACTGGGAAACAGAGCTGTCAATTTCAAGCGGTCGCCTTTAAAACATCTGCTGCGAGAGACTGGAGGGCTCCCGGGAGAGGTGTGGAAGCCGCTCTCTGTCAGATTATCGTTCATTGTGGCTTTTCGACGCCAGAGTCTCAAGTTACATGAACTGAATGATTGTAATTTTACAGAGATTTATCTCCAAAAATCTGACATTGTGGAGCCAAAGAATTGTATACCACAAAAGGGTAAAGAATCATTTTCAATATTCAATCATTTAAATTTATTGTTTTATAGAGAAAAACAATAATATTATTAAACAAATAAATAAATTATATTTATAAAAAAAAAACTGTGACATTTCTCAAAACATCTTTTAATGTTCCACAGAATAAAGTAGGTCAAACAGGTTTTGAATGACATGAGGATGAGTAATTGTGGTTAAATGTTACAATAAAATGATTAAAAAAAAACAAAAAATTAAATACACCATTAAAAACCTTTAAATTATTTTGAAAGTTCATTGATTTTTTTCCCTACATGTCAATGACTTTTTTAAATCTATCAACAAGTATTTAACTATAAATTTAAAATAGGAATAAAACATTTTTTAAAAAGCAAATATAAAAAAAAAAAAAAAAAAAAGCAATTTAAACACTGAATTTATGGTTTGATTCCATTATTTGGTACCATTAACTAAATTTTACACATTCAATTAATTATTTTAAATGTGTATATTTATTTGTGAAATTGTGTAATTTACACATTTCACCATTTCTTTATATTTTAGTATTTTTATATTTAATGTTTCTTTTCAATTAATAAACTGATAATTCATACCTTCATTTTTTTATTCCCACTAGTCCCCCACAGTGATACAAGGGAGCCAGATTGAGAGGTTGAGTGCGACAGAGAGGGATAATGTTTTCTGTTTCAAGACACCAGCTGGCTTCTTCGTCAGTTGTAGCTCTAAGAGACTGTGGTCACCAAGGTGTTAAACATCAAGGGTTTATTTTAGGCTGTGAAGCATCTGCAGAGGCTGTGAGAATAATGGATGCACCCAGTAAGAGTGCATCTCTGCACAATGCTTTCATGCTTTTACATTCACTAATCCAAATCTGAACAACACAGAACCATCATTAGCTGTTTATCCTCAACAACACAGAGACTCGGAACAAACGAGATCCTGAAGATCGGACTGATGATGACTCATGCATAATAAACACGAATTTCACACACCTTTTTTTTCTTAAACACATGAGATCAGATTCCATTCAGGTAGGAATGTTGCCATCTGGCAGCCCGTACAGGTTTCTCTCGACGAGACTCGTGAGATAAAGAAAGGGGTGAGTGTGTGTATGGAGCTTCAGCAGACCTGTTAAAGAATCTGTGCCCATTGCTGTGATCATGAGACCTCCAGTGGAGAAGCACCACGCTGAGCTGTCTGGCTGTGCCCAATGACACATGGTACTACTTTTCTCCTGTATATTAAGCCTCTTTTGGATCGGCACAAAAGCAATTGCTCATGCATGTACAGACACACACACACACACTCTCTCAGAAAAGCAGAAGCCTGGAGGCTGCAGGGATTTTTCTCCATTCCTCATGCCTTTGAGGCAGTTTTCCAGTTTTACGGTTTTCCTTCATCCTAAAGACTACACAGGAAGTGACGGATTCATACTGAAAATACAGGTTATATTCCTCTCCACCTTCATCCTTTGAAAGTCATTTATCAGCACTGTACATTAAAACCTCTATTGATTTGATAATTCAATTTCCTTCAATTCTTCGTCTGAGCTGCAAGGCACGTGTTTCTCCTCTGAGGCATCTGTGACACAGATTTAAAATAGATCATTATTAACCGTCCAGAAATCCTGTACGCATTAAAGAAATGGTTCTGTCATTATCCATTCATCCTCAAGTCACCCCATACATGATGGGCTTTTTTCCCAGCGTGGAACACAAAAGGAGATATTTAGTAGATTGTTTAAGCTGCCCTTTTCCTTACAACAAAACAGGAGGGCAATTTTGACTCCATAAATGTTGGTGGAAGGAAGAAAAAAGTGGTCCATAGGATTCTGAATCTATAATACAAGTCTTTGAAGCAGCTTTATTTTTCGAGTCATTATTTATTACAAATTTCAACCTTAAATCTTCAGAGGACTTGAAACCGAGCAAACAAGTTGCGTGGACTACTTTCATGGTGAGGTTTTGGTATTTTTGAAGCTAAACAGTCCACATTCACTTTCATTGTTTTGAAAAGAGCAGTGTTAACATTCTTCTAAATATCTCCTTTTGCAATCCAATGAAGCAAGAAAGTCATTGCATTAATGAAAACTAAAACTATTAAAAAATAATTTTTAGTATTTTAAATCTCAAATAAAATCTAAATATTAGATGAAGCACTAAAAAGGAAAGGAAGGAAAAATATGAATTAAAGCTAAATATAAATATAAAAAAAATAACTACAGCACATAGCAAAATTACTAACACAAATTAAAATTAAACTCTAAACTAAAAATAAATAAGTGATTAAAATAAATGCATAAATTTTCATTTCTGGGTCTACTCAACTACTTCTTAAGTTCTTATAAAGCGAAACCACACTGTACTATTTATCACAGCAGTGATGCATCCCTTCCCCAAACATACAGGCAAGAGAAATTCTGTGTTTGCTTTGACGGCGCCTCTGATACTGTTCAGCGCACCTTTAGCAAACTTCTCATAAACAAGGGTTTAACTCCTGCCCAAGGCTCAATCCGGGTGCTGACATAGCAACCCAAATGTGTTCTTCTCGCAAAATGCTGTCTTGACACCCACCTGTTTTCACCCATCTCAACGCCCCCCCCTCCCTTCAGTGGATTTGTATGGATTAAGCCATAATCTACAGGAGACCCTTGGGCCAGTGTTCCTTTACGCACACGTATAATCTAATCATACTAAAGAGACTGATCAATCACATTCACCTCACCCAAAAATATCAGATACATTTATGGAACAAGAGTGAGCACAACTCGTATTAGCACTGAAACGACACACACTTAGTCATGGATTCCTACCAGCTGTTGCGGTTGGTTGCACAATGCAGTCTTATGCACAGATGATATGAGCGTTTATAAAACTGTGTGAACGAACAGGTCCAGACAAGCACATGTCTAGGTATATGATCTTATAGAGAAGCTGCCTTGTTCTGCTTTGCCCTTTGGCTTAAAAAAAAAGAACAAAGACAATTTGTGTGAATGGTCACCCCATGTGGAAGAAAACCACATTGGGTTCACCTTCTTTTAGAAGTCTGTTGTGAGAAAACAACATACTAGCCTGGACAGACAAATGAACGACAAATCCAGCGTGGAAAGAAAGCGATTGAATTTATGCTCAACTAAACACTTCTCGTGCAGTAAAAACTATTCTGGTCGTTTTGTCAACTTAAATGAACAAAGCATTTTGAGCTTCCATCTGCATTACTTTATATCGTTTTATGAACAGCATCAGACGTCTTTGGCAATTTATCATGTCTCACTGTTTTTGTTTATGGAAAAGTTTTAGTAAAACTTTAGTTTGCTCGTTACACATTACAAGTACTTATTTTAGTAATAACACTAAATTATACATAATTACATGCAACTAAATAAACAGACATCATGTCTCACTTTTTATTTGATCTTTTTTTATTCATTTTAAAAAATATATATTTTTTTATTTAAATTTTTTTTTACATCATAGAATAGTAACGCCACAACCAATCATAAAAATCATCATTTTAGTACTTTAAAGATGCTACAAATAATGCCCTAATTTGACTCATTTTAACATTGTTTAATGGTGTAGCAAAAAAGAAAAAGCTACATTTAATTAAATGTAGTTTTAGTTCGTTTTTTAGTAAATGTATCTTGGTTTAGTTTCTGTTTTTCCCAGTAGGCCTAATGTCTTTTTTTTCCTTGTAGGTCCATTTCGTGTGATTGTTGAGAATGAAAATTTGAACTAAAATCAGAACAAAATTGAAATGCATGTATGCAGACTACGGAGTGTGTTCTCAGTCATTTAGAACCGGTTAAGTCGACGGCCACCGCGCTGAATCACAGCATGAGTCACAGGGTACAATTACAATTAAACCTGTCTCTTGCAAAAAAGACAAACACAATAGCCAGGTTTGCCCCCTCCCAGCAGGAGCAAATTCCTCCTGTTCATTCTGGATAGCCAAGGATGAAAACAGCGGGCAGACATCAACTGCCAAGGCACGGCGGCGTAGCATGTTCTTTCCTGAGACGCATTCATTCATCATTACAGACAAACACAGAGAGGATGGAATCTTGTTCTCTAACGGCTGGCCTTGGGGTGCAGGCAAAATATTTACCCACTGCCAACAAGGTGGAAAACACTGTCTGCTTGTTAGCACCACATTATTTACAGATGATTAAAGACAATACATCACTATTCTACCGCAGGCCAGTTCAGTACGTGTAAGAGCGTCTGAGTAAAAGATTTGTGATCTAAAATATTTATGTTTATGCCAAAGGCTGTGGACATTCTGTCCGAAGAGTTTCTATTTTGTAATCCACTCAGACACCTCAGTCCACTAACAGTGTAAAGTCTGCTCATGTTGGTTATAAAACCAGCTGGAGCTTGTGCTGCACATTTACAAAACAGACAGGCCCTCACACAAGCTAAATGTGCTTACTATTTTTATTTAAACCTCATATTAAGGTATAATTGTGCGCAAAACTTACCACCTGGAATTTTCCAAGTCCATCCTTAATACCGAGCAACAAGCCTGGGCACAAATCAACAACAATTTTTCAATGTATTTTCTAATAAGAAAACTTCTGCAAACAGGTAGGCAGCTAGCTAGCTAAATAACATTAGAAAACAGTAATTAGCTACTCTCAGTCCTTCTTGTCATGATTCCCAAATATTTCTCTGGTGGATTTTGTCAGATAGATTGTTAAATTTCGCAAGTGATAAAGTTTCCTTTGGCAATAGTGTAGAGATGTACGAAGCACACTCACTTTCTGTTGGTCAACACGGCAATTTGCATGACCAGCTTGAACCCATGCGAAAATTGTTTTATGAAATCTTTTGTTCTTGACCGAAATAGCAGATCATATGGATTCCTATTAAAATGACTGAATTTGACCAGTGAAATTTCACAAAGGCAAATGTGAATTTTATGGGTTCCCAGAAGCATATACTAACCCTACCCAACAACAGAGTCCACTTATATTAACGTTAAAGAAACATAAATCACTTATTGATAAAAACAAACTGATTTTTTCAATTAAAGTACTGTTGCACTCTAATAGAAGAGTGACTTTTTGTGAAGAGGGAGGACCGTTTTTTTCTCTCTTGCTGCCATGCAGTCATAAGCACATCAGTTTGCTCAAGTTGGGCAGATGAAAGACAGGAAGTGTGGCAGTTTTTAGTCTGCACGATGCTAAGAGGAAGTGCACGGGTTCACTGATGGAGAAACAGACAAGACGCACCTTGAGGTTTAAGATTCCATTCAACCATCTAGTGAATATGGGTCATGATTTGCATCAGGTGAAATAGGGTTAGAAAGAACAGAACAGGAAGCCATCTATGGCCAATGCCAGTACCCCTAAAACAACTTCCTATCCTAGTGTAACCTCACACCCTTCCCCAGCTGCCTGGCTCAATGACTTGCTGTGTAAGTCTGCTCTGCTCAGGACTGAAGTTGTGCTGTGTGCAGCTTACCTCTGGAAACACATGCATGAAAGTTCAAGGATTTTTCTTGAATCTGGTTAGATCTCAGAAAGAGATTGGGTGAATTAGTGAAAAGGGACTGCATAAAAATCTCCCTTCCCTTGTCCTAACTCTCTCCATTAGAGATCTAATTAACTAGCTCTCATTTGATCAGCAGGCACATGCCCAGTTCTGAGACGGTCTTCATCTCTACTGGACATCTGCAGCACTCCGACTAAGGCTGGGCAATATATAAAAAATTATATAGTTGTGATTTGGCTGGAAATATAAAATGAAGCAGCATTTTGAATATGGCAATGATTTTAATCATTAATTGCTCCTTGGCCATTATGTTTCTTAAAGGGATAGTTCACCCAAAAATGAAAATTCTGTCATTTACTCACCCTCAAGTAGTTCCAAACCTGTATGAATGTCTTTGTTCTGCTGAACACAAAAGGAAGCATTCTTACATTAAGCATTTGAAATATAAATGTCAACAATGGCTGTTTGCCATTGTTATTTGCCATCATGCAATTAGAGCAAATATATACAAATCTCTAATATGGATTAAAAAAACAACATCTAGCAACATCACACAGCCCTATGTCAGAACAGAAACACCACCCTGCTGTGATACGACATCTACTCTCTGTGATACCACATCACAGCACATACTCAAACAACTACAAGTGCAAACACCTATATAGGCTATGTGGGACTGTTGTAGATGCGTGCACTGTTCAGATCAACTCTAGATATGTCTGTTTGCATTATGTCTCATAAAGGCGTAGTCATCTGTAGCCATCTTCACTAAAGAACCGTTGAATAAACATTATGACACACTTGCATATTCCCTGCCAACGTGCACATCACAAACATAATGCACTGTGCCAGCATGTCCCATAAGTGTGCATTTGTTGATTTGAAAGCGAACAGCAGCTGCCTGGTTATGTGTGTGTGTATGAGAACGGATGAGTGAGGAGGGGGGAAGAGAGCGGAATCTGGCTCTACCATTCACTTTCGGTAAAGCCTTAATGGCTAAAACGGTTTACCTGTAAGATTAGCAACCTCTTCCACATCATCTTTTATAGCGTTAACTAATAATGTAGCCGCCCAGGAAACCACAGCAGGAGACTCATCATTTGCATTATCAGTGGCATTATGAACTAAAGAGGACAAGTGGTTTATGACAAGTGGTTTAGAGAATGAATGGATGGATGGGTCATTATGAAGTCATGAAGTGAGATTCAGATGATCGAAACTAACCCTAACCTAAAAAAAAAAAAAAAAAAAAAAAAAAAAGAAGAAAACAGAACAGTGACCAAAATATAGCCCATTATTAGTGGTTGAGTATAAAGGGACGAACGGCTGAAGGCTGGTATAAATCAGAGATTTTTTTTTTTTTTTTTGGATAATTTGAATAGTTGGTATTGATTTTAGTACATCAAGTTAAACTGAATTGTTTTTTAATTGTTTCCTTGTGAACAAGATGAAAGTTATTTTTTAATAATTCATATTTCATATTTTATTTCATATAACAATTTTTAATGGTTTTATTTAATTTATTGTAAAGATAGCAAATTATAATTTATTGACAATAATTTATTTCAAATTTACGTGAATTATAATTACTTAAAAAAAAAAAAAAAAGGAAATTTGAAAATGTGAATTTGCTAAAATAAAATACAATTAAATAAATAACAATAGCTTTCATTAATGGTAGTCTGATGCTTCTTAAAATGTTTATCTCATCTGATAAAATATATCAGATGGCATGCATTTAATCTATATTAATCTTATTATATATATTTATAATAAGACGTTCTCTTGTAATAACATAATAACTACTAATAAAATGATCCAACAAGTACAATCAGGCATTATTAATTAGTTTTTTCCCCTTAATGATGTCTCTTGGCAAGATTTGCTGGCATCTTCATCTCTATAATATTTTTTTTTTCCAGGTTTTTTTCATCTTGTTATTTTGTCATAACCACTAATAAAATGAGCCAACAAGTACGATCATGCATTAATAATAGTTTTGTTTTGTTTTTTCCTTTAATGACATTGTCCCTTGCATAAGATTTGCACCTTTGTGTAATTTATTTTAGTTCTTTTTTTTTGGCCAGTTGGTCTATTGCCTTAAACAACAATGGTAATGTAGACCATCACTGCTGGCCTCCGGGTCAAGCTGACCTCTGGCCTATCTAGCCGTAATGGATACTGACCTTAAACACGGCATACCGTGCCCTCTAAATAAGTGGAGCTGTTGTAAAATAGTGCTCTGGGCAGTGACATACGTGCGTGTCATTTCACACAGGGTCATGTAAAGACCTGGAGTTCAAATCCTGAACGGACCATAATAATGCTTTCTGTTGGTAATACTGGAGAACAAAGAGCTAGATGCGTTTGCTCAATCTAACAGCATACAGCCTGAACATATCAAGGGTTTGGAGTCAAGCGGATTGCAATTTTGACCCTTTAACTAAAAACTTCCACAATAGATTTGGCAATTATAGAACTTTGATTATCTGAAGAAAACAAATTTATGCTAGACATGATTTATTTTTTTGCATCAGAATTTTTATTGTTAACTAAAACTATTTAAAATAGATTTAGTTAAGATAAAATAGAAACAAAAAAAAAATAGAATTGTTGCCAATTAATTGAAGTAAAAAAATACTCAAACCAAAACAAATTAAAGCTAAATAGAATTAAATTATAAAAATAAAGGCAGATTCAACATGGTAATAAATACTATAATAGTATATAAACAATACATAAATAACACTCTCTCGCACATGATTTTCTCTGTTGTAAATTTAAGGACAGGAAATGACATCACGGAACCTGACATGGCTCACATTTTCTGCAGTTAAAATGGTTTCAGATGTGCAAGACTGTAGCAATAGTCTCTTGCAGAAACCAATATCATGGGACTCGACAAACCTTCCCTTTTAATCTAACACCGGCAGCGGAGTTCATTACTGTTCTGATTCATTTGAGGTGTGCTTTATTGTTCACTGCAGGGGAAATGATTGCTACTTGGAATCAGCGTTACTTTTTCCTGAAAGCCATTTTCAGAATGACCACACACATTCTGGTCTCCTTCTAACAACCAAACTATTCATAAAACACAATCCTAAAGAAACACTACAAAATCCCATAAACCCAACAAGCACATACGGCACAGCATCAAGGTTGAGCGGCCCGTGATTTGCAAGCATGTTGAGGTGAAGTATTCTGATCTACTGTAGCGCAGGATCCAAATCTGTTTTGATTTTACTATGTACCAAAGCAGCTAACCTCCCTTCTGAAATCACAAGTTTCTTATTCCGAGTGGAATGTTGCAATCTGAAGCGCTCTGTTAGGATGAAAACTCTGATCCCAGAGGGCTGAACATAGTCTGTGAATACTGATGGAGAAAAAGAGACGAGGAAAGAAAAGCCTCAACACACTTTACATATCAATGCCTGGCTCAGCCCGCGCAGTTCAAAGGCAGCAAAATCCAAATTGAAATGCCCTTGTGTATAAAACATCAACCTGTGCATTGCCGCGTATGACCCGGGACTGTTTGTTGGCATACAGTGTACAACTCAACTGCATTTCCACAAAGAACACAAAATTAAGCACGACTTGTACTTTCAGAGCTAAAATAGAGTTTCTAAACAGAGCTGTGACTTTGACTAAACATGTATTTCATGCTAACGACTAATAAATGAGGCCATAAAGTTTACAGTTGAGGCATCACAAGGCTACGCTGCTATTATGAGTTACAGAATCTCCTGCGAGAGCTCTTGATCTCTTTCCTGCTCTCTTAGGGCCAGCTCCTGAGAACACACAAACCAGCCAAACACCACCTCTTGCCAGAACCTCAATCACATGCTGCGGCCAAGTGGACCCTGCTCTTATTTCCTCAGACAAACAGCAACAAAACAGAGTGCCACAATGAGCTTTCATCAATGTTAGGCTGTCTGATGCTGCTTAAAATGCTTAATTCATCCCTCGGCACACTGACCCGCATTGCATTTAAAAGTATTTCGTAAAAAAGTATTTTATTTACAATGCTACTTTTTCTAAGAGTAAAAAATGGTCTAATCTTATGCTATGAATTTTTATCATAATAATTACACATACAATGCTAATGTTAAAGGCTGTAGAGACTATATACAATTTGAAATTCATGCATTTAATTTTTATTAAAGAATTATTAATAAGACGTTATCTGGTCATAACAATAATTACTAATATAACGATCTAATAAGTATGATCAGGCAGCAATGATGGGTTTTTTTTTCTTATTGAGTTGTCTCTTTAATCTTCATCTCTATAATATTTTTTTTCTCAGGTTTTTTTGGCTGCTCCAAACTGGTTTCTGTGGGTTGAAAAGGGCAGGGTCCATCAGCATGCAACACACCATGGCTCAAGCAACCATATCACCTGAAACATCCTGCACCGGCATGATAAAGCGCCTATGCACTCAGCTGATTACACCACGACTCGTACAAATGCAATACCTCAAACTTCTCCGTCAGATAAGGGCACCAAAACTTGACATACATTATACATTAGTAGAGCAAGACAGTCTAATATAGGTCACAAAGATATTCATATACATCAAAGCTGATCTGATTATCTAGTTTCACCGTAGCGATTACATCTGTTTATCTGCAGCATTTAGATTTGATCTAACAGATAATCGTTGTGTTTTGGACCGTTGTAAAACACAACCCTTCTATTCTCAACAGGGAAAAAAAAGCGCAGACGCGGCGCAGCCCCAAACATCATCAGACAAAGAGAGGAACTTCCGTCCATCTGTTTTCAGCCCGAGGTTGGCCATGCGTGGAGGAAACTGCAGTGTTATTGTGGGATTACAGAGGGCCTCAAATCTCCCACTGTCAAGGGGCAGACGCATCCACGACCCGACCGTTTGCCCTCCCTGTCCGTCAAACCCACTGTAACAGAAACAATCCTTTACAGTCAATAAACTCATCTACTTTTAGACTCTTGTAGATAAATTGAGCTCGCATACAGAAACACTGGGTAAAGCTATAGAAATTATACGCTTTTGGCATAGAAACTGAAACAAGATTTTATACAAAAATTTAAATTACATCCTAATTTACCTACTCACCCTCACACTGCTCAAAAACCATTAAGAGATGTTTAGCAGAATGTTCAGGCTACTATTTTCCATACAATCAATGCAAATCTCCACAAAAAGACAAATGAATGAATGACAATAAATAAACAAATAAATAAAATTAATATAAAAATTGTTTATATAACGTGTGTACTGTGTATATTTATTATGTATAAAGACACACATACAGTATATATTTTGAAAATTTGACATGCATTTACATGTATATATTTATATTCATATCATTTATATTATATACAAATATATAACATTTAAATATACATGCATGTGTATTTATACATGTATAATAAATATACACAGCATGCACACACATATTATGTACACAAAACTTTTATTGTGGATGCGATTAATCACGATTAATCATTGCCCAGCACTGAAAAATATAAAAATAATTCTAATTAAAAAATAATTTCTCTACTAGCCATATCAATTAATTACTCTAAAGCCATATCAGATAGTGAATGAATATTTATTATTGGGTTTGCAGATTTGTGTTTATGGTTTTATCAAAAACAACTTGCAGTTCATTCAAGCTACAAGTCTACATTTGATCAATAAACACATTCCCTGGGAATTAAACCTTTGATGCTGACATTGCTAGCGTCATGCTCTACCAGTGGAGCTACAGTATATCAATGCTTGGTAAACCTGACACCAAGCGTCAACCTCTCAGAGCCATTTCACTTCAACACGCACATTCGAACAGAAAAAACAGATGCGAATGATGGGGAATATCGTTCAGTAGCACCCGTCAGACAGGTACGAATACAGCAGCAGTGCAGTCATAAGACTCCATGGGCATATGAAAGCAGGCTGGGGCAGGCCGGATGTCAGGTCGTGCACAAAGAGGCCGATCGCACCAGATAAAGCCCTCGACTGGTCTTACACGCCAGGACCTCTGCCTCAGCACCACAGGGATCTGATACACTCCACCAAGCACAGGGGGCATTTCTAATGTCCCTGGTTTTCCATGCTGGCAAGGGCCCCGGAAAACTTTTGCTGCTCCCTGGATCTTTCCTCAATGTAGCGGAGCCGAACAATGGATGCTGGTACACTAGGAAACCCCTCCCCCTCGCCGCCACATACATGGCGCTGAGGTGTTATGACAAACCTCCAGGCCGACAACATGACTGAAACGCAGCATTTTAACAACCAACAGCCTTACAGGGGAATTCATACCGCTGAGCTCACTTCCATTAACAAATCCTGTTTACAAACAGCTACGCCTAGGCATCTCAGAGAAAGTGGGATTGCGTAATCATCTTTATAACTAACAGTCAATCTCTTTATTTTTCCTGTGTAAAATCACTTATGTGGCCTTTGTTTGCTCATCTGAAGACTTGGCAGTCAAACAAGTGGATAGAAACGCAAAGCATTCCTGAAGGAGACTTGCTTTCAGTTTATAATCCTCTACTTGTTTCTTAGTATTCAAGATTAAAGAAGGACAACACAATAGGAACACCTAGATATTTTATGTGTATGTAGGAGCTGGCAGTGATGCCAGTGGCCATTATGCAGACTATTAAACGGCCCTAAATGCTGTTATTTGCCAAACAATTGCTCACAGTGGAAGCAAATTTACAATAATCCAGCACAAAAGTCCCGTTTACAGATCAACAAGTTGTGCAAAAAAAAAATAATAAAATAGCAAGTAGTCATGGATCTGCTGCATTTGTGTTAAGAGCATATATACAATGCTCGAACCTGGCACAAGTCATCAAATCAAAAAGGTTATGCCTTCTGAATGCTGAACTTAACATGATACCATGTTCTAACCATGTATAAATGCTTCCAGTACATAATTTGTCCGTCCATATTGAAAGTTTTGATATTTAATACGTCATGTGAAGTAGAAGTTTGAGCTAATGAGACTGTACTGTGGGAAGGGCTACTCGGCATGACACTACACTATATCTAATGACTGTTGAGACAAATTGAATATAAGAGACTTTAATCATGACTTGTTCAGATTCAGTGTGTGTTATATATTTCTATAGAGACAGTGACAATAAAACTAAAAAAAAAAAAAAAGGTTATTTAAAAATAAATTTTCTGAAGAAAAGTTGCTTATCTCTGCAAAATTGCATGTGGTTGCTAATGTGTTCTGAATAGTTTTTAAGAGCATTGCGAGGGTGTTTGCTGGGAGGTTCCTTAATTACTCTACCATTTACTTTTTTACCTTACTAGTGTGTTTTTAACATTTCAATTTCAGTTGAAGTTTTGTAAAATGTATATATGGACAGACAGAAAAAGACTATAACCGCATACATAAACCTTAGTCTTAAAAGGAGATTTTTTCTGTTTAGTCATTCAGCAAGCGGAAGTCATATTTCACATGATAAATCATGTTCATAGCACAAATAGTGTACAATAGTTTAGTAATGTTTTACCAAAATTAAAAAAATATATATTTTGTAAACTAGGCCAAATTTCAAGCACAAAGAAATCTATGTAGATCAAAATAATAATAGCGATAAGATTAGTTAAACTCTGATGTGTCCAGTGAAATCTTAGTAATGACTTAGCTGTCATAATGACAAATCATTACACTCAGTAGGAAAACTGACCTTGCTAACTAGAGCACTCTGGTTACAGTTGGTCTAGCTAATCAGATCAAGACGTGGTTTGGCAAAGTGAGAAAAAAAACATGAGATAAGAACCACTAGAGCTCAGTCCACACTGATTAAATCAGGAGGTCTTCGAGTTCCAGATAAATAAATTCAAAAGACCTACATCTCTCAGTGAACAGACGATAGGCTAAATGAGAAGTGCAACAGATGTTACACAACATACTGACATTATGCTATTCCATGCTGCCCTGTCAAAGCCAACAGCCAGCTTTGACCTGTTCGAACATGTTCAGAAGTATCTGGTGATGTCAAAGACGGGTCATCATCTCTCTCTCTCGAGCTTAGGAAGTGCTTAAGGCAGCTCGGCACAGCGAGGTCATTCTGACATTCATTTTGTGAATTCCCAGTTGAGCATGCTCCAGATCCGCAGCTCTCTGGTGCCTGCAGCAAATTACAGAGCGTGGATCGCAGTGTCCGATCATAACAGCAACTCTCTCTCTGAACGGCCCTGCTGCTTGCCCTTCATAAGGTGTGCATTTCAGAAGGATAATGCAGAAAACAACTTATGCATGGAAAGCTCCACATCCCAGTTGCAAACACTTGTCCCAAGGAACAGGAGGCACTTTGGAAACCTGCTCCCAGTTGTCACATGTCTGTCAGTTTCCCCTAAAGGGAATTGGGTATTTAAGTTGTGTTTTCTCATGGCTGTTTTCTCAGTGTGTATCCTGGGGGAGGGTGGGCTTCTTTGCATGCGTTTTGCTATGACAGAAATGTGACAGTCCACCCACCATATTGTTGCATAGCTGTCCTAGATTCCGTTAATAAATTCTCACGACAGAGCTAATTTAAATGTGACAAAAATCCCCAAACTGAGTAGTTTTGAGTGATTAGGCTCCTCTCACCTGCCGTTAATAAGTTAGCCAACAGGTAGTCCAGCCAGACAGGCTGGACAATTAAAGTGGCCTTGTTCTCCTAGTGAAAGGTTTGTGGGAGTCAGCTGACCAAAATAATACAGGAAGCTAAATTACATCATTACTGTAATTATCTGTGTGTGTGTATTCCACCTCCGAACTTCCTTTAAATACTTTAAGAGGAAACTTTTAGGTCAAATACTTGCCACCTGCTTGAAGGGCTGTAAAAAAGTTGCCCCTGCCATCAGCTGTTTTCGGAAATTAAAGCCCTTCAACTTTAACCTCTACCCTCGGCTCCAGAAGTGTTTTTTCTGAACTAATAGCAATACCAAACAAGTTTCCTTGTGTGCTATTGGTTTATAAACAGATGACTCCACCCCCAAACTCATAGGGCCACAACAATGCCAGTCCACTTTTTTTTAGCTCCCTTGTTTCCATAAGTATTTCCCCCCATTCATTTTATACCTCAAGTATTATAAAAAAAAATCCTTTTTGAAAAACTACAAGGTGAATCTCAACATTATAAACGTTGATTTGAAGCATATAAGTATTTAAATTAAAGTACTTAGCTTTAATGAGGGAAAGAACTACAATCCCAAGAAGCACTGCAAATGACATAATCAAGATGATAAATTACTATATAGCTTAAAGGTGTTGTTTATAGAAATAATTTATGTTTATTATAAAATATGCATGTTATGCATCCAAAAATGTAAGTCATTTGAGAGTGCAGGAGACTGACATATGTCATTCGCAGTGCTTCATGGGAGTGGGCGGTTCTTTTGGCGTGATTAGCTTCTGATAGGTGGAGATTTCTCTGAAGAATGATGGATAATGTAGGTTTTCTGCTGCTGAACACAATCAGTTAAAAATGTGTTCAAATAATGCGGATTTATGGCTTCAACAACCCAGAGTTGGGTTTGGACGTCCTGAGTTCGAGTCCCGGCTTGCAGACTTTTCCCAATCTCTCTCCCACTTCACCTCCTATAAAGTCCTATCCTAATAAAGGCAAAAATGCCAAAATACTTAAATATATAAATAATATTTACTTTTAGAACTCGGCTGTTGCACTCCATTGGTCGCTGGTCACTTATACAAACAGCAATGCTTTGACAGCATCACAGACCTACACGTTTCACACTTTTTTAGAGAAATTAACCTAATAATAGCCCAATGATAAGGAGTATGTTTAACATCGGAAAAACATACACTTCAGCTTTAACTAGGAAATACTGTCACTCAACTCACTGTTTAATCCCACCTACCTGCAGTTTCCGGGTAGTAACAGACTGGCCAATCATAAGGCTAGTTCTTACAAAAACATAACGAGACATTCCCACAGCCTTTCAGGACTTTACAAAGCGTTTCATAATTTACTTAATATGTAGACGTCGTAATATACATAAGACAAGCACTAAACAGCTCTGACGATAGTCAGAAGCAAGACAATTTTCTTGAGCTTTAAAGCAAACAAATAAGTTATATGCGGGTTTCTTTTGTTTAAAACAGCTCGACATGACTGCACTTCATAAATGATCAACCAAGCGTTTAAAAGACCTACAGAACATGACAGCACAGCCAAACCACTTTAGGAAAAATGCATGTTACACGCATAATAGCCATGGTACAGACGAAAAACAACCCCACAAAACTTTTGCTGTTTGTCAGTTATGTCATTATAAACTAAAGGGATTCTTATGGACTGGTGACAGAGACAAACGTCCACACCCAACCACTGTAGCAATAACACAACTTCCCATGTTCTCAAAAGCTTTCAAATCAAAAAAGATGGTAAATACAGGCTACATTTCCTGTCAAAACATTTAACCCCAAACCAGAACATTCGATCTTAACAAAAGCCAGAAAAACAAAATGGATTCTCCATGCAAAAGAAAAACACATTCGGACAGAAAAATAAAATGAGGCCGACTGTGAAGTTTATGTCGTTTGTGATTTGTTGTTATTTAAAGAGCACGTCAAAACGTCTGTTTAAATCCACAATCTGTATGTGAGGCTCTCCTTGTTTTCGTGTAACGTTAATATAAATTAAAATATCTTGAAAGGCTAACAAACGTCTGTTTTGATTATAAAACCGCAACAAAAACAATCAACAAATAAATAAATAACAGGCTTGTGAGGTTGTGCTAGCTCGCTAGCAGGCCAAATGCACAGTAACATTCACTATTTTGGTCAAAAACACGTCTAGTTTTGTCAGATGTCATATAACGTTAAATATCGATATCCGATCGGTATCTATAAAAAAATGTGTTTAAATCCTGTGGATGTCAAGCGCTGGTGTGGATTTGAAGAGAAAAGCGATGACAAAACACCCAAAGGACACAGAGCAACATATCTGCTATAAATAATCCTCAACATTTCTGCCTTTGATCGCTGACAACGAACAAATCCCGTCGAGAAAAATCTGATTTCTAGGTCGAGTTGTGCTATTTGAGAAATGAACGTTTATGAATCTTGGCTTTGTTTCTGGCCGCACTGACAACCATCAAAACACTTTTGTCGTCAAAAGCTGATCACCATCCAATAAACCATTATACTGGTTTTGACAACTGTTTTTCAGACCAGACGGGCGCCCAGAATGGTTTTAAAGCAGTAGGAGATGCGTTTTAGGGCTGTTTTCGTGAATATTGGAGGTATTTGACGACTAGAGCGTTACAGTAATTGTGTTGTTTATATTTTAAAGGATACAGTTTCACCACGTCGGTGTCCATTCGTCTTTTTCCCGGACTTGGAGACGACATCTTTATACACTCCTCTTTCCGATGACCGAAGCTCGAATCTTCTGCGACTGATTCTCGATCCCTTGGCCTCTACCGAAACTGTATATTTCTGCACATTGGCATACGGCAAGCTGTCTTTCCGAGAGTTTTCGCCCTCCACTTTCTGTCCGCAGCGGATAGCACTGGTAGTCCTCTGCCCGCACTGCTCTTTCTCACAGCTATCTATCCCTCCGCCGATGACCTCACGTCTGCGCGACGAAAGGTGTCCCCCTCCTTCTATGCGGTGTTTGGGGCTACGTCATAAACAGCGGACAACTCACATTTGTAGTATATGCGTAAAATTGTAGTTCTTCTACTCTAGGGTGACAGTTGGGGTAATGACCTTTGTTATGAAGGCTCTTGTGCTTTACCGAACATATTTAATTTGTATTTATGTGTATTTGTTTTAATGGTTTTAATGATCAATTTTGGCACTAAATAAATATGAGAAGGCATTTCCTCTCTTTTTTTTTTAAAGGAACTAATAATATAGCATTTTACAAGCCATAGGAGTCAAAGGTTAAAAAGATGGAGTATCCCTTTAAGGCACTATAATGAAGACATACATAGTGAAAACCAGCAAAACGAAAATGTTTATTAATTTTAGGCAGACATGCACAAGAACAACATGCATGATGCACTACAAGCAGCACTTCCAGAGAAAGTGAAAATCAAAAAGCAAAATCATTTACATTGGCACTCTTTTCTACATACTATTTCAGCTGGCATGTGGGTAAAATACGGTAAAGGTGATAAACATCTTAAAAAAATGAGAGAGAAAAACGTTGTTCAGCCCATTCACATTTATGGAAGTAAATATAATATACCTACTTATACAATGCAGAAAACACACACAAACCTGAAAACACTGGTTCTCCTCAGCTAAAATATTATGTGAAAAGCATTGATACAACTAACATGTCTTCCAGTGTAGTTCTTGGAGCTTCACTAAAGCTTCCCCTAAATTTAGGCTAAAACTCTATGAAGCCTTATTTTGATGTTAATGAGAGGTAAAAAGCATTGGTCACCAGTCTTTTGATGTTCTAATGCCGACTCGACAGGCCCAGATTCCAAAACAGTGGGGTAAAGTTAAAATTTCTGAGAAGAACTCTGCCGGGCTTTCCTGATCCAAGCCAAGGTCTTTCAGCACAGGCTGCTTGTTCCGTGTGGATTTACTGTCCCTTTCCCAACCAAACCCAAGTGTAAACAAGACTCACTTGATCAAGAAACACTCTGAAAACCACTGTCATTGTTACAAAGGACAGCGTACCACTATGATAACAATCACCAGGGTTTCCCAGTCCACCTTCTGAAACAACTTACTGGGATGTGGGAGATACCTGCCACTGTCGGAATATCGCGAACACCCTTTTTGATTTGTCATGAGGACCCTGGATCAAAACAAAACAAAACAAAACAGGGCATTAGAGTGATAAAAATGATTGCTTTGGCAAAATACAGAGTTGATGTATTTGGTTCACCTGAGATGGACTGGCCCCCACTGGACTGAGGCTTCTCTTCATGTATAAGAACAGAGTAAGTGCTGCTTTCCAACCTGGCTGAGGGAGCTCAGCCTCACAGCCAACAAAGACAGAACCATCTAGATTGCCCCCCTCTCTTTCCACACTCACCCAAGGACACCAGTCTCTGTGCTGAGCTACTGGGTCAAACACATTTCTGTGCATGGGCCCTTCCTATAACAGAAAAACAAAACAGGCTTTAGTGCTTAGATATGGTGTGTAAAATTTAATAGTGTTTGTCCAGGAAGGTAACAAATAAAATGTAGTAATATTATATCGTTCAATAGTAATAATAACTTTATACACAGTAATCATAGTAAAAGACCCTGTGTGTGTATAAAATAAATAGATTACATACTGAGTTATGCTGACAAACAAAATGTATTTAATAATATAATATCATTCTACAATCATAATAATAGTAATACTATAGCAAAATATTATTATTATAATAGTAGTTATTATTACTATATTTAAAAAATAATTATAGATTGTCCTTACAGGGCCACTGGCAGAGGAGAGACGTGGCCGTTTTGTCTTTCGTTGTGGACTGGAGGGCACATCCAGAGCCAGGTTATCTCCTTGGCCCCTCCTGCGAGTCATGGGTCTCTTGCCCCTGGACAGAGGGCTGGGAATCTCCTCATGTGGGATAGGCGAGTCCCTGCTTCTGGCGCGGTTGACCAGTGGGGATGGTGTACTCTCCATCTATATTCATGTTGACATAGTTTAGATGGTTATGATTGAAGAACATCAATGGAATATAATGAACACTACCAGATTTATCTAGAAAGTATACAATTAAAACTTTTCCTATATCCAGATGTACTGTATAATGTCAAAGACCCACCTGCTCAGAGCGTGTGGAGTCTTGACTACGCAGCTTCATGCGACATGGAGTGGGGGACTGGGATGGTGAGGGGGGCATCCCCTTTTCCCCACTTGTGCCTTGAGATGGAATCAAGGTGGTAGTAGATGTTGGAGACTGCGGAGGGTTTTCGCTCTCTGAAACGGTCTCCATTTGATAGAAGTTCCACATTCCTACCTTTCTCATGCAGTAAGAACAAGTGAGGATGGGCAGATTCATAGCGTGGAGCGATGGACTAAACGGAAAAACAGCAAAGAGTTAGGTGAAACAAAAGTTTAGCAGAAAATCTGCCAAGATTGCATTAAAGGTCACCGGTTGGATGTTTACCTGGCCGCCCAACCACAAAGAGCTATGATACATGCTGCCACCTGTACAGAGAGTGGATCTGTTGAGACCTTAGAAGGAGAACCACCCTGTTTCACATGCTCATCTTCAATCAGCTGTAGGAGGACACTTATTACATCTTCAGTCAAGGTCTGTGAAAAAAAATAAAATAAAATATGAGTGCACAGAAGAATTATTCTTGGACATCCCTTTAAAATAGGACATCATACCATGGCTTTTAGTTGCTCTGGCTTCATAGCAGGTAACTGCTGTTCTAGAAGGCAAGCACTCTTGTAACGGTCTAGAAAGGCAGTGAGTAATACCGTAGGCTCATTAATTGGAACCATCCAGAAGCGATCTGGAAAACAAACAACACTGTTGATTAGCTATGTCTGATTAAGATTTCATACAGACTAGTAGACCTCTCAAGATACCTGGACATGGAAAATCTGGCCAGGAACAGAATTTCTCATGTTGCGTTTGAAGCTGCTGTAGCAACTCGGAAATCCGTCCTTCATCTAAAAAAGGAAAAATTAATAAGTGAATGTTTGCAGATATAAAATATGGCTTCACTCTGGAATATAAATGGTCCAAAACTAACATTTCTGGAAGTCCAAGGTTGCTTGGATTGATGCACAGAGGAAAGCCTGGCAACTAGAACACTTCAGCATGTCACAGTCTACATTGATCCAGCCGTACCGCGCACATCTGAGAGGTGAGAGCACACGGGGCTTTCCGGCCCATTTTAGACAGTAGTTATGTTAAGGATGAATTTGCAAAAGCAATAAATGAGTGACCAGTATCTTTTCTTCCTTATTTTGAATTATACCCAAGTGAAAAAATGTGGGAGAGTTGAATCAAAATCATCTAGATGTGTGATGCAACATTTTGAAATCAATGAAGAATCAATGGGCTGAGTTTATGATTAATCTATACCAGGAATTCTATTTATTATGCAACACAAACTGGTTGCAAGCTTCTCACATCAAGCAACACTCAAAAGGATATTGAGTAGGATTCCACTCTGTTGAAAAATGCTTCTTTGTTTGCTGCCTCACAAGGAGCTTTCCCAAGGCCATTTGGAGACAGTGTGTTTGGATCCTGCTGTGAACTGAGATATGGGGATGAAAGTCAATCAGCCTAGTTATGTTATGCATAAACTATATGCCACCAATGTTCCCGTTAATCCATATTTTCCAGGCATAAATGGAATCTAAGTGCCTTTGCAGCACTTATTTAATTCTAACAGGAAAAAACATGCATGCATTAGTACAAAAACATCCATCAATCGTGCATTACTCTGCAGAAAAATACGTTTTAAGATTTTAATTTGGAACAAAATGGTAGACCAGGTCCAACTACCATGCTTCAAAAGCCAGCTTGATGAGCTGGCAGCTGGTTTATTGCTGGTTTAAGAAGGTCTATCAGCTAGAAACCAGCTATAGGTTGACAGGTAACGTGGTTTGTTTCTTTAGCTGGATGATTTCCCAAGACTTACAAGCAGTGTGCATAAGTTAATGTTTATTTTGGATCATCTCCCATGTTCCAAAACACATCTACCATTTAAGTTCTATTTTCCACCAGGGTTTACAGTAAAAACTTATTCGTTTGCTAAATTGTTCACGGCCCCTGCCCTGTTTTCTTCGCACACATTCTCACCTTTTTGCAACTTTTTTTTCTCATTATAGCGGAGCTCTTACCAATTTAACACGTTGTCTTCCGAAGCGACCCCTTCGTTAAGAAGTTCTCGCACTTTCAGGGGAGATACGAGTGGAGATTTGCTTTGTTTTTCGCCGTTTTCTGGGCGATTTGCACGGCTGCCGAGCGCCGCCATGTTCGGTGTTTGTCTCTAAACCCTCCCGCTGCAAGATATCAATTATCAACATTTTTACACAGTTCCGCCCTCTCCACAGCTCAAATGTACCGTGGTAACCGTTTAGGACAGTTTCTGTCATTTTGCTAAATTTCTTATTTTGATGACAGTGATTCCTAACACAAAAATAATAATAGTTTCATCGTTGTAACAGTTTCTTCAGCACTTTTTTTTTGTTTTGTTTTCATATAAACATTGTTCCTCTCATTAACATCTTAGTTATGTTCATCAGAGACAAATAAATACAAAATTATACGGATTAACCACATATACAGTTTGTAAATATGGGGATTGAATTATGAATTATTTGTTAGAAGGCTTATTACATTCATTTGATACAAACAGGTGCCTAGATAACATCAGTTTATGAAAGAGACATTTGTTTTTCTGTAGTCAGTCCAACTCATTGTGATATAGATACTTTCAGCTGCGATACAAGCTTGTTGGCTCTTGAGTTGAGCCGGGAACAAAAATAACCACACCAAGACATGTTTCATATTGGTGTTTGACAGATGAAGTAGAAGAGTGAATGAAACAGCCTCTTTGGCATTCAATGGTAGAAAGTGCTATCAGACTGCAGTTTGTGTTGTGAAAAGTCCCTTCTCAAATATAGGCCTATCTAAGCTGTTCTCAATATGCAAAATTATTTAGCAAGTACATTTTTAAAAAATGTTTGTGTGCAATTAAATCATCTTGTTGTGATATATACAAATTAATAATATGACCCTGGAAATGCAGTCCTTCTCTAAATATTAAAAGAGAGAGATGAAAATTTAAGTACAAGTCACACTTAAGTAAAAAAAAAAAATGCCTTGAGCAGTTCACTTAAGACTTTACTAGTGAACAATAAGTCTTGCAGAAAATATACTTTTATTGCTTATATAAATGTGAGTCTCTCATTTCTTCGTCAAATTCTTATTAACTGACCATTTATAACAACATGAACCAACTTGACATGACATTTAGTATTATATACTGATGTTTTTCTAAATCTAAAATATCAAAATATAGTTTATGCAACAAGCTACAGCAATTTTTAGGATTGAACATTTTTGGGTCAGCTTGAAGTATTTAGACCAAATTTATCAAAATTGTACAACTCAAAACACCCAGCATTACATTGTTTTTATTTCTCGGCTTAAAGTTAGACGTTTATTATGAAGACTTTTATTTTGAAAGGCATAAAAACGATCCAATTATATCTGATTATTTTCATAGCTTGTGTTTTTTTTTTAATGTGGCCATCTTGAAGGTTTTCACCAGCGTTTCTGCCTTCACGTTCATTGGGCCCATCTATTTCATTTTAATCGTCTCTTCCAGGGGAGAATGGGCTGAGTTATGCTCTCCGGTTCGCCTCTGTCTGTTGAAGGAAGCCCCGTCGTCTGCGAGTGCGTGTAGGTGGATGATCTCAGCGTGATTTCTGGAGCGATGTCTGCCGCAGAAGGAGCGCACAGCCCGGACAGACTCAATCAGTTTGAGCGGCTGTCTGGAAGGCCTCCGCTAAGAGCCGCAGGTCAGTGAGGACTCCGTTAACAGCTTGAATTAAGCACAAAAATAACATTATTTCCCCATAAAGACACATTTTCTATCTGTTTTTATCATAAAATAAAACAGTTATTTTATATTCCACATCTATTTCGCTGCTAGCATCTAGCGTTAGCCATGTGTCGCTAATGGCTTTGTTTTGATTACAAACTTTACAAATTCACAAGTGTTATTATGTTTATCGCATATTATATTTGGCGAAAGGCTGTGCATTGTAGTCGTCATTTATGTTAGTTTGTCTATCAAAAAGTTGCTTTAAATGCTGATAGCTTGTGGATCTAGCTTGACAAGTTCATTTGCATTTTAGTTAGAGCTGTCAAACTTATTTTTTGATGTAAAAGGAGTGATAGGAATATTTTTTTAATGCTTTTATATCTGCATTTCCTTATTTTTAATCAACTGTTTGATCAGCTTGTCAAGTGTCAATATACTACGAAAGGTGTACAAAAAATTATAATAACAGTTGATGCTTTAACTTTAAATTATGCACTTGGTTTCCAGATTTAATTTGTTTCAGCCCTAAATAAACAAACAAACCTGTTTGCAATCGTTTTGTACGTGTTCGCATAATGATCTACTGAATAAATGGGGTACATTTGTAACTAGAAGATTTATTTATATTTCTAGGTTAAATGTTGAAGCTAAATTCTGTTTGGCTAAATGATTTTTAATGCACACCAGGAGTAAAAAGAATGGATGTGGCAAGGCTTATACACATAATTACTCTTTGTTTAGTGTAATGTTTATAGTTCAGGGATGTATTTCACTTGGTAGTTTGTTTGGACTTATCTAGTGCCACAGATCAGCACATGGGTAAATACAATTTCATGAGTTAATAAAAGCCCAGCTCTGTCATAGAGTCTGGTTCTACTCATAGTCATTGTGTAAATATCCCATGTGCTTTGCTTTTTTAATCTTTCATCTGTAAGACATATCCAGCAATTGTTTCTCTAGCTGTAGTGCATTAAAACAGTGCTGCAGTGTCGCTTTAGGACATTTAATAATATTCAACCACCCATCTCATAGCCTGCAGCTCTAGCCATCTGTATCCTCCTTCCTGTTTATATATGATGAGTGATTAAAAAAATCTACAGTGAGCACATCTTATGTATTGTTCGCAGGCTTCATGGATTAGAACGAATGCAGAATGTTAAATGGTATGCAAAGGTTGTTCTAAACATGTATTTTGAGGCTGCTGGGTGTCATGCGCAATACACGCTTCTCGTCGGGAGGCAGCTGGTTTATTGTAAATGTTTCTTAAATCTTAAAAACCTCAAATCTAACCATGTGACTTGCTTGGTGCAATAGTAATACGTGCCGTCATGGCCGGAGGTTTTCATGTCTTCAGTGGACATCTTCGGGTTGTCTTTTGAGGGGCTTACTGTCTGTTCTCACACTTGGGGTGACTTTTAACTTCTTAACGCCCAGAATGCTTTAGCAACTGCATAGCAATGCTCTGTCAAACATCAATGGTGTGCAACCATCGTTTGCTTTCTGTGAAGCCAATAGAAACCATTACATATGCTTAAAGCAAACCAGTTATCAGTATGTTTTCAGTTGTTTCCAAACATTGAATTCAGATGTATCAACACAGTACATTAAACAGAGTTCCAGAGGGCATGGAAAAGCTGTAAATATCAGGCCTGTTTTTTTTTTTTGCAGGCCGGGCAAAGTCATGGATTTAATAAATTTATTTAAAAAAAAAAAATTATAGTGACCTATACATTTTTGTTAATCTCTAAATTATTTTTTGTGTATGAATTGCTTGTCTCTGTAAAATGCCTTTTAAAAATCCTTTTCCAGTAGTCACAAACGCTTAAAAAAATGAATTGGTTACATGGCATGGAAACCCTGATTATTATTATTAAATCCCTCTTTAAGTGTCGGAACATTTTATTTTTATTTTTTTTATGTTTTTGAAAGAAGTATCTTATGTTCACCAAGGCTACGTTTTTATAATCAAAAATACAATAAAAAAGTAATATTGTGAAATATTATTACAATTTAAAATGTTTTCTATTTTGTTATATTTTAAAGTGCAATTTATTCCTGTGATGGCAAAGCTGAATTTCAGCAGCCATTCCTTAAGTCTCAAGAAACATTTCTAATAATTTTGCTTAAATCGTGATACTTTTTAAAAATTATTTGGATAAAAAGAAAGTTCATTCAAAAAGAAGGTCCCATTGACTGCCATTATATGACTGACAGACTGCAACGGTTTGAGTTAAAAATCTTTTTGTGTTCTACTGAAGAAACAAAGTCACCTACATCTTGGATGCCCTGGGGGTAAACAGATAAACATTAAATGTTCATTTTTGGGTGAACCATCCCTTTAAATGCTGTGTTTTGGGTTTGAAAATGGGAAAAACGGGTTTTTTCACCTTTGTTTTCTTGTCATAACTTTCCTCCCTTCTTCAGACAGGAATATATTGTTGTGTTATGGTACAAATGTATATATTTTTTATCTATCTATCTATCTATCTATCTATCTATCTATCTATCTATCTATCTATCTATCTATCTATCTATCTATCTATCTATCTATCTATCTATCTATCTATCTATCTAATCTATCTATCTATCTATCTAATGCTGCTTTTACATGCTAGTGAACTCTTAAGTATATTGTGGTCCTCTTAAATGAGCCTCTTAATGTTTTGTGTTGGCTATTGCACATATTACTTAAACTTTGGGACATGTGCAATGAGAAGTTTTTATTGTTCCATGGGATGTGACATACCAATTCGCTTTTTTTTTTTTTTTTTTTTTTTTTTACATTAGTCTTTCTCTATTCCTAAAACACATTTGTTGACCCCTTGAGTGTTGGGCAAGGTGTTTGTCTGTTTGTGTTGTCCTTCATTTTGCCACTGTCCTTTTGTTGTTGTTATTTTGTCTGTCTGACTGCGGTAATTGTGGTAACAGGCTCTAAGAAGAGAGTTTCCTGGGTACAAGCTCGAAGACTCCTTGGCCAGCCCTGCCCCAGTCTACGGATACCTAACAGGTTTTTAAGAGAAGGTGGGTAATAGGCGAAATCCGCCTTTAACTGAACTTCAAAAAAGAAAACCCACATGGCAAATCTGGAGGCCTCCCCCATGCTGTCCCCACCCTCCCTCTCTTCAAAACTGCTTTTCCTCACTGTGGTGTAAAAAAAGACCACCGCTCTTTCTGCTTTCATTGGGGGCAAAGCTGGGGCAGGATGGCTTGGGTGTTAAAAGAAAAAACGGAAAGGTGTTTGTCTGGTTGTGAGTGAAGTGTATTGGTCCTTTTTTTTTCTTCATTGATTTGTGTCAGTATTATTTCAGTTCCCTCCCATCCTTATTAGCTCATCCCTGTGATGCTTTCACTCAGGTGCAGTGTCCGGGTTTCAAGGCAAATTCACTGGCAAAACAATTTGCATAGGTGAGGTTGCTAGCATGCTCATGCTGTGATCGAAGTGGACGTGGACTACACAGATCAATTCTTTTCAGAGATTCAAAAGCTGAATCAACCAAGTTGGGTGTCAGCTTATCAAAGTTTTTTACACTGGGACAAAAAAAAAGATGTATGCAAATGTTACAATACCTTTTGCCCTTTTGGTTAATTATAATATTTTATTCTTTATAATATATTTATTACAATATATTATAATATGTTAAATCGTTATATAAATGTTTTAATTTTAATAATAGTAACAGTATATTTATGTATTTATATTTTTATATGTATACATTTATTATGACAAATTGATTGTAATAAATAAATATATAAAATATTGTTTATTACACAAACCATAGTAAACAAAATAATGTGGTGTGTATATTTGTATACATTTATTATGACATTATATTGATTATAGTAATAATAAATATAAATAAATGTATAAAATAGTGTTTATTGTTTATTATAATACCATAGTAATCAATATATTATTTTACACATTCTTTTATATAAAATTATGTAAATATATTGTTAACTATTATGATGTTAATAAATAAAATAAAAGCATATATTTAGAAACAGATGTTTGTGTATCTGTGTATTGCGTTTTGGGGACAGTGGCCATAGCTTCTTTGACAAACGTTTACTTAACTAGGGCTTGCCAAAAAATCAGGGTTTATGAGGATTTTAAATAGTCGCTGTTAATTAATTTGGGGTTACTGTTGTGTCACTTACCTACATGTATGCTATTCTTTTGTGTATTTATTTATACTGAACAAATATGTGATATACAAGAGCACATTCTGAAGCTTTGCCTAAGAGACGGAAGTTCATCTAAGGCTAATCCTGTATCCTGTTGTAAAATTCTGCTGCATTTAAATATGAATAGTAAATCTGGTTGGAGATTATGAAGTTTACTCCGTTTTAATTTACAGCCTCAAGTATTCATTTCAAGTAGGATGGATGTGGTTGGATTTGCTCACTTTATTCATATTGCTGATCTAATTAAAAATTAGTATGTTCATCTAATTTATATCTGAAATGCAGGTGCATTTTTGTTTTCCAACTGCTTACCTTTAAATTTAGTATACTCATTATGGGTAATGTGTCGTAACTAACACAGTTTTCGTTTCACAGGTGACTTTGTGAACTCAAATGTCTTTAATCTCCCATTATCTTTCCAGAACTGTCCTGCTGATGTTATATTGTGCTTACTCAGAATAATACCAGTTCAAATCCAGCAGCAAACATTGGATTCCATTTTTTTTCCCTCTACATCTTAAATCTTTCCTTCCAACTTTGAAGACAGAAACTCAGTGAGGACCTCTCCTCTTCGCCACTAACTGAGCTGTGTAGCTATTTATCTTTGTCTCGTCATCAATAGGCTGCTGTCTGTCTCTGTAGGTCACAGAGCCCCTCCAGCCCGGAGCGGCCATCGCTGTGTGGCTGACAACACCAACCTCTATGTGTTTGGAGGATACAACCCCGACTATGACGAATCAGGTGGCTCAGAGAACGAAGACTACCCACTGTTCAGGGAGCTGTGGAGGTTCCACTTCGCCACAGGGACATGGCAACAGATCCGCACTGAGGGTTTTATGCCTACTGAACTGGCTTCAATGTCAGGTAACATGATTTTTAGTTTTTATTGATATATAATCACTTTTTTGTTTTAGTATAAATTATAGTTTACATTTTAGTATATTTGTTTTGTATATTATATAAAATATTTTTTGTTTTTAGTTTTGTTTTGTTTTGAGGATGTACAGAAAGGCCACACATCTTTACCGGTAAGTCAGGTATTTTAAACCTCTTACCTCACTTGACCATGTTCTGTGTACATCAAACAGCTGTTTTGCACGGAAACAACCTGCTTGTGTTTGGCGGGACCGGAATCCCGTTTGGGGAAAACAATGGAAATGATGTTCACGTCTGCAATGTTAAATACAAACGTTGGTCCCTCCTCAACTGCAGGGGCAAGAAACCCAATCGAATATATGGACAGGTACAAAAGCCTTTAAAAAAAAAATCATATGATGTAACCTATAAATGAAAACAAGTTACTAGTAAGCATACTAACTCGCATTGATTATTTGAGTGATCCCTGATTGGTTTTGCAGGCGATGGCCATAATCAATGGCTTCCTCTATGTATTTGGAGGTACGACAGGCTACATCTACAGCACCGATCTCCACAGGCTCGATCTGACGACACGTGAGTGGATTCATCTGAAACCCAACAACCCTCCAGACGATCTGCCTGAAGAGCGGTAAGTGACTTTTGACTTTTAATTGTATTTTAAACCGAGCTAGGGTCACTAAACACATTTATGTACGCTGTCTGATGCTAAAATGTCAGTCTATGAGGAGATATGCTAAAAGTCCTTCTAAATTTGTTTCGTATAGATATAGGCATGAGATAGCCCATGATGGGCAGAGGATATATATTCTAGGAGGGGGAACTTCCTGGACTTCCTACCCATTAGACAAGGTACAAATTTTTCCATGAATCACCATTTTAGTCAGTGTTACATGACTTCAGGGCTCACAAAATCTCTAGCCCGACGTCCCGGGACTATTGTGTTTTCCAGTCGGGCTACCAAGCTGTATCACTGCCCTGCCCGACGGGCTACCTTAAATACAGGGCTCCCACACAATGTTCCCTCTAAGCTGAGCGTGCGTGGGACCGCGCTGTTCTTCCACCGCGGACGCGCAGAAGAAATAATGTGCCTCGCGCACACAAAAATGAGTTGGGAAGCCTTGATTGAATGCCGCCAGAAAAAAGGGAAAGAATAGCAATGCTCGGGCAAACCGCTGTAGAGCCGATGTCACGACAGAGTTAGAGCCGGTGAATGCGGTTTACAGGTTCCATAGAAAGAGAACGATGCACCAAATGAGTCTCTGTAGAAACTCAATGCTTCAATGGTTACGGTGCGCTCAACATGAGAGACAACACAATGACATGTGAAATAAAACTTCCTCATGCATTTAAGAAGAGTGGCTTGATTAAGTGCTGGAAATAGCGAAGGATGGGCAAAGAACGGTAACAAAGCTCTGAGACATGTACAGTCACACACACGAGTATTGTACAAACTGTACTTCATAATGATGTTTAGACAGCTATAGAAGAATTCATATAGTTCACGTTTTTTTATATTTAACTTACAGATCTCTATTCTATTCTATCAGTTTAAATAGTTTGTTTTGATAATATAGTATGTTAGGGCTATATTATAAACCTGATAAATAACTGACCTTGTTTTTGAGTCTTTGACTTTGAGTCTCTTGCTCATCAAGGATGTATTCATTTCAAAAATACAGAAAAAACATTGATATAGTGAAATATTATTGCAATTTCTAATATTGGTTTCCTATTTTAATACCTATACTTTAAAATAGCATTTATTCCTGAGATCAAAGCTGATTTTTCAGCATCATTACTCCAGTCTTCAGTGTCTTTTTTTGGAACCTGTTACTTTTTTCTTTGATTTAATAAAAAGTTTAAAAGAACAGCATTTATTCAAAATAGAAATATTTTCTAACAATAGAAGTATTTACTATCAATTCTGTCCATTTAACACATCCTTGCTGAATAAAGTTTATTGAACTTTCTTTAAACTTTTTTTAAAGTATCTTTAAAAAAGAAAGAAAAAACTTTTGAATAGTTTATATTGTATTGTAACACAAAATCTCTATTTTGACTAAACATTGTTCTTTTTAACTTTTTTTTATTTTTTTAAAAATATCATGGGTCCCAAAAAATACAGTATAATAAAAAAATAAAAAAGCAGTACAACTGTTTCCAACATTGATTAAAAATCAGCATATTAGAATGATTTCTAAAGGATCATATGACTCTGAAAATACTGCTTTGCTTCAGGAATTAATTACATTTTAAAGTATATTAAAATAGAAAACATTTATTTGAAATTGCAATAATATTTCACAATATTATTTTGTGAAATAATATTCAGTATTTTATATCAAATAGATACAGCCTTGATGAGCATAAGAAACTTCTTTAAAAAACTTTATTGATCCAAACTTTTGAACTGCAGTGTATTGTACAGTAAAAATGTTTTCTCAGGTAACCTAAAATGTACATTTAGTTACGTCAAGAGTCAAATCAAATATAAATAGCACATTAAAGTTAAAAGTTACACACTTTTTTGTGTGCATGCTGTACAGGTCTGGTATAAAGAATGATTTTGCTCAGGTGCCTGAAATGTCCGCCCAATAGAGAAAAGTTTTGCTCAACAAGAAAAAAGATTTGAGGGAACATTGCTCCCACGGGTCCTTAAATTTGATACAACTAAACTGAAGAGTTTTTAAGGCCTTAAGACAGTTTTAAATTCACTAAATAGTATAAGAAATAATTTTTCAAATTGCCTTAAATTGAGAATTTTTCAGATACCTTGTAAATAGTAAAATAAAACTCTTTCCTTTATTTGTGTATTGAAAATGTTTTTGATTGACATTTATGGTCTTTATTTTATTTGGGCTAGTTAAATTAATTTTCGGGCTACCAAAATCTGAAGAGTACCTGCCCGAAGGGCTGCCAGGGATTTAGAAATTTTGCGAGCCCTGGACTTCGTTTGTTTACTGGAACTAATGGGCCTTGCTCATGAAACATCTCAATTGTCTCATGTATTCAGGTTAGGCAATTTACATATTAAGTGGATTAATTAATGATTTTTTTCAGAAGTTTTAATTATAAATGACAATTGTCCAAAATGTTTGTATTAGATACACTCGTATAACCTTGAAACAAATTCCTGGGAGGAAATCACAACTAAGCCCCATGAAAGAATAGGTTAGTAATGCAATTCTCATAAGAAATTCAAAAGAAAGCACGATGTGAGTGTTTGTATTACATGCTTCTTCTGTGCTTTTTTTTTTTCCAGGATACCCAGCCCCTCGGAGATGTCATAGTTGTGTGCAAATTAAAAATGGTAAGAAGTTAATGTAAACATTGAATTTAAGACACTTTGTAGAGCTCAGTGTGTGATCACTGTTGTTCTTTGTGGCAGATGTATTTATATGTGGAGGTTACAATGGTGAAGTAATACTGGACGACCTGTGGAAAATCAACCTGCAGACGTTTCAGTGGAATAAACTACCTGCAGTGATGCCTGAACCTGCATACTTCCACTGTGCTGCTGTTACCCCGGTCAGTTCAGTTTTTTTGGTCATCTTCGTACATTTACATTTATTCTGCTGTTAATGCCGTTAACAATTTTCAAAGAGTTTCTTTTACACGGGTAAGAGTCTAATATCGTTCTAAACGGGGGTTTTTTTGGCTTTCAGGCTGGCTGCATGTACATCCACGGCGGCGTGGTGAACATCCATGAGAATAAGCGGACTGGTTCCTTGTTTAAGATCTGGCTGGTAGTGCCCAGTCTACTGGAGCTGTGCTGGGAGCGTCTGCTCAAAGCCTTCCCACACCTGGCCCAACTTACCCCGATACAGCTGCTAAACTTGGGCCTCACCCAAGAACTCATTGAACGCTTGAAATAAAGAGGCGAGGGAGTTGTGAGCGTGATAGACAGATCGTGTATGTATTATGTGTGTACCTTTTTATTTAAAATAGGTTTTTTTTTTTCGTTTTTTTAAGCTGATCATGGGCAGGACGGCACTTGAAGCCAGCTTGAGGACGAGAAGAACAGGATCAATTAAGGAACCCCATCCTAACACAGCCCGCCTTAAAACCAAAAACTGTAGGATGCCTTTTTTTTGTTTTTGCGTATGCACCTTTTAATGATTTGAAAATCAATACAAAACATAAATATCCATTAGAAGGCCCTTTTCTCAAACACTACAGGTCAGTGACCTGAATGAAAGCTGTTGCTTTCTTTTCTTTCTTGAGATTGTAATATTGTTATTTATTGGCCTTCAGTAGTGATATGGGGGACATGTCGAGTTGTTTTTACTGATGTATCTTAATTCTGTTTCCTCTCCTGTCAAAGATTTTTTTATGAATCACCAAACCTCGGCATTAATATTCAAAAAGCAGTGATGTAATCAGGGTTCAATTAGCAATTAACTGTTTGGATGTCTAAACAGACTTATGCAGAATTATTGATGCCTGGGATTGTGATTTAAGGTTTTACTTCAATGAAAATGGTGCAAAACAGTGTTGAAAAGTTGAATGTTTTAACAATATGGGTTTTCACTGAGATTGTTGATTTTTAGGTTGAATGCTGTTGCTCATATCTGCAGTTTCATCTGCACTTAAGGCACAAACACCAGACCAAGTAATGTTTCAACAAAGCTGTACAGTTATAGCAGAGCTGTTCCCATGCTTCACCCAGTTTTGTAAACCAATCATTACATCACTGTGAACAAGGTGCTCCTTAATTTACTTTTAATGCGTTTACTGAAATAAAATGTTTTTCCTTAAACGAATCATCCCTCATCCAAATGTTTAAACTGACACATTTAATTGATCTAGTGCCTTTACTGAGCCAGATGTGATAATGTGCTAAATTAAACAAAGCCTTGCTAAAAGCACTTTATTATTGAACTCAAATTCTATTCTAGAAAAGCTGACCGGAATATCTAATCCAACAAAGATGCGCACTTACCACTTTCATCAAGCTTTCTAGTACTTGATGCATTTACCGAAAATAAAACGACTTAAATTTAAAACTATTTGGTCAGCACAATGCTAATGATATGTTGGGCATTGTGTATATCTGTACAGAAAAACGGATAACCTTCCTGTCATTTAGCAATAATGTAGCGGAGCATGTTTTACTATGCTGACCCCCCCCCAAAAAAATAAATCTCTGGTCGAAATGCCAAATACAGCATCTTGAATTCAGAGTTAATGCGTTTTGCCTTGTTGGGTTATTTGACCTGTTACAGTTCACGGCCATTTATTTAACTACACTCATTAGGCACCAGCAATTGATGTAGTTGAGTAAAATGTTAAAAGATTCATAATTGCTATTATTACACACCCTTTTATTCATGTTGTCGAAATGGCTTCTTTCTGGCATTAGGCCACATACATGCCCATAATATGTGCCTACCCACCCACCACCTGACAATTTCTTTCTGCATGACTGGATTCTTGTTTGCATGGGTCAGGATTTAAGGGTGCTTTGTCATATGGGCGACGTGCAGATCGTGACAACTCCACATTTATTTCCAGAAATGATTTCAGCGGCAATTTTCACTCAGTCTGCATGGAGTGATGGGAGTCCCTACATTCGTGTTTTTTGGGGTTTTTTTGGGTCTCGCTGGACTTCGATTCCTCAGTTGTGCAGCAAATGTTCAAGGTACTCACCGGTTATGTGTAACTTGTTCCAGTTTTGTGTTTTATTGTTGAAAAATGAATAAACTTGTTCAAACTGGTGGTTGCATTTGATCTCTGCTATACATAAGTAAAAAAAAAATAATTCAAGAAAGGAAAACAACATTTAATTTTGATATACTACATCTAATTCTTTTTTTTTGTGAATGTAAAATTTGTATGCATTCAAGTAAACAGTGAAATTGCTCCCATTTTCTATCTGGCTCACAAGTAAGAGCTTGCATACTTAACATGCTGGAAAATATTCAAAATTTTACAGTATATATGGAAGACAAGAATACACAGAAACATTTCAACAATAAAAGATAACAGGGGAAAAGTCACTTTTCTCAACATCCAAGAGGAGCAGGTGCAAAAAAATATAAAGCCAGAAGAATAAGGTACACGACCACCAGAGCCGTTCCTGTTAAAAAAAACAAAAAACACGTAAGAGTTATTTAACACTATTATGTAACAATGCAGCCTGAACTAATTGTACTAACCTAACTGAACTGTATTACATTTAATGATGCTATTAACTATCTTAAGTACAAGAGAAATTCACAGTAAACATACATTAGTTCATACACTATACCTTAGATTAATATTATTTTAATAGCTCCCCAAAAATGATAATTAGGTTATCAAACCTGCATGACTTGCTTTCTTCAGTGGAATACAAATAAGTTATTTATAGAAGAATGTCCGAGCTTTTCTTTTCATAAAATGAAAGTAAATGTGATCATGGCTGTCAGACAGGATTTTTAAGGCTGTTCCTCACATAAAGCTACGATGGTGCGTAAATGATAGAATTTTAATTTTGTACAAACCATTCATTTAATCAATAACACTACTAATAACACTTACCCTGGAAGTAGTCCGACTTTCCATCCATAAATATGTAGTTGACCAGAATAACGCTAAAGATGCTTGCCCAGAGGTGTAAATCACTGAATATGAGAACGAATCCAACATCCTTGGGAGAAACGGAAAGAACTTGTATCATACTGCAGAACCGAGTAACAGAAACAACTCTATTTTTTGTTTGAGTGTGGCTTACATAAAAAGCATTGAACAAGATCAGTAGCGGTATCTGCAACATGCACACCTGAACTGCAATACAGCTCCCCACTTCCAGGCTACATGATAACAAATACCCATATTAAAGCCACATCCAGACAACAGCGAATATAGTGAAACGCACATCTATTTTAACACCAAATTATTTTAACCTGAGGCTGATGTTGTTCTGAAGAGCAAACTGGATCCCATTGACTATCTCAGGAAGCTCGGGAACCATGGCCAATATGGTAACTCCAATAAAATACTGCAATATTTATAATATGTGAATATTCAAGATTAAATACAGAGCAGGAACAGAGACCGTGCATAGGAGATATTTAATTGCATTACATTTGTGAAATATAAAAATAGGAAAAATGTATTAATTTGATAAAATAAATTACTTTTATAAATTATTTTAAAGTAATAGTATAACACCAAAATAACATGAAAATCAAAATTAATTCCATATGTAAAATAAATGAAGGAAAATTTAAATTTATTATTTAAAAATAATAATAAAATCAAAAAATTAAATTAAATGTACCTGTGAGACACTGGAGTTGGAGATGATAGGTTTGATGTGCTCAGTGCTGAGATCAGCGCAAGCTGCCATCAATACTGTAGCCAAAATGAGCACCACTAGAGCTCTCGCTCTAGACCAGTGAACCACTGCACTATGGTCACTAACAACTAACACAAACAGAACAATTAAGACATTAAATAAAAGCATCCAGATTGGCATAATCCAAATGCAAAACCACAAATACGCACCATGAGAGTGGGCATCACTGACGTGGATATCATAAATATGCGAATGAGTCTTAAGGGTGAAGATCAGACCAATGAGATATGCAGTGGGCAACAGGACAGAGATTGTGTACACTAAAGGCCTGAAAACAAAAACATAATTTAGACATTTAAAAGTCTTTAGGCTGTAAAACAAATGTGTTTAGAGACTCACTCGATATGACTCAAAAACAGGGGTCGGTTGTTTTCACTCTGTATGAAAATATCAAGGTCATATTTAACTACTGGCCTTTGCATTATTAAAATATGTTTAAATGGTTTGAAATTTATTAAGTAAACAATGTACCAGGTCATAGTGGCAATTATTACACAAGAAGGGCTTCGTGGTGTTACCAGACGAGTTGTCACAGCCCTCACATATAAAGTTTCCATAAGCCTTTGAAAACAGTGTGGGGGCGAAAACACCTGTGGTCAGACAAGAGGTGAAAGGTCAAAAATAATTCATTCTACTTAATAAATACAGTGAATTTTTAGCTCTCTCTCACCTCCTATTGATATAAAGAGCAGGGCTGAGCTGACTCCTGCCGACCTGCTGTTGAACCGCTGCTCTCTGTGTTTGCAGCCGCCGATGATCATACAGATGCCCTAAAACACACTCACACAGAATGCAGCTGTTAGGGGAAATGTTATAATGTACAAAACATGTACTGTATGAGTGGTGGTTTTTAGAGAGTGTGAGGAAGCAGCACCACAGAAACACACGCATGAACACACACACACACACACTCGCTCTCACAGGTATGAAGAGGATGCAGCCCAGCAGCGTGCCGGTCAGAGCAGATTTGACAATCTCTGCGTAGCACTTGCTTCCTGCGCGTTGACCCTGCAGCAAAGCTGTGATGTAGAAGGCCATCTCTGTAATCGAGCCGAACGTGGCATTTACTACCGCTCCCACTGCAAAGTTACTCTGTGCGGAAATACTACAGGGAAAACAAAAGGTATTCAGACAGAATTTGCATGTAAAATTAATCTTTATTTTTAACAAATTATTTGAAATAATAATTAGTAAAAAGAAGGAAAGTAATATAATATAAATTATAAAAATATTAACCATAATATAAAAAATATTAACCTAAAACAGGTACAAATAAATAAACAAACAAACATCATTTTAACAATCAAGTTAGGATTTTTAATGTTACCTTGCTATCCCCATCCCAATGTAGTAAGACAATGGGATAATAGAGCTCACTGCTGTGGCAAACTTTGCCTCTGAGCTCACATAATAATTATCTTTGTCCATATACCCGATCACCAGAGTGATAATAACCAGAGGCAACAGATCTGAATAAAGTTTTTTAAAGATCTTACCATGACAATAAATGGTGCATATCATTTATACCATAAAGCTGTGTTAGTGTTATTTAGTTATTTATACACCAAAAAAAAAAAGAAAAGTGTAGAAACATTTTCACTCAGAAATGTCTGGTAAATTTCAAAAACAAGTACAAAGAAATTGCAATTAAAAAATTTAATAAATTCAAAATATCTGAGGGAAAAAAAAAATATCAATTTTGTTTTATTTACAACTTTTGTGTGTACTACTTAAGGAGTACATATTTATTTCTTTTTTACATATCTTATTATATTTTCATGATTATTTTCACCTCAGTTTTATCATTATTTTCTCCCACCCTGTATATTTCACAAAAATTAAATAAATCATAAATAAAAAAGATACCATTTTATGTGAGAGAGTTTTATAAACACCCATAAACAAAGGATACTGACAGCAAACACATTGATCCCATCCACAGTAAATTTGTAGTAGTACCAGTTAAAGGCATGGTAACAGCACAGCAGAACTCTGGTCTCACAACCTTGTGGCTAAAGACAAGAAAACATGGCAACCATTAGTATACATAAAAAAGGTGATCCACTAATGTAAACAGCAGAATAATGCTTACTTTTTTCACAGTCCGAATTATGACCTCCTCTGGTGGCATAAGCAGGATGATGCTCAAGGTCCTGACGTTCATCTTTGACACCGGGATGGTGAAAACCAGCATCCAGGACAGGAAGATAGCCAGGAAATGAACCACAGCCAGCAGGGGGTATCCCAACACCAGCCAAACATACGTACTCAGCCGACACTAGAAAGAAAACATTAAGATATCCATTTATGAATTACCCCTTATTGGTCTCCAAACCAGCAACCTTCTGGTTAACAATCCTCAACTTTACCAACCATGCGCTAAACCCCAAGAATGATTTACAGTATAATGATGGACTATCAGCTAAATAAACTGCTCAAAACTGACAGTCTCACCCAGTAACGAGTATGTTTTGGAGGCGGTGTAGTCAAAGGGATTTCTGTGGTGACGGCAGGACCGGAGCGCAGCAGAGCCGTAGACTCTTTCACCTCCGAAGTCTCCTTGATCTCATCCACCTCCGGAATGGCCTCACAATGTGGGAATTTAATACAACATTTCCTCACCAGGCTGCTGCTCTGAAGGAAGAATTTAAAAATGCACAGTCAGATGAGAGAATTCACATTCGAATTTGAAATCAGTGATAGTTTGGAATGAATGTCATGTGCCATGCTGCAGGCATAAGAGAAGCTTATTTAACAAGGCTTTGCAAATCAAATCAACAGTGTGACAGAATTTTAAAAAAATACAGTAAATGAATAGGCTATCTGTATGTGTTTGAGGAAAGCTCTGCAGATTTTTCACTTACTTTCTGTAATGCCTTTCCAAACGGCCATAAGAAATAAAGTGACAGCTGCAAACAGAGTTTTCCTATCATAAAATATGAAAGAACAGATTCAAATAAGAATAAAGTGTCAAAATTCAACGGGAATGGACTATTAACAAAAATAATTCACAAAAGATTCCTAACATACCATATGGGATACCAGCAATGGTGCAAAACATCAGCAGACTAACCAAGAAGTAAAATAAGAAGATCCACCAGCCAAAGAGCAATACATACATCACATTCCCAGGAGTGACAAGTGATCCTAGGAGTAAAAACATTACAGTTAACAAACACACACACTATAATTTAAACATTCAAACCACACTTAAAAATTAAGGAATGCCACTGCATAGACTGCAAGATATAAAAATCACATGGCATCTGCAAACAAATGACGCTAGACTTTTCTCAGACAGTTCATTCTGGTCACAAACTGGTGACATTTTTGTGAATTGTTCTTTCTTGAAAGGCATGCTTGCACTTTAAAAAAATTTCACTTTGTTTAACAATTTGTACTCTACAGCAATGATATCGATACATTTTAAGGGTGGTTTGCATGTCTAGTAATTTTGGGGATTTATCTAAAAAATTCTAACCTGAATGATGTTTGATATAGTTGAGGTCAGAATAAAGCTCCTTAACTACATCAGATCGGTCTTCAATGGGTCGTTCGGTTACATGACTCTTCCATTTCCTGAAACCAAACTGGCATACAGACATAAATCATTTGAAACATTTCTTCCAGTTATTCCAAGGATTTGCACCCTTGTTGTTTTCTTTTTCTCCCTCTGGAAAAATCTCTGACTGTTAAAACAGGAATATTTAATAATCGCTCATATTTACACACCTTGTAGTTGTTGGCAAGTTTATGTGCCTCCACCTCGTTTTCTGCTCGGATGGTGGTTCTGATGCTCGCTTCCTGCCAGACATCATCTGTGCACCGTGAATGCCCTGAAGAAAACAAGAAACTAAATTAATCTTTTTTTTTGGAGAAAAGTCTGCAATAATTCTTTGGAATAAAATGGGCGATTGCTTGTTCTGTCAAGGGCCAATTTCATAGCTAGTATTTCTTGCATATAATTTGCACAATTAAATCACATTTTCACACATTTTGCAGAGTATTGCAGCAGGATTAGAAAAGATGCATAATAAAAAATATTCATCTCAAGCATATTTTGCTAAATTTTGGAGGGACATTATTAGTAAAAATGTAAAAAATACTAATTAAAAAATACATTTTATATTTCTATACAGTAAATATAGAAAGGGTTTGAAGCTTATCTGACTTGCTTTATATTATGAACACTTTAAAAATGCAGTAATTTCCCAAATAGGCTCCTAACCCTTTTCAGTGTTATTTTAATATCATTTAGATACTATTAGTTATTAATATTGATAATTTTTAATAATTTCAAACTGATTCAAATTATAATTATATATATATATATATATATATATATATATATATATATATATATATACACACGTACATGACCCTGGACCACAAAACCAGTCTTAAGTCGCTGTAGTATATTTGTAGCAATAACCAAAAATACATTGCATGGGTCAAAATTATCGATTTTTCTTTTATGCCAAAAATCATTAGGACATTAAGTAAAGATCATGTTCAATGAAGATATCTTGTAAACTTCCTACTGCAAATATATCAAAACTTAATTTTTGATTAGTAATTTGCATTGCTAAGAACGTCATTTGGACAACTTTAAAGGCGCTTTTCTCAATATTTGGCCAAATATTGTCCTATCCTAACCAGGAATCAATGGAAAGCTTATTTATTCAGCTTTCAGATGATGTATAAATCTCAATTTCGGAAAATTGACCCTTATGGCTGATTTTGTGGTCCATGGTCACATATACATATATACACATACATATAAATGCATATATGGTTTTATTTTATTTTTAGACAGACTATAGGAAGACACTAACTGTGGGCAGAGAGGCATTTTGGGGTGTAGTGTCCGATGCACTGGGAGGTGCAAGGGGAAGGAGTATCTGGGATCTCAAGATACGCTCCAGCTACACACAGTCTATCACACTGGGAGCTACAGCGGCGGCCTTTGGGGTCATGGTCCCAGAGGGGCTCTAATGGTCAAAAAGAGAAAGAAATCAGAAATGTCTCACGGTTTCTCACGGTCATCTGATGACTTGGTTGAGTCCCCAACCAGTCAGTCTGGAACTAACGAAAGACTCCTGATGGTCACATGAACATCAGTTTCCCACAGAACATCAATGAATCAACTGTGTCTAATTGCATTGCTAACTGATATCATGGCATGAGATCATCAAAAAAATTTAAAAAATCAAAGCAATAAAAATAACAAAACAGCAAACAATGTTTACTGCCATAATTCAAAATAAGAAGCCAAATGTTCCTATGAGCATGAATAAATTGTTATATGTTAAACTTTAATATATATTTTAGAAGTCAAAGATCACAATGCTAAATGATTCCCGCAAAAAAGGCACATTCTCTGTAAAAGACTTAAAAAACAAACAAATAAAAAAGCAATTAAAATCTTATGATCTTTTTTGTTAGACCTAAGCAATGGATTGCTATGTATGGAAATGGCCTTTAAATATGACAAATAAAAAACAAACAAATACTTAGATATTTAACTTTTCTTTTTTTTTTTGCACATCACTTATGTTGTTAACTTTGTATTTGCAGTAGAAAAAAACATTAGTCAGTGGCATTGGTAGAACAAGTGAAATCAGTCTGTCCTTACAGGTGTGACAAATTCCCAAAATCCCACTACAAATCTGAGTCCTTTCTTATTTGCCAACATTCACTAAAACGACTAAGTGATGTGAAAGTTTTCATTTAATTTAAAATCTCAAAAAAGTGACTACTTTCTAAAGATTAGGAGAATCACTGGAACCAAAACAAACAAAGCAGACAAGCAAAAAAACTAGGTTAAAACCGCTTTAATCAATGCATAATGAGAGTAAAGTCTCTCTGAGCTTCTGTAATACTCGCCTGAGCTCTCAGTGGACCGTCGCCTCCGACTCTCCACATCAATGGACATCGCGTGTTTGGTGTGCGCCATCCTGCTACACTCTCGCGCCTCCACCATCCACTCTTCTGTAGCCACGGCCTGTGCGCGCCACCGACGCCTGCTGTGCGCGCTTCTTAGCACTCCCTTCTTTCCCTTGGATTTATTTTTATAATGTCAATAAGATTCCAGCTGGACCTACAGTATACCCCGACTACTACTATTAATATTACTATTAATTAAAAAATTACAAGAATATTGTCGTCATAGCAATACAAGATAAAGTCATAAATGAGAATAAAGTTAAAATTGCGAGAGTAAAATTGTAGCAATTAAAGAATTGTGAGATTAAAGAGGTTATTCTCAAAATAATATTTTTAATCTCATAATTCTGTAATTGCTAAGACTTTATAATCGTAATTTTGATTTTGGGTGAGACGAGAATTGGATGCAGAATAGGATGAAGGTTTTGTTAAAAAAGAGTCGCTGAACCATTCACGTTCAATATAGATTCATTCCAGAACAAAACGCCACTGATGTGTGCAGTGTTGCCAAGTCCGTGGTTTTCCTGCGGAATTGGGCTACTTTTCTGTGGGATGTTTTTCATGTGCGCGGGATGAAGAGACGTGAATACGACCACAAAACGTGTATTTACTCCCGTAAAGCGATTTTTTTAAACCGGGGAATCCCCCCTGAAAAGCGATTGTGCTAGTTTTTTGCTAAAGATAGCAATTGTGCGGATTTTGTTGTGAACACTTGGCAACCCTGACTGTGTGACTCTTAGCGATTCAGTTGATAAATTCGCTGCATGTGGCTCTGGATCTCGTTTGAGATACTCGCAAGCAGAACAGCTGGCTCTTACTCTGTCATAGAGCAAACAAAAGTTTGTTTTGACTAGAATGAACGGTAACACAAACACAATTAAATATATTTTGTGTTTATTTGTATGAACTATGTAAAAAATATGACAATTTTTTAAAACACTGCCAGCTGTCAAGTGACCGAAAGTTGTTCAGCTTCATACAATTCGTACAAAATCATTCAATCTGGAGAAAATCTGTGAGTAAAGGAATATCAATGAGAGAAAAATGTATGGGCCAATCTTTCTTTATGTACTACTACATAAAGATACAGTTCTTCCTATAGCGTTGGTTATGTTTCCCTACAATATATATATATATATATATATATATATACCCTGTCACATAAATTTTATTCAGTAATACTAAAAATTATTTCCTTTTTTTATGTGAATAATGAAAATAAGCATGAAGCATTCAACATAATCTGAATCTTTTAGATTTCAGTATTTTATTCATTAATGGTACGTCAATATTAACAATATATACAATGGAATGAAACAGCAAAGATCACTCTCACACATGAAAATACTACTGATGAGGACAGACTGGCTCTTATGAGGGAATAACAGCAACAGTGATGGGGAAAAGAAACAAACATTGTCGCAGAGCACAGCATCTTCATTAAACACTTTTTCTTAAAATACATTCTTGAAGGACAGCTTCAAATTGTCAGAAAAATGCTGCACAGCTGCTTTTTTGTTAATATTGCCACAGATATTAACAACGCTCTAAGAAAAATAGAAAAAGAATAAAATGCGTAAATAAGCTTAACAGTTTAAACAAAATTCACACCGAGAAGCAAATCCATATGTGTATGAAACAAAAATCATTCCAATGGATGTAAGAAACAAAAATGTGATCTAAAGTATTTACAGTTTAAAATAATATAAAATAAAACTGGTGAAAAAAAACAATATAAAGTACAAAAATAGTTTTTGTAATAGCACTGTACAGAAATAAATGTAAATGGAAACAGAATCTTACATAACGATTGCCCTTTTGAGCTACAATTTTTAAACAAAAGCAATGCCCTTTATATTCTCTTTTTCTCTTTGAATGAGAGAGGTGGACTTGTTTGTGATTGCACCAGGCAATTTTTCCAAAGAAAAAAAGTAACAATAATAATAGCCATGAATAAATTCTCTTTATTATTTTTTTTTTGATGAAATAGCACTTTTGTGAGTTCCGTTTCTCAATGTCTAAAGGTGTGGCCAAGGATGTTTAATTGTGAGGTTTTTCAGATGATACAGTACAGACTGTGTATTTTTTTGTTTGTTTAATTTTTCATACCAATGGTAATATAATGGCCCATTTTGAAAAAACTGGCGTTACTCAATATTAAACATATTTCCTATCCCAGTTTATTATGTAGGGACAACTTTAAATAAGCCATTCATACACTGTTTCGTACACTGTATGATTATTTGAACATGTTGACACAGTATCATTGGCTCAACCAATGGAATGTGTTCTGGGCACGGCTATCTCTGTGACTGACCAATGGCAGACAGGAAAATCTTTTTCTAAAACAGTCAATATTCTTACCAAAATTGGACCAGATGATCATTGAACTGAGTTGCGCAGAAATGACTGAACATTTTTTTAGCCTCTATTCAATATAATAATGACATTAAAGCAATAGTTGACCAAAAATTTTAATTCTGTCATTTGTTACTCACCCTCATGTTGTTTCAAACCCGTAAGACCTTCATTCATCTTCGGAACACAAATTAAGATATTTTTGATGAAATCCGAGAGCTTTCAACCCTGCATAGACAGCAACACAACTACCATGTTGCAGGCCCAGAAAGGTAGTAAGGACATTGTTAAAATAGTCCATGTGACATCAGTGGTTCGGCATTCATTTTATGGAGCTGTATCTTTTTGTGTGCAAAGAAAACAAAAATAACAACTTTATTCAACAATTTCTTCTTTTCTATGTCAGTCTTCGACGGGCTTTAACGAGAGTGCCACAACGCATTTGTGTGGTGCTGCTGATGCAGGGTGAACTATCCCTTTAAGATTAAGTTAACAATGTTGACCCTAAATTGGATTAGAGACCGTATCTTGGCAGTACTTCAATCTCTCGAAACAAAACTTGGTACCCTTCATTGGTGTCATGATATGAAGGCAAATACCAAATTTGGTTACAGCACCACCTACAAGTCAAGAGATCTGAAAAATGGCTATTTTCGATTATGCCAACAAAACACTGGCTCAGGAAATGGCATGTGTTCTGGGTGGGCTATCTTTTTGATTGAAAGATGGGAAAAAGTCATTATTTTTGTGATTCCATTTGGTAACTCCAGTGCTGCAGAAATTACACAATTCTTCTTTAAGCTGAGATCCCAATTATGTGGCGTTCTTGAATAAAACCCCCTTAAACACTAACCTGTTTCCAAACAAAGGAAGGAATCAAAATTATGTCATATTAGTTCAGCTAGCAAACTGAACATTATGTATTGTCACCATAATCACATATGAGATGTTACAAAATCCATGTTGAAGGCACAAATGTCTTTATGACTTTTTAATAATGTTTCATAAATCCAGTTCATAATTCATATTATCATGAGAGTTGCATAAAAAGTGTTATCCTTTAGCCAAGCAGAGCCAGCACAACAGTTCAATACCACTTCTGCTCCAGGTTCATTGTTTGGCATGAGTATCCAGCACCTTTCACTGCGCAAAACGAGCACCAACAACTCCTAATATTTAAAAATCTGAGTCAGCATCCAATAGCTCAGCCTCCATAAGATTGGTTCTGGAGTGTATTGGTACACCCCTCCTGCCATCGGCCCGTGGCACAACGGCAGTCCTGCCAGCATCCATCGCGGAAGCCTCCTGCCCAAGGTACCGGAAAACCCCATTAGGTTGCCATGATGATTGCTGGAAGCCACCCAAATCATCTTGCATGCTATCTCGTAGAGTCAGGGGATTGGCAAGGGGGAGGCTGGAGGGTTTATCGCGTAAGTATCCCAACCCACCGTACCTCTCTTGATAAGGAAAAGGACATGAAGGCCTGAATTCTGGGAAGGCTCCAGGTAGCATATCCTGTTCCTCCTGCTGCTGTCGCTGCTGCTCCCAAAGGTTAGCCACCAGACTCCGGTGACCTGGAAGTTTTGGGAGACGGGGGACTGAGCTGGGGCCAAACTCCCTCCGGTGGTAGGCAGGATTCCCTTCGTCTGCTGCAGGACCAGTTGGCTGTATTTCCTTCCTTCTCCTTTTCTTCTTCTTTTTTCTTTTCATCATTTCAGGAGAAATTTCTGCTTCAACCATCCAAAGTTTTTTCCTTTCCTCTGGAGGCGGAACTGTAGGGAAAAATGCATTTATTTATTATAGTAAATTATTAATTATTATTTTTATTAATGTTGTTGTTCAATTATACAAAACTGCTACTGCTGGCCATTGGTTACAGTTAACTATTGATTATATATTAATGAATTATTTAAGAACTAGAGCACTGACCAGGTGTTCCGGAGGGCGTCACTGAGATATCTTGTGGTAAAATTGCCCCTCTTCTAGCCACCATCTTGGTCACATGTTGGGCCCATGCAGAAGACATTTCCATTGATGGCTCATTCAGGTCAAAGTTGATACCCGCTGTACAAATGGTTAAAAAACGGAATGTTGTTTATTTCTGTCTAAAATAGGGAACGAAAACACTTTTAAATGTGGCTGATTGACTAGCTTTGAGGTCAGTGTACTCCTAAAAATTGAGAAAATTATCTTTAGAATAAATGAGGAGGTGCTTACCCACAGGTCCCTCATGAGAAACGGTGTGCATGCTGAAGGACAGCTCTTTTTCTGGATCCTTCTGCAGTTCTTTTCGCTTTGAGAATGCCTTGGCAATCATTTTACTCTTCTTAATGCGTTTCGGCTCATCATCACTTCGGCCAATGATTCTTGGATGGCGAGAAAATGGTTCATATTAGAATTTTTGTATTTATTACAACACAAAAAATATTACATAACCTCAGTAAAAATGTATATTAAATGTGTATTATGTATTGCATAAAATTGTATTTTTTAATTAATGAAAAAAACATATTTGTCTCTGTGTGTTTGTTACCAACCTGAACCAGGTGCGTTTCCAAATAAGGATAGTGGCCTTCGTCCAAACCCATGTGCTCATTGCAATGCCTGTGCCAAACATTGAAAAGAGGTTGATCTTCTCCACCAGCAGACTAGGCCTGTTCTTGATGGCACACTCTGGGATCGGCTTGTTGGTCTGGTGAGCTATGGTGACATTCGCCTCACATCTGTATTCAAAACCAGATTTGTTACATGACAGTACTACATTATCACAACCATAAAACAATATATGGTAGATAAGGTAACACGTCTATAAAATGCTACTTTGCCAAGAAATGCTAGATGATAGGAAAAAAGACTCACAGTACATATTCCCTGAAGCTTTTTTCCCACTCAGCTTGGTTGAAAAAGTCATAGAAATGGCAGCCGAAAGTGATTAAAACAAAACCAAAGGCCAAGAATCCAAATATGCCTGAGAAATGGAAAAAAAATTGAATTAGCTCATTCTTAGTTGAATGAACAAGTCAATGATCCACAGAATTTACGTCAAGAGTGAATAATCTCTAAAGATAGTATTTGCAAATAAGCTATATTATATATAGTGGATATCTTTATGTACAATGCATTGTTTGTGGAGAATATTTACTCTATTCACTCAACTCACATATGCGCACACACTTGTTGTGTCACATTGATTGTGGAGAATGTTATGATATATTAAAAGTATTTCTATTAAACATATGTCATAATAAAATAGCTTAATATTACAACAGCTGCAGTATAAGTACTTACTGTACACCTTTATTACTGACATTTGTACTGTCATATGGGTTGTATTTTAAATTAAAACATTTATATAATTGGGTAATAATTTGGGTGGTTATCATTTTGTTCTTAATGAAAGCTGTTCATGTGGTATAATTTGCAAAAAATATAAATAGGAATCCGAAACTTACCAAGCCTCAGCATGGTTTCATTGATTTTATTAGCAGCTTTTTCACTGAGCAGCCCCGGATGGTTACTTTTAATGGAAAACAATGTCATAACCCCTAGAAAACAACAGTCTTCTATCAATCCACACTGAGAAAACCATGTCTTTATGCCATGTGCAACTGTCAAATAGAATGAAAATATCTCTCTCACCTCGTATTAGGAAATAACCACCAACAACAAGGACCACCCCGATAGGAGCCAGAACAAACCCTGCACGGAATCTGTAGTTCTTATAGCCAACAAAGCAAATGCCGCTAACCGAATCTCCATCCACCTGTGGAATATTTCATAGTGTCAAAATAAACCACTGTGAATGTGCTGATATTACCCGTACAAAAAAAAAAAAAAAAAAATGACAAGAGCAGCCTCACCTCTGCAATGGCCAGTATAGCAACTGTCAGAATGAAAGGAATAGACCATGTGACCAGGTGAAAATAGGATGTTTTTCCAGACAGAGGCTGATGGGTGGTGCCCAGGGCTTTGAACGATGTGTGCCAGGCATAAGTGAGCATAACAAACCAAATGACTCCAGACATTAGCGAATAATACACAATGACGAAGATAATCACGCACGACAGCGTCTCGGTGGATCTAGAGAAAAATAAGCCATGGAAAATGGGCGTTATTCATACTAATTCATTTGAAATATTCATCTGGTAAGTCATAATTATATTATTATTATTATTATTATTCAGTCCAGTTACTTTACTTGGCTATCAAATGTTCCTGACAGTTAATATTTGTAATATGCAGCATAACTCTAAATTAATCCAATCTGTGGATTTTCCACTGACTTCATACTTACGATGGCTCTCCAAGCCGCATTGTGTCGTCGCTTTTGCACACAATCTCCTTGCGGGCTCCATCCATGAACTGAGCGAGCCATCCAATACTTCCGATAAAGAAACATGCGTTGACGTAAAAGAGGATCACAGCGGGGTAACGGTTGGAATTCTTCCAGTCGGCTAGAAATGTGGCCTGTGGGAAATTGTAAGCAGGAATAACATCCAAAATTAAAGACTGCAGCCCAAACTTGAAATACGTTCTGTCAGAAATACTGCACACCAGGAAGTCGGCCAGCCTGAGATTATAAAAACCCATCTTCACCGGTTCACCTACCAGCGTAAAGAAGGTACATAGGAGAGTGATGGAGCCGAAGATGGCAATGTAGTTATGCATGTCCGAGTGCTCGTCTTCGGTGAACAGGGGATTGTTGCACTGGATCCCACAACCTTCCACATCCTTATACCAACTTGCTTGGATGTCGGTTTTGACCAAGGGAGCCTCACACTGTCCTGAAGTGTTGAATTTGATCTTCTGGACCTCATTCTGAAAGTCAACAACATGTGCAATCCAGACCAAACTTTTTGGGCGTATGTAAATGGATGACTTACCTGGCAACCCTTAGGGAACTGCTCCTTGTTTTCACACTTGAGGAAGTTGGGCCAGCCTCTCTCCCGCTCCACAATACTGCAAGGTTTGCGTGTAGCTTGGCACAGGTGCTGGCTGGGAAGTTCGACCTTTCCATTTTCACATTTTGGCATGTAAATGGCACACAGCAACGGTTGAATGACGGCCCAACAGCGAGGAGCATTTCTCAACCCTGAGCACAAGAGATTGGGAGATTGTCTGAGAAAATAGTGTCTAATTCTCATTGGCTGTCTGGTTAACATCTGATAGTTTGTCAAAATAATATTTATACAGTTAAATGAGGATAGTTATAAAGTTATCGGCATCCCGTGAATATTTAAAGCCTTGGTACAGTAGTTTTCTTTTTCATATTTATAGGAAATGGCCCATGGACAATGGGCTTTCAGGACCAATAACTTTGGGAATAAGGTGTGAATGTGTGAGGAAGGAGGTGAATTGCTCATTATGGGGCTGTTGTGAAAATTAAGAACATGATGGCATTAATAACTGATGCAAAAGTCATTTTAAACTGTATCTTGACATATAATTTATTATAATTAACTTTGTTTAATATGAACGCCAAAATCATAAAGGCAAAAAATTCAAAAAAAATTTATGTTCTGCAAAACATATCTTTACTCCAACCATTTTGCATGTGAATTGCATTGGAAACATAATGTGTTCAGCAATATTCAACAATACAAAACTGACATACAATCAAAAAAAATTAAATATTAAATAGATTTTATTCAGACTTACAGTTACTAAATTGATTTAATTGTCCCTAAAGGGGAACATATAGAACATAAATAATAATACAAATGCATTTATATGTATTACATAATAAAATAGAAAACTTACCTGACCACATGGCCAATTTCTCAAAGGCTTCCTCTTGAGTTTCTGAGTCTTCAGCCAGAATCAGAGACGTGTGCGTGTACGGCAAAGGTGAACCAAGGCACGTATTGTATTTTAATACTTCACAAGTTGTGGATTTCTTACAAAAGTCGTTGAATATCGTTTCATTTGGGTGCAAGATGACCGCCTGAGCGATTGTAGAGGTTGCTGCCCAGATCCAAAGCATCCAAAAGCCTCCAACAATGGAGCAGAGGCGCTTGGAGGACATCTTGGAGACCCAACAATGTAGCGATGTTTCATCAAATGTTTCCAAATAAACTGTCGGGTCTCCACTCGTGAAGGTTTCAAACCAAGTCAAAGTGTGGATATTTCCTAGATTCCCGATTTGACATTTTCCCCTTTAAAAGAAGTGTCTTTTCGTCCGATTCCAAAGTTTTTTATGCCTCCTTTCTGTCTCACATTCTATTAAAAATCTCTTCATTGCACAAACGTAGTGCGTGAAAGCTGTAAACAAAGTTGCGTTTTAAATTCCTGCACAAAGTTGACCCCAGCTGCGTTTTTCGTTACTCTATAAAGTTTGAAGAAACCAAATAGCGTTCACCATCCCCCACTTTTGTGATGGAGGAAAAAATGTTGCCTTGAAAAGTCTGGGACTGGGACTGTAACTTGATCCTGGGGCTGCGCGCTCCGTCCCCCTCGAGCGCGCCCCCGCGTCCCCCAGTTTACAGCAAAACCAGTGCGAGAAATCTTGTCAAAACTCATCTGCTCATCGGACGGAGACCTAAGATCCAGTGATCCCAAAATACACTTTCACAGGAATCCGTTTTTTCCCCGACTCTGGTATGCACGAGGAGGAGGTGCACATACACACAATAACTTCTGTTCCCATTCCATCCCCCTCATGCTGGGGAAAAGCAATCCATGCCAGTTTACAGAATATTTACATGCTTCACTCATATCTGCCCTCATGTGTCATCTTATCTTATTTATCCTCTGCCTTTTGATTTGCTTTCAATATTTTTGGGCATTTTGCCTTTTATGCCACATAAAAAAGTCATGCTTTGGTAAACCATATAAATAAGTCATTTAAAAAAAAAAAATTATGTCACAGATATAACTTTTTATGTCAGAATTTCAACTTTTCAAATAATTATAATTTAGAATCTCATAATTTAAATTTTTGTTAATCTCTAAACTTTGACTTTTTCATAATTTAGATTTTTTATCTCATAAATTTGACTTTTTTCTTTCATTTTAGTTATTACTTAGTATTTAATTTTTTTTACTTTATCTGTTGAAACTTAGCATCTCATAATTTTGACTTTATGTCATAAATATGACTCTTTTGTGCTAATGGACCTTTTTAACATTTCCGGGTTTCTTAGCAGCAGAAGTCATCATATGGGTTAACTTCAACAGCAGTGAATGCGAGAATGCGAGTATCACAAATAGCAAATGTTGTTGTTGTTGTAAATTGATGCAAAGGTGATATAATACAAATTATAGTGTTATAAATGTACGTACATTTAAAAACAAAAAATGAAAATATAAAAAACTTTTGAGGATTTTCGATGCTGAAGACTATTAAACATGTCATCACAGTCTTGTGAAAAGGGTCCATTATGATTTACCAAAGGATTTTTTTCTCTTTTGTGGCGGAAATGGGCTTCCATAGTAATGAGAGAGGAACAGGATGTTGGCAATTCACTATATACACAAATGTAATGATGGTAAAAATCTCTACAGTCATGTAATGAAGAACCCAATCTACTGGATACACAATACATGCACACAAAACTATCTACAGTAATACAAAAAATAGGCTACTTGAAACACTTCCACAATGTCAATCTGAGTGAAACCTTGTGGTGTAGATACAAAAAACTGGACTTTTATGTTGGTGAGTACCTTTTCATTTTGATTCATGACTGCGTTTATCTCATTTAATTGTTTCAAATCATTATTTTCATCTTATTCCCATGGGTACGATACAAAGCTCCAATTTGGCTGTTTCCATGGAAACTAAAAGGAATTCCCAAGAGATGGGAATAAACTTTGAGTAGTATGGTGTATCAGATTTAGACAGCAGCACTTGTTGGTGTCGATGCGGTTGGTAAGCTATGCTGCGTGTTCCCAACACAGGACCTCCTTAAAAAGCCTGTCTAACATGGCCGCTGTAGAATGAGTCAGAGGGAGGCACAGACCGGGGACCACACACAAACACACTCAAGCTCTAAATGGGAGAGCCTGGCCCAAAACCTCTACCTCCCTCACTTTCTCTCTACACACGCAGTCTATTGCTTTCCTATACATTGACATAAAATACCTCTGCGGTGTTCTCATATTTCAGTGTTTTTTTCACACTGGCGTTTAAACAACATTAACAAACTGAAGGTGTCTGGCACACTGTCTGTTTGGATTTCCAAATGAGTTTTGAAAAAAGGCCTCATGAGTTACTGGCTCTCGGCTGTTCGCAGTACACTTCACTCTTGGTTTCACTGCACCTGGTGTGCATTTCTATAAATACGTCTTTGTAACGCGTGTTAGACTTAAACTTACCACCAATAAAAAAAACCTGAGCATCCATGTGCAACTCTGTAATACTCAGTTGTCAGATTACAGCCTTGGAATATGTCCTTCAGGTGGATTATATGAATGTAGAGGCTAATAAAATTGAGAAAAATTACGTTTGTATGTGTATTTGCATCTCCAAAACACCATAATTATAATACCTACAAAGTTTATTTCTGTTCAAATATGTATGAAATGTGTATTTTTAGTAATAATAATGTTATTAAAACAGAAAACCTTTCGTTAGAATTAAATATAATGCATGATTAAAATATAAGATTAATATTCATAATAATAATTGAGAATGAGACAAATATTTATAAATATTTTTTTTTTTACATTTTTTAATAAAAAGGGATAAATAAAACACCACAGTAACAGTAACATCCATTATTGTGTGCATCCATTGAGATCCACTTAATGAACAGGATATTGTACAAACGGAAGGAGGACACCCACCACTGTCTGCATATAAACAGCAAAGTAAACACTTGAATTTCTGGCCAACTCTACTATAAGCAGGTTTTTTATGGCCAGATTTAGTCATTCCAGAGAGATTACAGCCAAATGGCATGGAGTCAGTTGATTAATGAGCTATGTTATAATAAAACCAGTGCTCTTTAAATGTTTTGTGCATTTTAAAACATATTCTTTGAAATAATACTTAAATAATAATGATATGAAATAATATGTAAATTAAGAAGGACATGTGACTGTTTAGACTTGTTAAAATGAATTTGTAGGCAAAATATAATTTTTCATTTCTATTTAGTTCTCAGACCTTTATATCTACCGACACAAGTTTGTTTTCAAAAATGTCCATACTGGAAATCAATACATATCACTAGTTTACGCCATCCTTTGCTAGGATCACACACCTTAAAAACATTTTGTGTTCATAAAATATTACAAAATAGTTTTATTGACCTCTTGATCTTTAGTTTGTCTTACACTATTCCTATAAATATTCTGGTTAATAAAATATCATACAATTGACCTTATGAAAAAGTGTCTTGGTTGCCTGTTCTTAAGCCCAGTTCTCCTTATTCAGAACCTAGTCCATGTCAGTCACTTCAGGCAGCAATGAGTTCCCAAGCTTTCTATACAAACGCATTTAGTTTTTTCTCGACTGTTTCATCCAGGGGTCTGAGCGATGTTGTTGGTTGTAATTCTGTAGTTTAATCTGATCCTGGATTTGATTAATAAGGATCTGAGAGAGGAGGATCCCAACCAACTGAAAAAAGAAGAGATCAAGCTGATAGTTCAAACGAAATACAAACATAGATGCTTAAAGTAAGTCTGTTTGCGATCAGACCACATCTAAGGTCACCCACAATGATATTTAGATTGTTTCACATATCATGTTAAGCTTATTAGTGCTTATTCCATGTCAAGAGGTACCTGTGGGATGGCCAGGCCCAGTGCAATACCCCCCAACAGAAACAGGTTACTGTGGATCCAGTTCACCACTTTATCAATGCAGCCATTGGTGTTAATGAAGGCACTAGCTTCAAGATAGTCCAGCCGTTGCACCCCATGACCACACATGGTATTTATAACAGTCTGACAAAACAGAAAAAAAGGCAAAGTGGTATTAGGGGAAGGGACATTTAATATATTGGTAAAATATTTATAATATGTTACAACATTATTAATTACATGTAATATATTTGTAACATGATAATTAAATATTATAACACTGAACATATTTAAATATATGTGACCCTGGACCACAAAACCAGTCATAAGTAGCACAGGTATATTTGTAACAATAGCCAACAACACATTGTATGGTCAAAATTATCGATTTTTCTTTTATGCCAAAAATCATTAGGATATTAAGTAAAGATCATGTTCCATGAAGATATTTTGTAAATTTGCTACCTTAAATATATCAAAACTTAATTTTTGATTAGTAATGTACATTGCTAAGGACTTCATTGACAACTTAAAGGTGATTTTCTCAACATTTTAAATTTTTTGCACCCTCAGATTCCAGATTTTCAAATAGTTGTATCTCGGCCAAATAAAGTCCTATCATAACAAACCATACATCAATGGAAAGCTTTCAGCTTTCATGTGATGAATAAATCTCAATTTAAAAAATGAACCTTATTTGTGGTCCAGGGTCACATATTACATATATAATCATTAAAAAAAACTGCAAACATCCTTTTTGGAGCCTTTTCTCACCTCCTCTTTGGAGAGCAGACAGCAGGAGAAGGGCACAGAACAACGCTCTCTGCTCGGGTTCTCTTTTGAACAATTAAAGTACATGTTCTTAGACCAATCCACGTAAGAGATTCCCCCACAGCAGTTAAACTGTTCATATCATTAAACAAAAAAATCATTATCAGCCATTACAAACTATTATTATGTTTTATACATGTATACACAACCCTGACCTGTTTTTGTCCGTAGTCGATGAGGTTCTGAAGATCTATATCATCCCTGTAATGCTCGATAGCGTTGTCAACCATTTCTGTAACTTTGCCACGTGCCTGTAGAGGATAGATTTAACTGAAAACATTAGTATATATATAACATTTGTTGTTGTTAGACACATTACACTGGTAAGTGACAGACAGTAGAGGGCGCAACGTGTCAACTAAAAATCCAGAATGTTTGTGACTGTGGGTTTTGTTACAGCATGTCCAGACTGTTTAAATAGTGTACTTATGCCTGTCTATACAAAGCCTACACAAAGACAGGAGGATTTAACAGTGCACTAAAATACGATACTGTAATCTGAAGAATTAAAGGTAATTCAAACAAATTAAAGACACAATTTAGAATTAAACGAGTATCGGTTACTTGAGTAAATACAGCCCAAGTTTACATTAACATATATCCAGGCTTGTGGGATTGGCATTAGCATACTAATGTCATTCATGATGATTTTTACCTTGTCTGAGAAGACAAAACCCAGAATACCAGCCACTAGCTGCAGCAGGAAGATGATCGTAAGGATGATGCAGAACTGCAAGGGAATTAGACTTTGATATTAGAGTGAAATGTAAAATGTATCTTGTAGTTTTATCTCCACTAAGAGCCAACTGTGTCCCTGACTAAAGTTGTACCGATAATGTTACAGTATATATAGCAGGCACATTTAAGATACTTTAGCAATTTAAAAACACAAATTAGACAAAACTGTACTGTACTGTAATAAAAATGTCTGAAAAGCAGACAAAGAAATGGTCCTGTCCTGATGTAACAATTCTGATCAGACAGCTGTCTTTATTACGGACTTACTGTCTGCAGTAAGCATATGTTCTCCCTCAGAGAACCCACACAGCCGCAGAACGTGATGAAGAACATGAGAATGCCCACTATCATCAGTATCAGAGCAGGATCCACTGACAGACAGGCCAGCGCTGTCTCTGTAGAGTAAAACAGACATATCAGATAGATGGACAGCTTTCGTGTCACTATGGCATTATCAATAACACAGTATATCCACAATTTGATCTATAAAAGATTCCCTGTATCTCGGTAACCCCTATATTAATGGACATTGTGGATTAAATTATTAATGCCTGACTTTCTACAAAAGCACTGGTTACTGAAAGCTAGTACTTTTGCATAATGCTCCTTTACAACTACTAGGTGTCAGTATAAGTTACAGTTGACTGCCATACTGAAACTTTAATTTTACTTTATAGCTAAGCTAAACCTTGAAGCTAGCTATAAAATCTTTGCTTTTATATTCATTAAATAAAGTTAGTTTATAATTTAACATTTATACGCTCCTTTTTCGTAGTTTACTTGCTGCTTTTACACTTTGTTGTGGGACAACTGCATATGTTAGCAGCATCACCATATAAAGTAGTTTCAACATCTAGGATGAAAGCTAAATACAGATATATTAGGATATAAACTCTGTTCTGCTGTCCAGTGGTCTTTCGAGTAAACACACTTACCGTGTTTAACTATCCTGGAATAAACTCCAATAGATATCAGGATCAGTGCGATTACCTATAACACAGATAAACCGTGAGTTTGTTAAAACTGATGTTGTACAGAAACGAAAGATGAACTGTATTTTGTTTCTCTTCAGGGTGTGGCAGGAATAAATCCTTATTCCTTAGTTTTGCTACATAAAAAAGGACTTAAGTGTGTAAATGGCTTGACTAATTAAAGTAAAGACTCTTATTGTCAAGTTTAAGGTCACTGTTTAGTGAGGGGCCTGTTGCACCTCAAACTGTATTGTGAAAAAACCTGGTTAAGGCCAAGAAATAAAAGAGAGGAGGATTTATGCAGTTTGTATGTACTCACATCAGCATTTATGAACGTTCATGAGAAGAAAACAGGAAACCATGGAAACCACAAATTAATCATGGTTTTGCAACACCAATAGTTTAACCATGGTATTTGTAGTAAAAATGTGATTATACAAATGGTAATCAATATGCTAAAAAAAAACATGGTTACTACACTTTTACTACTATAAAACCATTTTTGTAAGGGAAGGTTTATTCACTTTCCGTTTCTCACACAACAAAAGTCCCAGTTTGTCTGACACAATGTAGCCCCCTTTTACTGGCAGGGGGCTATCAGGTTACTATGAAACTCCATATCGTTTTTCTCTGAGAAATCAGTGTCCGTATCCCTTTAAAGCTAGAAAAGATCCTAGTGGTTACTTGAAGGAGCTATTTATACATTTATTAAAACATTTATTTATTCAATAATATTTACATAATAATTTGATCTGACTTTCATTCAGTCCAATCCTATTAAGCAAAGGATTTTTTTATTTTATCATAATAATGTTATTGAAACCATGCATCTTCATTTTTACTTTAGTCATCCCCAGCAGCAATCATTTAATTAAAATTTAAGTTCATTATGTGCCCCCCCCCCAACTGCCATACTATAAGAGTAAGGAAACAATCTCTATGATACACCGATCTAAGTTGCAAGTTTGCACATGTTTGAACATTTCCTGTATTCAAACGACCACAAACTACAATGCTGCATCACTTTTCAGTTACACAAAGGAAAATTAATATTATATATAGCTTTTGTACCACTAAAAGGAGCACAGATGTCCACAGATCCACACTTGAGAGCTTTTTTTGTACAGTGCAGCAAGTTCTCAGTATTATACTGCATTGTAGTAAAATGGAGTTGTTCTTGAGACTTTGAGCATGAAATCTCCTTAGGTATTTGCATGTGCATATTTTCACCAGCAAGAATGCAATACACTCTAATATCTCAGTCAGCTGTCCGTATAAATTGTTAGGAGCTTAATAGTAATTTTGATGCCTTTCTCCAAACAGCTGAAGTATCAAAGCCTGTTTTAAATATTTTGGGTGTCTGATTCTCCCTCTGAAGAGGCGTTATTCATTTAGGTCTATTATTCAGTAAATGCTACAGGGCAACAAATAAAGGAAGCATGGGGCCCCCACTCATCCAAACACCCTGCTTCGCTCTATCAGCATATGAATCAATGAGACCCACTGCTTAGCAACAGCCACAAGTTTAAAAAAGTTTGGGAAAGTAAACTGGCAGTATCAAGAACTTCACAAAAGAGGGTTTTGTTGATGAGGTCTAATATTAACTCATTATCATTCTAGAAAGATCTTATTGCACAGCAGGCCCAATTATATTTGCGAAAATACAAAATGCAGGCATTTGCCCGAGTGTTTCTCAGTATATCAAGTCAAGATAAAATAGGTTAGGCTCCTGTTCTGTGTGTCATGAACTGTTCTGGGTTTTCGAGGTATTCTGAGAATGTAGCCTGTGGTACAGTAATACACATTGGTGTTGAGACATGCCCATGGGTGATGTTTTTAGTGTTTGTTCATACTAAACTCCATGAAATTAGGCCGGTCTTATGAATACAGGTCAAACTGCTTTTAAATCTCTGTCAGATTAATTTGACCATCATTCAGTCTGGATGCCAACTAAGTACTTTACTTTAATTCTGTTTGTATAAATGCAAAGCTTGCTTCGTGGTTGTGCATTAAAAAGTAGGACTTTGAAGAGTCATTTGTTAAAACATTAATCATTAAACCACATCATGTGAGGAAGAGTTAAAAACAACTCTACTTATGCAGTATTTGGTCTTTTTGTTCTTATATATAAAGAGTATATTTTGTGTGTGTGTGTGTGTATGTAATATAGATTGTATATATTATATAGTTCAAAAACAGAAAAAATACATTTATTGATTATAAAACGTTTATTATATATTAAATATAATATAAATAATACAATATAATGAGCAACACTTACCCAAAAAATCATGTTGAAGAAGAAAAGTAAATATTTCACCACTGGACTGACGAAAGTGAACTCCTCGTCGCTTTTCGTTCTTGCCATGATCAAAGGTGTGTGATGTCTCTCACCTATAAACCTTCAGCGTTCACCTAACTTTATCTATCTAGATTTTCATTCTGCAGAATCAAATCATTCGCTCGGCTCTTTCTAAAACGTCTCGTCAAATCTCTTTAAGATCACTAAACACCCTCGAGCGACTAAAATCAGAAGAGCGCATCGATCGCATTGAATCTGGGCTTGTTGTCTTAAAAGGCATTTCCTGATTAGCAGTCAATGAACTCGGGGAAAGCCGAACACCCATCGCATGAGCGCTAGAAGCACCAGTGGGCGTTTCCTTTCTTCTTTTCCACTATGCGACTCACCTGTGAGAGCCTTTGAGGTTTTTTTAGGGAGTTACCGAGCAAAACATTCTCTATAATGTTCTATAACGAGTATCTGTTCACTGTATATACATAACGAACTAGTTATCTTCATATTGAATTTATATGGAATTGCTCACCGCTCCGGGAGACCCCTCACAACCCCAGCTATATTTAAAATGAAGGTTCTTTTTTGGAATTTGTGGTTCCATAAAGAACCTTTAACATCCATGAAACATTGCATAGTGAAACTTTTAAATTTTATAGTGACAAAAGGTACCGATTATTAAAATGCCATTCACACTAAGAAGAAATGGTTCTTCTGGAGTTGGAATGGGACGGAACAAGATTCATGGCATGGCATCCTTTCTGCTCAACGATTGCACAATACATTGTAATCAGTATTGCAATGCCATATTTCTGTGTAATAAATTCAATGGGCTTGTACAGCTAACCTATAAAAAGCATTTCAAAACTCCAGGATGTGCAGTCTGAGAGTGACTGGTGTCATTTGTCACCGAGGAGCTTCAGTGCACCACTGTTTTATTTCGGTTTTCTTGTTTTATGTGCCAGAGCAATGCTATAGATGTAAAGACAGTAGTCTAGATGCTGATTTTTGGGGTTTTAAACCTTCACGTTTTCTCCGCAGGTAAGATAATTTTAATATTTGTACTTTTAAAAGTGTACCGTGATTCTGACTGTTTGAAGCTCTCAGCAGAAGGCCGCAAGGGTGACTACATAGGACAGTGTAATCTTAGAGTAGATTATGATCATGATGGTGTATGTAATTTAAAATAAATTAAGTTCATCCTAAATTAGCTTGGAATGACTCAAAAAGTCTTGTTTAGTCATGACATAATTTCAGGATATGTTGTAAGTGATATTGATTTAAGATATCAGAAATTAGATTTTACTAAAATCTTTTCATATTAATGCTTTCCTTTCTTCTTTTTCTTTTTTCTCGATCCCGGTTTACCCAAAGTCTATTAGGTTATTTAACTAGAAATTTAAAATCGTATAGTGTGAGGTGCTAAGCTATTTGCAGCATTTTAAAAGTTTTTTAAACACCTTAAAAACGATCAAAAATCTTTGTAATTTGTATGTATAATATATATAACCAACTAAGACCAGCTAAAACCAGCCTATATACACCCATAACAGCCTACCTTGGAATTATTTGTTGTTGCATAGATGTTACACAAGATGGCACGCTTACATTGCAGTTGTGACCTTGCATTGTTATATTAGAAAAAATAATTTATTTAGTATAAAATACGCTCGTTCTAATCATAGTTACTTATAAAACTATAATTACGCGTTTAACAATCTCTCTATAATCTACCGGATATCTTATGTACAGTATTTATCTCGTTTATCTGATATATTGAGTTAGTGAAGAACTACATGTCCCATGATGCTCTTCTGGCGTAAGTAGTGACGCACGAGGCACGTCGCGCTTTTCTTATCAGCTGCAGTTAAAGGGCTTTCCGATGTTATACAGTAACAGGACTGTCGATGCTCACGCTCTTCTCAGCTCAGTTCACCGACCTTGGGTCATTTTCAGGACGGAGGCGGTGAGAGGTAAGATGCTTAGGCTTGTTTCTCCCCCTTTCAACTACAATAAATACGCAAAGCCCTTTAACGTTAGTTACACTATATTGTACCTGCCTGCTTAACAGGTTTGTGGAGTCGCAGGGTTGAACAGAACAGGGGATGCTCTCCAAAAATGTTTATTTCTGGTTACCTTATGTTTTTTAAAGTGTGAGGGAACAGAGTGTGGCAGAAAGACACGTACAATGTTGTCATTACATCAGGACTGTGCATATGTCAGATGTTGTTTGGTTGTTCTGTTCATTTTTTTCTCATAAACTTATGTGTAAACAAAGATTTGAACGATGAATAGCTAAAAGCAGCGTTTACTGTGTGTTGTTATAGGCGTTTCTCTAAATGCATCATTGTAAATCCAGTAAGTTACATTTTCAATGTTTTTTTTGTTTTCTTTCTTCATGAGAATACATTTAAGTCTGTCCCTAGCCCTCTAAATCCTACTTTTTCTGAATGTATAAGCAAAAAATGACAGTTTTCTTTAAATTTGCACTACATATGAACATCAAAAAAGCATAAATCAAAAATATTGTTTTTGTTATTATTTCAGATTTAAGCAGACATAATACTTTACTATAAGACTCTAAGTTGTGTCCCCAAGTTGTGCACTGTGATATTAAGATGGTGTAAATAAAAATAAAATGGAATACTGACATAATTTATATAGGATATGAACATTACAGGATAAGTTAGTGTCTCCTGACAAACCAAACAAAACATAAGATAAACTGCTAAAGATAACTATATGTTTTGCCATTTTTGTCAATGGGAACACTGTTAAAAATGTCTTAATGTACTTTTACTATGGTTTTGTACAGTCAGCAATTGATTCTTCTTGAAATTTCACCATTAAAATTTTCTTAACAATAAATGCCTTGTGGCGTCATTACCTTGAGCGCAAGCTTAATAATGGCTAAATGAACTGTAAAACTGGCAACTCTGATGCTGTCACCCGTTACTTAGCTTTACATCAATGTTGTATTTTTTCCATTTAAGTTGAGATGACGCAGTGCAATTTCTTAACACTTAAACCCATTGTTTTTGATTAAATGTTTTGAAAACTCAAAAAATCTCAAACCTTTTAAAAAATGGATAAGACGGCTGTTTCACAGAATGACCCTTGTATGTCATGGGTTTATCTTGTGTCGTTTGTAATGTTTATACCAATGCTTTGTCAACATTGGTTTACACCACTGGCATCAGTCAATTCCAGTACATTTCATTTTACTACAGTCTTGTCATTTGCAGAGGACTGTGCTAAAAATGGACTGGATCCATGGATAGGTTGTTATTGCTCAAGCTGTACAATGTGTCCTCGGGACAGGTTGTGTGTTTTAGACACACTGGTGTGTGGATTCAATCATAAAACCATGTAATGTAATTTTCATGCAACTTTTTTTTTGTTTCTCTGAATAGAAAATGAACTTATTATTATTATTATTATTATTATTATTATTATTATTAAAAAGGCTAAACAAATTTATCAGATTTTTGTTTTTATTATTTTATGTATTTATTTTTCTGCAGGCTATTCTATAGGTTTTCAGACTGGTTTGTTTGTGCTTGCTTTTGATGCAGCATTTAAGTAGACTATGTTAAGTATCCAGTATGTCATTGCATGATAGATCATCACTGTACGGGCTAAAGTTGGCTGTCATACATGATTATTTTGAGGGCTTGTAATTATACACCAGCAGAGTTTGACCACTTTAAGTCTCCTAATAAAACCAAGGGGGTTGTCAGTGTGACATTAAAATATTTTGTTACCTAATAGCTGATCAACAAAACATGTCTGAATTAAATCAGCGTTGTTTGTGATTGTTTGAAGTTGATTCTTAGCCCTTTTCTTTCTTCACAGAGTGCTCTCTTTCTATTCATTGAAAACAGGAAGCGGAAGTAAAGCAAGTACATGAGTGCATTCACAAGGCCATCATAGCCTGACATGCCAGTGTTTCCACTGCTGCTATGGAGCATGTAACTGCTAGTGAGGAACCGTCCGCTACACTGATGTACCACGTGGAACGTCCTGTATTCAATGAAGGCTATATTGACTCAGAGCTTCTGCATAGGAAGAAGAGGACATCCAAGTCCTTTCAACGGAGAATAGCTGAGCATCTCCGGTAGGGCTATTTCAATACAGTGTGCTTTCTTTGTTACTGATGATAGGTGTTTTTTTTCTGAGCTACAGTAGAGTCCAAAAGTCTGAGACTGTATTGAGAAATATCCTGTAATGTATTATAGGCCACTAATCATACAAGCAAATTTGTGACATTGATCATGCATCTCTTTGTACAGATGATAAGATCCAGTGAGGCACAAGGTGATCATTCTCAAATCATGCATGAGGGCATGATCATCAGCTTTTACACTTGTGAAGTTCATGCAGTTTGAGTGCTGCAGTCTTTAAAGGAAAAGCGAGGCAAACCCAATACATTCTGACATTTGTGTTTGTTTTTCAGTTTAACTTTTCACTCAAATTGTTATTCTGATGATTTTAGTATTAATGAAATATTGTATTAAAGTAGTATCAGATTTTTGGACCCCACTAAATATATAATGGTTTTCAGTTGTCCTATTTCACATTATTCTGACTTTCTTAGCTGTAATTTTGAACTATAATAATTTTATCAGGTTCAAGTGTTATCTGAACTTTAGATAATTAGCTTGGACTGATGAAACTACTGTTTGATTAAGTAAACAACCATTTGTCATTTATGATTATTTTATTACATCCTCCATATAATATTGCAGGACTACTAGTATTACACAACAATTGTGACATTACTTTTGTTAAACCTGCCTGTTCCAGTCTGAGCTGGATGAATTGATGACTCAGTTTCCTTTAACAGACACAGTCGGACTATAATTTAAGTCGTCATTAACTGATAACCTTCTCCTCCACTCCGCTTGCGTCTCGTTCACTTGTATTCATGTATGGTGCATCAAAACATGTAACATCTGATTTAAATGTCTTTTTAAATGTTGTTTGCAGAATTTTTATATGCACATTTAAATCATATGAAACATTCATACTAATAGTCATCTTTCTCTTATTTTTCAGCTGTTCGTCTGATAAAGCCAAATCTGTTGTATTTGGTTTTCTGCCCATTTTAACATGGCTGCCATCATATCCACTAAAGGAATACTTGTTTGGAGACATAGTTTCTGGCATCAGCACGGGTGTAATGCAGCTACCTCAAGGTCAGATGTTATTGAAAACTGGTTAATATTAAAAATGAATAATAATTATATTAAAATCTTATTAAACATATCTATTTAGTAGTAGTTTTATTTTAATAGTAGTAATAATAATAATAGTTATAAATATACTAATTATATTAACTATATATTGTTGTTTATTTATTAATTTATTTTACTCATATCATTGATCAGTGGGCATATTCATTTGATCATTTTTCTCTCTCTTGATTTTTTTTTTTTTTTTTACCTTCAACAGGTCTTGCATATGCGATGTTGGCAGCTGTTCCTCCAGTGTTTGGTTTATATTCATCGTTTTATCCCGTACTATTATACACATTCTTTGGCACCTCCAAACATATATCAATAGGTGAGACTCACTGGCGTGTGTGCCAGGCTTTTAATAACATGCTTGTGACTTAAAATATTGTCTCAGCCTCAGATGGATCACCCACAGTCAGTTTGTTGACCGTCTGGTGCATATTGCTCACATAAATTGAAAGTTCTTCCTTGGTCTGGGAAGTTGTAGTCTGATTGGTTGACACTTCACAATGACTTCATGCAATGGGACTTTGTGGAGACTGCCATGCACAGGTGTTTTTTACACCTGGCTATTATTGTAATTTTTATTTTGGTTGATTCACATGCGGGTCACATGGGCTCAGAATAAGCTGCAATGTGGGCCTTTTTTTTTTCTTTCAAATGTCTGTGTGCGTGCGACTACCTGAAATGTGACATTCCTCTTTACAGTTTTGCTAAGTCAGTGTTAATAAGCAAAGCATTACTGCCAGACTAAACAAGTGTAGTCCACTTCGATAAGATCTAAAATCCTTAGTCTGTTTCTCTCAGCACTTCCTGAACTCTTGTGGCAAAGTCTCATCAGGAAGTCAGTTTTTCATTGTTCCTGCCAATTGTACAGTGTGACAGCTCTAAAGCTGCTCTGATTGCAGTGTCCTGACTTTCTTAAGCAGGAAATGAAAGTGGCATTTCTAAGAACGTTATTAGTGTTGGTGCAGAGATCATCGCACTGTTTTATGGGTTGGTAGATGCCCTGCTGAGCTGTTTTTCTCCTGTTTAATGTGGGAATCTTCAAACCCTCAGAAATCCATGCAGGATATTAGAAACACCACCAAGAACATAGATCAAAGGTTAAAAGGTTACCCAAACCAGAGTTGTTACTTCAATATCTTGTTTTCTCGGCCCCTGTGGCTTGACTTGAGAGCAAGAGAATTGGCACTAGTTCAAACATTTGACAAAGTCCTGCTGCAAAGAAGCATGTTGCCTCCTGTTTAAACAACACTATGTAACAATGTAAAATGACAATGTAAAACAGACCCAGTTGCAGAGGGCTTTAGATGAAGAGCTAAGGCAGAGCTCACTTTCATAAATGCACTGAGTCATACTTGCTCACATGATAAAGGAGCTCCTGTACCTGTGACAACAACACTTAGCCATTGAACAATGTGTGCCCAAGAGCGATTACACCACCTGTTACTCTCACACAGTGACATAGTTTAAATAGTATAAATCCCATTACATTAAATATATAAGATAATATATATAAAAAATAAATAATAATATAGATTTAATCTAAAACACTGTTTTTCTATGGCTAACAATGGCCTTTTTCATCACTGATTTAGGTGGTAACAGGCTTGATAAATAATACATTGTATTTTTTTAATGCATGCACTTAAAGGCCTTAAGTAATTGCTGCTTGAAGATATTTTATTATTATTATTATTCTGCTGTAAAAGTGATCATGCAATGATAATAATAGATGTAAATACAGACTATGTTTTAAGTTACAAAAATACTATCCCTAATATTATCTGATATTATTAGCCCAATCACACTTTTCAAGCATAGCATTTCATAAAAATGATGTGAGGGTTTAAATGATGAAACAGTAGTTATTGTTAAAAAAAATTGACAGTATTTGCATATATCTGGTAAGACAGCTTATAACATAGTAAATAATAATTTTAAAAAATTGTGATCCATACTTAACTTTAGCACAGTTTCCTTAAGTGTTATTTTATTTTTTGATTGTATATTTTCAGGTACTTTCGCTGTAATCAGTCTGATGATTGGCGGGATTGCTGTAAGGGAGGCCCCGGACTCAATGTTTGCAGTCAATGGGACCAACGCGTCACAGGTTGTGGATTTTGAGGCTCGTGATGCCAGAAGAGTGGAGGTGGTTGTAGCTCTGACCACCCTAGTAGGAATCATTCAGGTGGGCTGCTATCTGGTTTTACCTGCTTTTTTGAAAATCAAAATGAGTGTAGAATCTAGTCTTCATCATCCTTAATTTTATTAAGGGTGACGTGTAGAATTTCTGATATCAAAGAAAGAACTAGTTCATTATTTCTCTTTCTTGATGTGCTACATTCGTCTTTATTCGTCATTTTTTGAACCGAACTGTAGTTGATCAAGGCTAGTGCATCTCCAGTATCTGTGTTTGGAATACAAGTACATTCCTGCAACATAGGTGTTTGTAATCACCCCCGTCTTTTGTAGATAAACCAGCTGAAAAACACTCTTGTGCAAGAGTATTCTTTGGTTCTCAGTCACTCAGCTTATATTGTCAGCAAAAATGGCCAACTTTAAAATGAAATACTGTAATACTTTTATGAGAAAGAAATGCAGTATAATGTTACCATAAACCTATTAAAACAGGTTGAGGGTATACATTACAGACATCTCATGCAGACCTACACAGTGTTTATAATAGACACCTTTCATGGAAAACCGTAAACCTGCTCAAGCTGATGACTTCATGTGATTCTCCTAAAGTTACTGTAGCCTGAGGCACTCTCAGATTGATGTTTGGGAACATGATTGTTCTGATCTCCTATAGTTTGTTCTGGGTCTGCTGAGATTTGGATTCCTGGCAATATACCTCACTGAGCCGCTGGTGCGAGGTTTCACTACAGCTGCTGCTGTGCACGTCTCTGTGTCGCAGATCAAGTACCTGCTGGGAGTCCACACTGCGCGCTTCAACGGGCCACTCTCTGTAGTTTATGTGAGTAACCTTTGACCCTGGAGAAACCTTAGGGTGTTTTTTTGTTGATATGAGACACTTTTGCACCTATAAACAAACATGCTTTACATTACTTCATAAACACTTATTCACATATTCTCACTGATGTTTATCGTATTAATTGAATCTCGAACCATGAATATGGTCTTTTCAAGGCCAGATGTTGTTATGAGTAGCTTCGTTAATTGAAATAAAGATGAAATAAAATATAAATGGGAGATAAATATTTAAAATTGGCTAAATACCTGAAATAAAATGTTAACATGCTAAAATTAAATGATAACAGAAAAATATACCTATAAAAATGCTAACAGAAAAAAATGATAACAGAAAAATATACCTATAAAAATGCTAACAGAAAAAAATGATAACAGAAAAATATACCTATAAAAAAGAATAAAACATTACTAAAAATTACAAAAAAAAATTCAATAGCGCTGAAAATTCACAAATTCACAAATTCAAATAATGTAAAATATAATTTTTTCTATAAAAATGTATATAATATTAATAAATAGTGTAATAGTATATAAATAGCTCTAAAATAATACTGTTGAAGACTCTATACTGTGATATTGCTCGTTTGTGGCTGTATGCTTTATGCTCTGTTCATTATGTTTTTCCCTAGAGTCTTGATGCTGTCTTCAGGAACATTGCAAGCACTAATGTTGCCACGCTAATTATTGGACTGGTGTGTACGGTGTTCCTGTACTTCATCAAAGATCTCAATGAACGCTTCAAAAAGAAGCTACCCATCCCCATACCTGGGGAAATCATTGTGGTAAATATTTAAATGCCCTTCCTATGAAATATATTGCTCAGACATGCACTCAAAATCTCTTTGGGTGAATGCATGGTGTTCTTGTTCTTTGAAGGTAATTATGTCCACTGGAATCTCTTATGGGATGGTTATGTCTGAAAACTATGGAGTAGAAGTTGTGGGTAAAATTCCCACAGGGTAAGAACATGAAAGCCTTACTTATATATACCAAACTGAAATGGTTTACATTTTTACAAATGTTTACATTTGAATATTTCTTTCTTAATGTTTTGTTTTAAGGTTGCTGCCACCCAAGATTCCAGACTTCTCGGTCTTTCCTAACCTCTTCCCAGATGCCTTCGCTATAGCTGTTGTTGGCTTCTCGATTGCAATATCATTAGCCAAAACCTTTGCTCTTAAGCATGGCTATAGTGTGGATGGAAATCAGGTAGAGAATAAAATAAAATGTCTGTTAATGTCATATGAATTGGGTTATATTGCGTTATTTGAAGAAAGATAAAACAAGCATATTTTTCAAGCAAACAATTAAAAAAAAAAAGTAGTTTGTTAGGTTTGAAGTGATAAAACAATAGATGTACTGCTACACTGTATCTAATTAAGCTGTCCCATTCTTCATTGTCAAAGTAATTTGACTCTACGTTTCCTAGAGGCAGGGACTTAGATTTTATTCAGCTGACCTTTATTTTGGTGTCTATGGGTTTAAGTTGGAGCTGACTTTCCAAATCATTGCAGCTGAATGTCCAGACCCTACAGTTATTTAGTTACTTGGTTATTTAGTGGGTCCTTTTGTCCAAAGTGACTTATAGTACACTAATTGCAGGGAAAGTTCATATGGGGCAACATTATGCAAAGTGGCATGCTTAAGTGAACAACAGTAACAGAGATGGATTGTGACCTCAGTAACTCTCAAGTTCACCTGTTTAGGACACATTTTTATGTGAGGAACCAAGATCTTCAACTTAATGAGCACAATAGTTTTTATATAGAAAATTAGGGCTATGTTTTGGATAGCATGTTAACATACTACTCTTACTGGAGCTACAGTATAATTTCATGTACACTACCATTCAAAAGTTGGTAAGAGTTTTTTTTTTATGTTTTTGCTCAATAAGGCTACATTTATTTGATTAAAAAGACAGTAAATGTATTTTAAATTGAAAATATATTTTATTCCTGTAATGCAAAGCTGAATTTAAAATGGGCTGTACACAGTGTGAGCTACTGTTTCTAGCTACAAAACGCATGGACTAAAGTTTTCGAAGCCACAGCAGTACAATAGTTTTAATATTTTTATGATCCTGACAAGAAATCACATGGTCTAATGAAGTCATTTTTTTGTTTAATGTGACCGCAGGAGCTCATTGCACTGGGACTTTGTAACTTTATGAGTTCATTCTTCCACACGTTTGTCGTTACCGCCTCAATGTCTCGCAGTCTGGTACAGGAGAGCACAGGAGGACATACTGAAGTAAGTGAGACATATTTGATGATTGCGAAAATTCATTTCCTGAAATGGAGTGTCCCTTTCATAATGACCTCATTTCGGTGACTATATCACTGCCGTAAAAGCATAAAGATAAGATAAAACAGTCGTGCCCCCTGAAAGACTCCATTTAATTATGTTGATGTGTGTGTCTGCAGATTGCAGGACTCTTGGCGTCCATACTTGTGCTACTGGTGGTGGTGGCCATTGGATTTGTCTTTCAGCCATTACCTACAGTAAGTGAAAGGCTATCCGATATGCTTGCCATGGAGCTTATTGATTTTGTGCAAAAATTAATTTTAAAAAATAACTTAAAATGTTTTGGGCTTTTTTGGAAAGCGCAAAGGACAGTCTGATTTATTACCAAAGCCATTTTGGCAAAACATAAGCATTCTTAGTGCAAAAGGACAATGGTCAGAGATCAGATGGTGTTTATTAGTGTCGTCTTTGTACTCTCATTAGACGGTGTTGGCTGCTATCATCATGGTCAATCTCCTTGGGATGTTTAAGCAATTGAAAGACATTCCTGCATTATGGAGAACCAGCAAGATTGAACTGGTGAGTGTCAGAGACACTTAATTTGGTTGTTCATCATATCGTTTTTACTGATTACCATCAATTTAAATTAACCAATTTTTTTGTAATGTCTCTTTATAAACTTTCTAGTGAAAAAATGTCATGTATTTCATGCATGGTGAAATTTGGTTTTGTTATTGATAATGTCTTGCATGTTTTCTTCAGGCGATTTGGCTGGTGTCCTTTTTTGCATCAGTTCTTCTAGGTCTGGATTATGGTCTGGTGGTTGCCATGGGCTTTGCCATACTCACAGTTATTTACAGAACACAGTGGTAAAACACCATGTCTTACTGCTCTGATACCAACTGATAGCAAAATTTAGCTTGAAACCCTTTTTTGTCTTTCAGTATGAAATCTTTATACTCAATTAAAATAAATGATTTATTAATAAATTCACATTATATGAAATATATCAATGAGGTGTAATAAATACATAATAGTTAGTAAAGTATCTATTAAGTAGTTTGTGTTTACATGTAAGATATATATGATGCATTAATTCATATTGCCCTAGTGGCAATTAATGCAAGACTGCTGAAATATAGTAAATCAACGTGAAACCTGATATTTCACTTATGATCCATATTTATTTAATATTTCAGCAATACACTTCTCCAGTTTTTTTTTAAATATTAATTTAGAACGTAGTATTTTATAAAAAAATTAATCTGAATTTTAGTTAAATATTTATTTGAAGAATTGATAGATACTGTAATTAAATTATAATAAATTGTATTCTATATATATTCGTATTTCTACTTTTTTTTTCAATGCATTGTTTGGATAATGAATAATATTTGGATTATTTTGACCTTTTATTGCCAAAAGAAATGTCTAATTCATATCTTACTGTTTATTTTAAGCCCTAAAAATGCTCTTCTTGGACAAATCCCAGATACAGGGCTGTACTTTGATGTGGATGAGTATGAAGAGGTAAGATACTTCTTTTAGAATACATTAAACCATCTTAACTTTCTCATGAATAACCTAGATCCTTGACTGCTTGAAAAGTGGTGTTCTCAAGCTTTTCTTAGTCACAGGCACCCAATTATTATTTAATCCATTATCCTTTTTCCAGCACAATCTTTGTCCTCTTATCAGTCATTTGTTCTCTTTCTCAAGGCTGAGGAATGCTCAGGGATTAAGATTTTTCAGTCCAATACTTCCATATACTTTGCAAACAGTGACCTGTATGTGAGCGCCCTCAAGGCAAAGGTGAGACCAAATGCTTAAAGTTATTATTAACTTCAAATATTTTGTTTTATGCTTCTGTCCTTGAGTAAATGTTGAACATCATATGTTGTGTAGAGAGACTCCCATAAGCAGCAGGCGTTCGGCTTCAAGTTCTGTACATTTTATTTTTATGACTACAGACTGGAATTGACCCAGCACAACTGCTCACTGGCAGGAAATCACAGCTAAAATATGCAAAAAGAGACAACAGGGAGAGGAAGGCTTTAAACCACTGCTCTCCAGCGAAGAAAAATGCAGTTGTCTTATTGGTATAATGTTTTTTTTTCATCTAAATGTATTTGATTTGTGACCTTATCAATGAAGGCTTTTTATCCTTTATCTCAGCATGTTGGGATTTTTGAAGCATGAATACATTTGTTTGCAAGTCAAATGGTATTTCAGATTTATGCACATTAAACTGTACAATCTCAATTTCAGAACAAAATACTGTAGCTTAGAGTTTCTCTGTAAAATCTTTCTATGCAGTGTAGCAGCTTAGTGATGAAACGTGACTGACTGACATGTTCTGTGGTGCCACAACAGGATGTGGAGCTGGGTGTCACTCATGAGGTGGTGGCTGGGCCGAAGAAGCAGATGGATCATGTGTGTACCAATGGCCAGATGAATGAGAACCACAATGAGTTTGAATCTGAGGACGACTTCTTTCTCCAGCGTCTAACCCCCATTCACACCATCATACTGGACTTTACTCCTGTTAACTTTATTGACTCCGTAGGAGCCAAAACCATTAAATCAGTAAGTCAACATTTATTTCCAAAGAAGACACTTGAAGATCAATTGGTGAGATCTGGCTTAATACATTTAATTTAATTTATTTAATCAGGGACAATGCACATTAATAACACATACAATATGTAAAATGCACCAGATTTAGCCAACACTGTATAATTTTAATCCGTAGTCCCTTTTGGGGACTAATTAACTAATTACATTAGACCACGCATTGCGCTGTTGCATATTGAGCATCTTGTTCTGCTTATTAGATCAGTTTTACGGTTTGTCATACTTTAGAGTTAGATTTTTTTTAACAAACCACTGACTCTTAATATTAAACTTAATCATGTTACATTTCCCTTATTGTTTGCACTATTGATGTGACGTGGCTTGTTGAGAAAGGTTGTGCTGTTAAGTGATCTGATTCATGATATTTGCTCAGTGGATACAAAATACCATAGGTCCAGTGACCTAAAAACACTCAGAACACCTTAGCAGCTGTTTCGCAACACCTTGGCAGCCCCACCACAACATTGTAGAAACCATATTGAGTCATTTGTGGTTATACGTTTTGCAATAGTTCCTCTTTTTTCCTGCAGGTGATAAAGGAGTTTGCAACAGTCGATGTAAAAGTTGTGCTTGCTGGATGTAGCAGTAAGTAATTAATTTTATTTTGACATATATATTTATAATATTTTGACTCAATCTGAGTGGAAATTTGCTGGATGTAGCAGTATTTAATTACATTTCTATATAATTTAATATAATAAACAAACCACTTTTCTTTGAATTCGTTTTTTTTTTATGTTTTCACTCAATAAACCTAATGTGCTTGGCTTATTTTTTTTGGAAACTTGGTTTTGTTATTGTTAATGTCTTGACATGTTTCTTTCAGGCAATTTGACTGGTGTCTAATATAATATAATACTATTTTTGAACTCATACTTGCTAGATGTTAGCAGGGAGTAATTAATTACATTTATATAAAACAATATAATACAAAATGATATAATATGATTGAACTCAACCAGAGTTCATATGCTTTATATAGGTTAAAGTTCATTCTGATATATTTGTTGAGTGTGGCAAACATCTCCACCTAGAGTTGGAACTAATAAACGGGTCATGCGGACAAGTCAAAGTACTGTATATGTTGACATTAACATCATTTTTAATGTTACTATATATTAGGAATTCTTTCCTAAGATCCTTGTAAGAGCTTTTATATGTTTGTTTGTTGTGCAGGGACTCTTCTCTCTGATCTCAGGACACTAAAATTCTTCTGTGAGCCCGTGACCCCTGACCTCATTTTCCCCACCATTCATGACGCAGTGTTGTATTGTAAGCGCTCGAGGGATGTCCCCGTCTGCCCTGACATCCAGTGAACACACAAACAAAACTGAGGGGCAGAATATGGATATATGGAGTCGTGCTGAAATAAGCACAAGTACTGCTACTCCTGAGTCACTATGGAGTTAGGATGTCATGATAACAAGGAGACAGTTTTAGCAGTGAGCAGGCCAAAATGTTTTAGATGGAAACACTTTATTTTATGTGAATAGACAAGTAAATGTTGAGCTTAATATGATTGGTGCTGTTGTTTTATTGCAGTAGACATAATCGTTAGCTCCACTGCAATTTGTTACTGACGACTATAAAACACTCTGTACCTTTTAAGTGCAATTAGTGTAGATGGATTTAACCAGTGTTTATTTTTTAGCCCTGGTTTAATTATTTTATTCTTCCATTCCAGTTAGCTTGTTTTTATGATAGAAATTAAGTTTTACAATTGTACACCATGTGCTAGTTTTTCTTTTTGCTGTATTTCATTTTTTTTTTATATTTGTGGAAGTCTGTTTAAAAAGAGCTAATATTTTACATATTTTTTAAAACCGGATCACATAATTGCACTGTTGGTGAAGATGCTGCTTTTCGTTTCACGATATATACTTTAATCTGACGTTTCTGAGAAAATGCTTGCCAGATATTGATTGTATAGTTTTGTTTTAGGTTTTCCCCCTCCTCTACTCAGTGTCCCATTTGGCTAAAGGCTTATCTAGGTTGCTCCAGGCCAGGGTTCTTGGAACCAATTGCAACTTGTTTTTGTAGCTACAAAGGACATTATTAACATAAAGAGGTCTTAGTTAGTGATTACTGAAACAGCGGTTTCCACAAAGTCTTAAATTTAATTCAGGTGTTCTTGTCTTTAGAATATTACATGGAAAGTCCACAGGCTGAGACTGTCTTGGACATGTTTGACACACGTGCTGCCTATGAAATGTCCACTCCGAGCACTTTGTTTCAAATCAAGTGTTCACACACAATTCCCCTTCGATTTGAGATTTTTCTGTACTGATATTTAGATGCCATTTAATTGCAGTAATGAAGACCAAAGCTCAACAATCAGTTGCTACTGCATATAATGTGGTGAATTTTATTGACTTTTTATGCTGGTGTGGATTTAAGATATTTTTGTATAATAAATACAAATCAGTACTCTAAATTATTAAACCTTTATCCCTCAAATGTGCCTTTCTATTTATATAATTTTCTATATTTGTTACTAATTTATGACATATAACAGGTATACTAACCTGAAGGGGGAATTTTTCTTTTATATTAAGCAATAAAAAGAAGACCTGTAGTAACGAGTAAGGATAAAGTTTTTATTTTATCATTTGATATCACAAAAAAAGTGACCAGACACATGAGAATCCTTGAATTAGCGGGCAGGAAACAAATATTTAAGTGGGGGAAAAAGCACATTTAAGAGGAAACAATTTAGTTGTAAGTCATGTAGCGAGGGGTGGCGCTGAATTTAGCGTAGGATTTGATGACCTTGTTCACGGCCTCCAGAAAGTCTTTCTCTGTAGCGATTTTTCTACGAGCTCTGATGGCAAACATTCCTGCCTCTGTACACACACTGCGAATCTCAGCACCTGAGAGAAGAAAAACACGGTTAGCAATGTTAACTATAGCTTGCAAGGCCTCCACATTTAGGTCTATGCAAATATTGTCTATTTAAATTATGTGAACTCACCTGTGCTGTTAGGACAGAGACGTGCAAGAAGCTCGAAGCGGATATCTCTTTCCACACTCATAGAGCGGGCATGAATCTTGAAGATGTGAGTACGTCCCTAGAAACAGTGCACAAGTGGTTACATACATTTATATACATTTATCAGAATGTGATATACTACATGTCTATCTTTAGCCGGTAAATGGTAGCTATTTTGTCACTATTGTAGCTAACACTCACTTCCAAGTCAGGCAGGCTGAACTCAATCTTTCTGTCCAGACGGCCAGGTCTCATCAGAGCAGGATCCAGAGTGTCTGGTCTGTTGGTGGCCATCAGGACTTTAATGTTTCCTCTGGGATCGAATCCATCCAGCTGGTTGATCAGCTCTAGCATGGTTCTCTGCACTTCATTATCTCCTCCAGCTCCATCATCAAAACGGGCTCCTGTAAGACGGCAGCGTAAGCATAATAACTGAGACTTTATATAAAGGTAAAATCTGTGAGACGAAAACAAAAGCTGAGATTTTAAAGGGACAGTCCATCCAAAAAGGAATATTCTGCCACTCACTCACTCTCATGTCATTCCAAACCTGTATGCATTTCTTTCTTTTGCTGAATACAAAATAAGATATTTTGAAGAATGTTGGAAACCAAACCGTTTCATTTCCCATTTTTTGTCCATAGAATGGAAGTTAATGGGAGCTTAACCCTTGTGCACCCTTATGGACATTTGTCCATTTGAGTTTTTTTAAAAAATAATTTTGCCTGTGTTAATGCTAACTGCATAAATTTTGGCTCAGGTGTGTATTTTTATTGGAATTGTAATATTCCACCCTCATTTCCTTTAATAAATCTATTTTACACTAGATACAAAAAAGTGAAACACTCAGCACCATTTGGACAAAAATGTCCCCATTGAAACTGCTATTTTTAATCGCAGTGCTTTCATTCTGTGGGCAAGACTTCAAAATTTAATTTTACTATTTTTTTACCAGATGGTGCCATTTTTTCAGGTTTGGTCTATAAAGCAAATACTTGCTTTATAGTATGCAGAAGCAGAAAAAGTCAATTGGATAAATAATGCAGCTGTAATTGTGTGGGTATGTAGGTATAGATGTCAGAGTGTGGTTTGTATGCGTGTCATAAAAAAATTGTATGTGCTTGTAATATTTGAGAAAGAAAAACGCTACTGTAAATCACAAATCCAAGCACTGTGTGCACCAGCAGAGTTTTGCTGGCATCTAATGGGGAAAATTTGGTACTGCGCACAAACAATCTTACTGTAAGCTCATTTTTTGAGATATCAACCTCAAATTTGGAACACAACTTGTTTAGATTTATGGCTTTGATTTTCTAGCAGGTTTAGAGTTCAAAATAAAATTGTTCATAAAGCATTTTCATTAACTTAAACCTGTATAACTTTTTAAACTTTTTTTTACTTCAACAATAATCTGCCATGGGTCTACTTTAAAATGAGACCAAACTCAAGTCTGTGCTCCCAAGCTTCCAATTGTTATGACGTTTTTGTCCACTATGGCCCTAAGTGTAACACTTTTTTATTGATGAACAAGGGTTAAACTGTTTGGCTGAAAACATAAAAAAAGAAAATTCTGTAATTGTTTAAAGTTGACTATCCCTTTAAATATAATAAGAGACCATTCACACAGAGCTGTGCTACCTTTCCATTGATTTTCTATGTAAACACACTCTAAATGGACATTTTTGATAAGTATAACTCATTTTAACTTGAATGCCACACTTTTACAACACTGTCATATAAGAGACACTGCAAAGGACATGAGTGCAATGATCCATCTAGAAAAATAATAGAAACGTAGCACAGTGAAATGGAAATATTTATAACGTACTCCTAAGACTTCTAAAACTATATTCAGGGCTGGCTTATAGACAGGGACCCCAAAACCTCAAGCCACACAGTTTGAGACCGCCAAAAGAAGATTATTGCAAATAGGAAATGTTTACCTCCAATGGCGTCAATTTCATCAAAGAAGATCAGACAGGCTTTCTTGGTCCTTGCCATCTCAAACAGTTCACGAACCATCCTTGCACCCTGGATTAAACAGAAAAACATGTTGTTATAAACATTTTTCAAGCTAAAAGAAGATATTTTGAAGAATGCTTGCGATCAAACAGTTGTTGGTCCGCATTGACTTCCATAGTAGGGAAAGAAATACTATGGAATCAATGGGGGCCATCAACTGTTTGATTACCAGCATTCTTCAAAATATCTTCTTTTATGTTCAACATAGAGAAACTCATACAGGTTTGGAACGACTTGAGGGTGAGTAAATGATGACAATTACAATTTTTGGGTGAACTATTCCTTTAGTCACCTATTTTTTAGCAGCTTGATGGAAAAGGCACGTACCTCTCCTACATACTTCTGAACCAGCTCGGATCCGATGACTCTGATGAAGCAGGCATCAGTGCGGTTAGCCACAGCTCGAGCACACAGGGTTTTCCCTGTACCAGGTGGCCCGAACAGCAACACACCCTTTGGCGGCTCAATACCCAGATTCACAAAGCGCTCAGGCTGGAATTAGGAAAATAAAGATTGATTTTAGAAATTAATTAGTATTTCAGACAAGTAATACCTCCTGTTTATTTTTAATAGGCACATTTGGATGTAGTCCTGACTCACATGGAGCAGAGGGGTCTCAACCACTTCTCTCAGCTTCTCGATCTGCTCTTTGCAGCCTCCAACATCACTATAGGTCACATCAGGCTTCTCCTCCACCTATTTATGTACAGTGCATAATTATTCCTGTAGTGTTGCTTTGATAATATACATGAGCCCAAGCAGCCTTAGCTGTTTCATACCTGCATCATAGTCACAGTAGGATCGATTTTGGGTGGCAGTGGAATATGAATCTGATACTTATTCCTGTCAACCCTGTTAACAGAAACAGATTGAAGAACTATTTTAGATACAAGCTGTAATAAAGTAAATACATAAATGTCTGATCTATCATTTCAGCTTACCCAACCCTCATTCCTTCCTCAATGTCAGTCGGAGCGACCTGATCGCTCAGGTCCACCACAAACTTGGCAAACTGTTTCACATTAATAATGTACTTTGGATCCTCAGAGTCAGAGTTGATTATCTTGGTGCATCTATGAACAAATAAAACCATAGATATGAATTTTAATATTACAATTAGGATTTTTTTTTGATGAATAGAAATTCAACAATAGCATTTATTCAAATAGAAGCCTTCTGTAACATTATAAATGTCTTAGTGTCACTTTTAATTCATTTAATGCATCGCTACTGAATAAAAGCATTATTTATTTTAAAAAGGTAGTATATCATAAGCAAATAATCTTTTTCTTTAACAGTAACTTATAATAACTGAAATGATTTTGTCCTCTCATACCTGGCCACCTGCAGTGGCTGTTCACTCTGTAGAGTCTGTTTGTCTGCAGCCAGATCCCATAATGCCGGAGGAGCCAGACCTGTATCAGACTCCTTAATACCTGCAAGACACACAAAATAGAGCATCAATGCATTTGTTTTACAAAGTAGTGAGCCATAAAATTAACTCCTCACAAAGAACTGACAGCGCACTTACCTGTGAGCTCATTTATTTTCTTCAGGAGCTGTTGAATATCATCTTCCACTTGTTTAATCTGTCTGGAATACGTGCTTTGCCCCTATTCACAAACAAAAACAACAATGAACAAATAACATTGCTGTAACTTATACTAAATGAAAGCCATCTGAATGCTAAAACAGTCAGCTTTTTAGCGCTAATACTTACATAGGTTTTCAGGAGTGCAATATCTCCTTCATCCAACGCTGAGAAATAAAACACAGATCAAGATAGATAAATAAATGAGATATGCATATATGTTGAACACATAACGTGTTTATCTTTCTCTTTTAAAGTCTGTTCAGGCTAAAAGAGACTGACATAAGTACTACCGAGACATTTGACAACTTATATAATGAACGTTGTAACGTTAGATCAAATACGCAAAATAAAGTCTGAAAAGAATGACACAACATTAAAATAGTTTTAGTTTAGAAGATTAGGCTTTTGTTGACAAATTCCAACTGCAGAGCGGCTAACTGTTAGTCAATAAATGCTAATCTGACTGCTAATTCATTTCATTTAAAATCCACCCGAAAGTCTTCACAAATAATACCTCGAATTGGTTTGTCTTCTTTCTCCTCTTCTTTTACTTTGCGTTGCTCGGTTCCTAAATAATCAGGCATGACTGTTTTTTTTTTTCTTTGTAATAAATTCGTAGAGTGACTGTAGAGGCAAGATTACACAGCAGCTTTTCAGACGAACAGTCACAGCGCTTTTCTGTTCCGGTACGTAAGGACACAGGAAGCTGAGATGGTATTTCAAATTAAAAGTTCAATCCCACCAATAATTATTTGAATTATTTATCTACCTAATTTGGCATTTTACCTATTTGTATATTTTAATTCGCTCTACATTTTTTCCACACTACTATTGGTTATCTTTAGTAGTGTATAATATATATAACATAAATACATACATACATACGTAAATCAATCAATAAATCAGTTTGGCATGTTTGTAATAACAGAGCATATTGTAGGACTCTTGTTTTGAAAAATAACCCCGCTTTGAGTTGTACACTGTTTGCCTTAGCCATGTTATTGTTTTCATATCACAAATCTTCCACGGAAGGGTTAATATTTGCTCTTTATAGTAGGTAAATTATTTGTTTGTCTTTTAAATAATATAGATATACCTTGCAATGAACACCTTCTGTTATTTCATTTGTCTTAGGCTTGTTAACTGGCTAAACACTGGGTGCATTACTGGCTCTTTCTTGTCGATGTGCGGATGCATACATATATTTTTGATATGTAGTATGAGTTATTAGTATTTCGTAATCGGTTTAGTGACCAATACAGCTTGTCAAGTAAATTCATTGCCAGAATGACTGTAAAACTTGTCTTAAAGAGGCTGATGATGGAATGCTGTGATCTAAACTAAATGTTGTAATTACTAAAAAGATTAATCCCTCCCTTTTCCAGATCCTAGAATGCATCCATCACATCAATGCCTTAAGTGATCTGTGCTGTCAGGTAAACAAACATGTCATTTATTCACGTCTGTTTCTGCACAAGCACTATGATATAAGTTGTATTTTAAATGCAGTAACATTCTTTTATTTAGCATGAATGACATGAACCTCAGCCCAGTGGGCATGGACCAGCTCAGCGTGCCACCTGTGAGTGCAAGTCACCTCTGCCTCCCCACATCCCCAACGCACAATCACATCACCACTCCAGGTTAGGACTCAAATGCTTCTTAGATGTGTGTACATATAGAGAAGTATGGAGAAGTAACACATCAGTTTTATTTCAGGCATGCCAGTCGCTATACCCAGCTTGGGTCCATCACTGGGGCCTCTTCCTTCTGCACTGTCCCTGATGTTACCCATGGGTCCTTTAGGAGACAGAGGCGTTATGTGTGGCCTTCCAGACAGAAATTATACATTACCACCTCCTCCATACCCACACCTGGAGACACACCACACCAGCTACTTCAGACATATCCTTCCAGGTAATGTTACTGACAAAAATGTTAAGGTGCACTTTAAACCAGTGGCTGACAATCTTTTTGGACCTAAGGATTCCCCTAATGTACAACAAATCTAGAATTTCTTAATAATACGGTATAATATCTTATAATAATGACCTTCACAACTATTTGCAAGGATCCTGGATTCATTGTGCCACACTGTTTAGTGTCAAACAGCGAGAAATGTATGTTTGTTTAATCATTCAAAATGAAGTATTATGAATAAAAAGTCTATATTAAAATATAATTTTGTGCTTAATAATAATAAAAAATATAATAATGTGCTTAATTTGCTCTAGAGTTGTCTGAACCTATTGTTGGCAGAAATAATATATTCTATAAAATATTTTATTTCTGCTGAAAAACATTTTCATATAAAGTTTTTTATTTATATGAAAGTTTATTTAGTTTTTTCATTTTTATTTATTGTAGGCAGAAATATATTTTAATAGATAAATATATAGAAATATATTTTTATAGAATGAATTAAGCACATTAAAACAGATTTTTATATATAGATTTTTTTTGTCTATATTTAAATATTTTATATCTACCAAAATACATTTTTTATCAATTTCTAATCTAATTTAAATACATTTTTAATATAGGAAAGAGTGAATGAATGAATGAATGAATGGACTAATTAATTAATACATTTTAAATCTGTATTTAAATACAAAGTGTATTTTACATACAAAATTGTGTTTTGTATGTACTTTAATTCATGTTTGCACTTTAAGTAATTTTTATTCATTTTTGTTGTCAGAAATAATTATTGCGTAGACTATATTATTTCAGCAAACAACACATTTCATTATATAAAACTTTAGAGCAAATTGAGCACATTTAAATACATTTTATAAAGAGAAATTTATTTTTTGAAATTCTATAAATACATTTTTTTTTTAGGTTTTATCTTTTTGTAAAGCTTTAATGAAAATGTACTGTTGGCAGAAGTAATATATCCTATAATATATTTTATTTCTGCCAAAATACATTTTTTATGAAGCTTAAGAGCAAATTAAGCTCATTTAAAATAGATTTTTAATTGTTTATCAGTTCGCTGACCCCATGCAGTACCTTCATGGAACCCCAGGGGGCTGTAGATCTATTTTTATTAATGTATCAAATGAATTAAATCTAGCTTTCTTCTTTTTTTTAATCTCTTTAGGTATTCTGTCATATCTGGCAGATCGTCCCCCTCCCCAATACATTCATCCCAGCAACCTTAACATGGATGGGACTCTTTCCGTGTCCAACAACAACCCCTCTGGCTTAGACCCATACAGTGGCCCCGGCGGCCCTCTGGAACAAGGCCTGGTGACCCTAGACACAAGACAGGTTGGAGGCCAGACTGATCTCCACCAAGGAGGTTCTCACGAAGTTCAGCTAGACGCCACAGGACTAACCATGGAGTCACGTGTAAGTAGTCCAATGTCTCCTGATGGAATGGAAGAGGACTTGGCCACCATGGAGGGTGTGGTGGTGGCAGAGACCCAGCAGCAGCTGGGTACCAGACCTCAGCCTCATGAGGGTTTGGCAAGTGTGGACTCCTCAGGACGTGTGATGCCCCTGCATGGAGCAGGGCTGGAGCTCCCGGTGGTGATGGAGCAGGAACACATGGGTGGCAGAGTAGGAGCCAGCACTACAGGAGCAGGTGGTCCAGGGACGCTGAGTGAAGCCTTGCACTCCACTGGAGGACTGAACTCTGGGGTGGTTAGTGTGGTGCTCACGGGGGCCATGCCGCCACAGGCTCAACTAGAACCGGTATCTCTACATGGACCTTCAGGAATGGGACTTGAGTCTGTTAATGTGTCGCCCATCACCACAGAAGTGTCTCTTGGGCCAGACAACAGTCTGGTGCTAGTAAACTCTACTTTACAACTAGAAGACTCGACATCTAATAAGGAAAACATGACCACTGCCTTCAACATATGTAAGATTTGCTTGCCGATTTTGAGTATTAGAATGTGTTTTAGTCCAATTTCATGCATTTTATTGTTTTTGTAGGGTGCACTTTATGTGAGCAGTCATATCCGTCAGACTGCCCTGAGCATGGACCTGTCACATTCATCCCAGACACGCCCATTCAGAGCAGAGCCCGCCTCTCTCTGCCCCGCCCCCTCTGCCTCCGCATTTCTGTAGCTGATGAACCCATTGGTACATTGTGTGCAATTCTCAAAATATAGTTAATACTTTATTGTGTAGTGTGCTTATGATAAATGTTACAGTAGTTATTAAATGAATAACCGTAAATGATGCAAGACTACAAGCAAATAGCCCTAAACTCTAACCTTCTAATAAGTACATGTCAAATAATATTGCTCATAACTTATTTATATAATATCTTATTGCTAGTAAAATTTAGCCAGAAATAATTGACTGTTTCATTATTGAAGATGTTTGAGTAACAATTTATTTGACAGTATATTTAAATGTGTAATTACACTGTAACAAAGACACATTTAAATAAAGTGTAACCAATGTTTGGGTGAGTGACTTCATCAGTTAGCTTGTTAATTGTAGTTAATGGGAAGTGATGTCCATTTGCTTTTGAAAATGGAAGATTTTGTTTGATTGCTGAAGCCAGTTTTTGTTTCCTTCAGGTGTGTTTGCTAGAGAGACCATAACCTCCAGGACCTGCTTTGGGCCGATGGTCGGACAGCACTGTAGCAGTGTAGAACTTACAGACTGGTCTGATAAGGATACTCCTCAGATATGGAAGGTCCTTGCCACATTTTTAAATATCAGTGAATTGGCCAAACACTTATTTTTTAAAATCTTTTACTTATACATTTTTGAATGCACACTACTGTTCAAAAGTTTAGGGTCAGTTAATATGTTTATTCAACAAGGATGCTTTAAATTGATAAAAAGTGGCAGTTAAGACAGTTACAAAAAATATGTAATTTCTGATAAATGCTATTCTTTTGTATTCAACAAATAATCATGAAAAAATCAGTTTCCACAAAAATATTGAGCAGTACAAATGTTTTAACATTGATAATAACAAGAAATATATCTTGATAACCAAATCAGCATATTATAATGATTTCTGAATAATCATGTGACACTGAAGACTGGAGCTGCTGAAAATTCAGCTTTGCATTCACAGGAATAAATTACATTTCAACATATATTAAAATAGAAAACAATTATTTTTAAATTGTAATAATATTTCACAATAATACTGTCTTTACTGTATTTTTTATATTTATAAAAAAAAATCTGCCTTGGTTATCATAAAAGGCTCAAAAATGGTAAAAGGTTTTACCTACCCCAAACTTTTGCAAGGTAGTGCATACTACTAAATGGCATCATCTACATCATTTTATTTACTATTACACTGATAAGTCATGTTGTATTCCTAAGAATGGCTTTAATAGGTCACTGTGCATTGAACCTAGATGTTCCACAATGACATCCAAGAGTTCTATATTGTGACGGCAGATGAGCATGAATGCAACTGGATGATGTTTGTACAGAAAGCAAGGTAAACACATCCTTAAAAACCTTTTTTCAGCTCAGTATTGAAACCATGCTCGACAATCAGGTAGTCGAAAACTAAAATCAACTCTGTTTGCAGGACTACAGAGGAACAGAATCTCGTGGCATATATTGACAACGGGAAGCTGTATTTCTGCACATCCAGAGAGATTCTGCCAGATCAGGAGCTGTTGTTCTATTACAGCAGGGACTACAGCAGACAGCTAGGTGGGACTTCCTCTTGCATGGAACCCTCTGCCTCAACCTGTAAGAAGGTAATTGTACTGTATATCCATGTAAGATCTGTTCATTTCTGTGTCTTGTCAGGTGTGCCCACAGTGCCAGAGGGCCAGATATGTCATTGTGGAAAAGAATGTGGCTCTTTCACAGAGTTTAAATCCCACCTCAACAGCCATGCCCAGAGCCACAGCCCCACCCAGGACCACGCTACACACAACCAATCACAGTCACAAGAGAAGGTGACCAATGAGTCGTCCCAGTCCGCTTCCTCGCCACAGTGGCAGTGCCACTCCGATGTGAATGAACATTCCAGCAGCAGCAGCAACGGGCACGGTCGCGAGAGGAAGTTTAAATGCAGCATGTGCACACGAGCATTCACTACGTCTACTAAGCTAAATGTGCATTTCATGGGGCACATGGGCATGAGGCCACACAAGTGTAGCTACTGCAGCAAAGCCTTCAGTGATCCCAGCAATCTCAGAAAACACCTGAGAATCCACACAGGTAAATGCACGTTGTAGATAATTACATTTGAAAATTGCATTTGAAACCGTTCACAATTGTAAAACTTTAATAACAAGCCATTTTGATATAATAACAAGGTAATAACATTTATCCGTTATGATTTAATGATTAAAAAAATTAAATCCTGATGGATAAAATTACATCCAATCCCACTTTTAAATGCATTACATAATAGAAACAAAGTGGTTTATGAATTCTAGTATATGACCTGAGGTTAAGTTGTTTTCAGTGAAATTACTTTATTATTGACCAGAAAATTTGCTGTTGTCATTACTGTTCTGTTCATGAAATATATATGCTTTTTTCTGCAGGTCAGAAGAACTTCAGGTGTACAGTATGTGGGAAGTCTTTTACTCAGAAAGCACATGTGGAATCTCATATGGTTATACACACTGGTGCCAAGAACATTAAATGTGACCATTGTGACAAGATGTTTGTGAGGAAACAAGATCTCAAACAGCACATGTATTCACATTCACTGTAAGGCTATATTTCATATTTTATTTAAAATAGACATTTTAAATATCCCTTTATAATGTATAAATTACTGATATGCATTATTATTATATTTAAAATGTATTACATTATATATTAATATATTTTATATGTAATATAAAATGTAACTAATAATGGAAAATTTTATTAATATAAATAATATGAACTATTATTAAATTCTGACATTTCATAGTCCAAACAAATCCTACAATTTTTTTCCTATTGAAAAATTTTATTTAAATGTAATATGTAACATTTACGTAATATATAACATTATGAATTTAAAATGCATTGAGAATGTTGCATGTTATCTTTAAGAGCATGTTCTCCAAATATTTGACTTTCCCGGACAAGACCATTTAAAAATATGTTTTACACATATATGGAATAATGTAAACCTGTCATATTCATAATTGTTTCTTAGCATATCATTTTCTTACCTGTTTTAATAGCCACCTTATTTCTTTGCTTATCCTTTCTTTTATTCCAGAGACCGTCAGATAACTTGTCCAAAGTGTGACAAACAATTCTTGAAGACCGACCATCTCAAAAAACACTTGAACTCTCACGACGGGAAACGGGACTTCATCTGTGAAAAGTGCAACAAGGGCTTTCTCACTAAATACCACCTCACACGCCACCTCAAAATCTGCAAGGGTCCTAAGATCGGTCGAGGGCCAGTGCAGGGTGAGGAAGGGGAGGAGGAGGAAGACGAGGAGGAAGAGGATGAGGAAGAAGAGAGGGAAGCTGAAGGACAGATCAACCCAGCCGACGAGGAGGAGTGTGGAATAGGCATGAGAGGATATACTTCAGAAAAGAATATGTAACGGGATGAATCCAAACCTTATTTAGCCTATTTATTTGTTTTTGTTCTGCCCATCAACCTTAATTCCTATTGCCAAAATTTGTGTATGCCTAAATCAAATTGCTAACAGAAATGCAATTAGATTTAAATAAGAAAAAATATGCATCCCGTATTTTTAAGTCAAGTGTCACTGTTAAATTTATAAATTATTGGTCAAACAATAAACACAAAGACATTGCCTTTTTTTTTGTTTTTGTTTACAGTGTTCCTTTATTTTTATTTTGTTCAGTGAGCTCATTCAATGGAGCCATGCCCCTGTCCTGGGGCCCGTTTCAATAAGGAGGTTCAACCAACTCTGAGTTTAAACATGAACTCAGAGTTGACTTACTCTGAGACAGGAAACTCTGAGTTTTCGGTTACAAAACAGCTGAACTGAGTTAGTTTACTCAACTCTGAGTAGGTTGACTCTGAGTTAAGCTCGTGCACCATGACTATGAAAAGTCATGATCAGCGGAGCGCCGAAATTACGATTCACCATGGCAACAGCTCCCGCCAAAAAGACATCAGCGTGCGTACTTCCGTCAATGCATAACTTTAATTCTTAATAACTGCCAATAACTTAATAACTTTTATAATATCAGAGGTGAAAACTATAAATTATTGAACTAAAATTCATTTTAATGGTATCTCATGATCACAAAAAAAAAAACAAGAACGTGGCAGCAGCTAAAAAACTATATAAAAGTATAAAAACACAATTAAATCAAGGTAAAGCTTTAAACATGAAAGGTTCATGGGTGTTGGCTACATGACTTTTGACATTAAATATAATTCAGTGTCTATTTCAATGCGCTGCAGCTTTTTTCACATAATTAAATATTCTCTAATCCAACCTGTTACATTTCTTAATTACAGTAATAAAATTAACTACTGACTTGTCGACAGCAAGAAGGCAGAGGCTCCCAAAAAGGGGGGAAAACCTGCACCTGCACCACTGACAGATGAAGAGGAGATGGTCAAGTATTGGAAGATTTCTAAAATCCAAAAGTAAAAAAAATAACTTTTTCTTTTGTATTAGGAAATAAAGATGACCAAAAAATTGTGACTAATTTGTTTATTTAACAGCTGTGGTGGTGGTTATGGCTCGTACTACCCTTCGATCTGGCATCCTTCCATTCCATAAAGTAATCGGTTTCATTTTCAGAAGGGGTGATGGTGGGGATATGCTTGTCATCAGTGCATCCAAGCTTCCACACTGGAAGTCCTGAAGGAAATTCGGATTATTGGGTTACTTACAGACGTCACAGAATGATGTTATCAAGTGAACATCATTTATCAGATCAGCCTCATTTAAACCAATTTTTATACCACTGACCTACAGTCCTGTGAAACCCCTCTTTGACGGATTTGTGCCCAGGAAAAAATTCTCAAAATGGGTGTGAGAGGGATGCACACTTTCCTTAGAATCTGCATACAGTGGACTTATAATGTGCTCTGCATCTCCGATGTTTTAAAGTGCATTTTTCTTATTTTGCAAATTATCTTCCAATAGGGTAAGAAATTAAAATGATTCTTGTTTCCGTTTGCATTAAGATTATTTTTCTTACCCTATGGCGGACAATTTTAATTGTTTTATGTAAAAGGCACTTAAAAGGAAAATCCCCCAGGAAAAAAAAGACTAAATATAGACAATTATATAAGATGCATATTAAGAATTTTTTTATATTTGTACTTGAAATAAGACAAAAATACTTGGTAAGAAAATCTATTTTGCAGCGTGAATGAATGAATAAGGTATTTAAACTTCGCTAACACTATAAAAAGGGGGAGGAGACCGAAAGAAACTGGGTTTACCGAAGAAAACATCTCGGTTACGTACCTCTCTTTCAGAAACGGGCTTGACTTACCCTGCTTTCTCGGGTTTGACAAACCTCCCATTTTGAAACCGAAAACCCAGAGTTTCCCTGATTTCAGGGTTAACATACTCAGAGTTCCCCTTCAATTCGGTCACTCTACATTGCTTTGGGAAATACATTTTCCTCGAATATTACTGAAGCCTTATTGAATCACGCCAGTGAAACTGGCCAATGGCGTTCAAGCGCGCGAAATATGAGGGGGCTCGTCACTATATAAAGCAGCGCTTGTACGTCATCCATTCAGAATTTTTTCCTTCAGCAAGAAGCCTATCAAAGAATCTACCACTCACCGTGATCTACACGCTGCAGCGGACACGCCTTCTTCCCCTGCTGTGTTCCGGTAAGTGAGCTTCGGACGAACAATGGCTGTGTCCAAATTCAGGGTCTGCATCCTTCGGAGTACTCATTTGAAGGATGTTACGTCACAGCGCCGCGACGAAGGCTGTCCAAATTCGTAGGATCCTTCAAATGCGGCCCACAAATACGTCCTCCTTTTCCCCGAATTGGAAGGATGGGTGTGGTGGATCCTTTCCCGTCCTACCTATCCCATAATTCTTTTCGGCAGAGCGTAATGGCGGACGAAGCGAGCGGTAGCGGAGTGGGAGAGGAGTTTCTCTGACAAAACAAGCTAAAGTTTATGCTTCGGCTCAATGAATTTGTAGGAGAAATTAGTAGAATACTTAAAAACTGTCTTGTAGTCTAATATAAAAAACTCTCAGACAACGAGCAAAGAAAGTATTTAATTTATTTAATTGCTTTATTTCTTCCAAAAGAATTAAAATGAGGAGAATAACTCTTTGTTTGTCCATTTTTCCGCTTCTTGCTTGGCGCTGTCACGGTTGCTAGGCGACAGGATATGAGCAACGGGTATTTATTTTTATTTATTTATTTAGTCATTTAGCAGACGCTTTTATCCAAAGCGACTTACAAATGAGGACATAAGAAGCAATCAAAACCAACAAAAGAGCAACAACGTGCAAGTGCTATTACAAGTCTTGGTTAGCCTAACGCAGTACAGATAATTATTATTATTATTATTGTTATTTTTAATAAAAAGACATAGATAAAATACAATTAGAATAGATAGTGCTAGAGTTAGAGGGTCAAGTAAAGATGAAACAGATGAGTTTTTAGCCGTTTCTTGAAGATGGGTAAGGATTCGGCTGCTCGGATCGAGTTGGGCAGGTCATTCCACCAGATGGGAACAGTTAATGAAAAAGTCCTTGAAAGTGTTTTTCTGTGTCTTTGGGATGGTACAATAATTCGTTGTTCACTTGAAGAACGCAAGCTTCTAGAGGGCACATAAGTCTGAAGTAAAGAATTTAGGTAAAGGGGTGCAGAGCCAGTGGTGGTTCTGTAGGCAAACATTAATGCCTTGAATTTAATGCGAGCAGCTATTGGTAGCCAGTGCAAATTGATGAACAGAGGCGTGACGTGCGTTCTTTTCGGCTCATTAAAGATTAATCTTGCTGCGGCATTTTGGATTAATTGTAGAGGTTTAATAGAATTGGCTGGAAGACCTGCCAAGAGAGCATTGCAATAGTCAAGTCTGGACAGAACAAGAGCCTGAACAAGGAGTTGTGTTGCATGTTCCGAGAGAAAGGGCCTGATCAATAAATAAATAAATATTTATTAAGGGAGGGAACTGAAAAAGGGTAAAAAAAAAGGGTAAGGGAGGGAACTGAAAGAAGGGTAGGCTGTCCAAATTCACAAACACCGACTTCCGGGTTTTGCGGACGTCGGAGGATCCCTCCTCCTTCAACCGGGTAGGAAGGATCCTAAGGAGGATGCAGACCCTGAATTTGGACACAGCCAATGATGACCTCTCGCGATTGCCTCTCCTGTGTAGAGCCAATCGAACCCTCTGATGGCCACGAATCGTGCGTCTTCTGCCTGGGTCGCGCCCACGCAGAGGCGGCGCTTGGGGGGTCGGACTGCCCCCACTGCGGAGATATGAGTCTCCGGACTCTCAGGCTCCGTGTGGCCATCGTCCAAGGCGATGAACTCGCCCAACTAGCTCTGCCGCGCTCTTCCTCTGAGCCAAAGAGTAAAGTGCCGCGAGTTTCTAATGCGGATCTGTCCGGGTCGGGTGACGAGACCGTGCCGGCTCAGTGCCCACACGCTTCTCACCCCCCTGCTGCAGGTCCCCTCCCAGTGCGCTTCATGGCCGCTGATCTCCGCCCCTCCCCCAGCGCGCAAGATGTGGTGTCTTTCGGAGCCATGGAGGAGGATGATGCCATCTCGGTGGCAGCGTCTGCGAGAGAGGAGTGGTCCAACAGCCCACTGGATTAACACTGCGCCCGGCAGTGACGCTGGGGACCTCCATCACAGTGATGTTGAGCTCCTACGCGTCCTGACCAAGGCGGTTGATGAGCTCGGTCTGGAGTGGGCGCCTCCTACCGAGCCGGCCAGAAGCCGTCTGGACGAGTGGTTCCTACAGTCGGACCGCGGCCGAAAGGACAGCCCGCGGAGACCCGGCCCCTTTTTCCCGGAGGTGCACGACGAGATAGCGAAGTCGTGGAACGCACCGCTCACCAGTCGGGTGCACAATCCAGGATCCTCCCTTCTGTCGTCAGTGGACGGCGCCGACCGGGCGGGATATGTCAAACTTCCCCCCGTGGAGGAAGCCGTCGCTGCCCACCTCTGTCCTGCAGCCGCGGCGAACTGGAGGGTGAGAAACAACGCGTCTCTCCCCTCTAAACGCCGGTTTCACACTGCAAGCGTAAGCAGGGCGTACGCAGCGCGCAAGCAGGACGGAAGCAGAGCAGAAGCAGCGCGTATCTATTATGCATTCACACCGGCAGCGTTTGCAGCGCGCACCTGAACCGCGGATTTTGTACAGATTTCTCAATAATGGGTAATAAGTTAGCTTTGTTTTATTTCTATTTAAAAACATTACAGAGGGAAAACGTGTCAAGAAGCTTATAGCTTTGTTTGCGTGTAGTGAGAGTTGTTGACAGAAGGAAGGCAATCGCGCTATACATGTTGTTAAGAAGACTACGAAAAAGGATGAGACGCAGACTTTGGGTACACTCTATGCAGTTTACACACAATGTAAGATGAAGGAAGAATAGCTTACCTTCCTCCTCAACTTGAAACATTTAATTGTATACGTATGCATCTCATATTTCTTATACATGTGTGATTATTGTGTGAAAAGTATCCATTTTTAAATAAATGTTTTTATTTCATCAGTGTTGTTTCTTTACTGATTGTACTTCAGAAACTGTACTGATTGGATTTGCATGGCTGAGGCCAACACAATGCTTTATCCTGAACATTACATTAGTATTGACAGTGCTTTTGAGGTTGTCATTAACCTTGCACAGTAATTGCTTTTACATATTTTATATATGTGTAGAATAATTTAAATGCTAATATTTTGATATATGAATTATGGTATAAATTACCTATTTCATTAAAAAAAAAACATTAAGAAAATCATTTGTAGTTTTTATCTATCTTATAAACAGAAAATGTACATACATTACCCATCAAAAACATAGAAAATCAAAAAAAGTCTGTAATAAGTAACCTTAAACTTCTTAATAGACACGTTTTTTAATGATCAATTTATCGAGAATTAAGTCTGAAATAGACATACAGTAGTCTACAGCGTAGATGTATGTAGCATGTGTGACCTTATTCTGTCTATTGTATTTAGTTAATTAGCTATTAATTTGTTCGTATGTGGGCATGCTAAAAATTGAAAACAAAAAAGTAAGAAAGGTTATTACTTTCTGCACCGAGTGCTGATGCAACATCCTCCCATGCTTTTTCCTTCGCCTGCAAGTCTTTATATAGTAAATTATGAGGATCATAAATAACTGTATGTTTCTCAACCTCCACGATTAGACGAGTGTCGTCCATGATTGTCTTCTTTGCATTAGCACTAGTACCGTCATCATGATGTCAACATGACACCTGTTCTTACGGCAACTTACTATATAGTTATAACACATATAGGCTAATATAATTAATACAATTAACCAGTGACTTAAGCAGAAATAACAGTATAAATTATTTAAACTAATTTTAGTGATTAGAGCAAAAACCTTATTTTATTTAGTTTTTTGTAATATAGGCCTATAGTATTATTTTTTTTTTTTTTTTACTGAAGTTTATACTCTATTTACAACACAGTAGATGTCATTAATTTACATTCTGGGGAACAATTTCACTTTATCGTGTGTATTTTGTCCATAATCAATGCTTTGTCACTTTAATTGAGCGTAAGCAGCACAGCAAAAATAGACTCGGCGCCGAAACGATCGCGGCACTGCCGCTCCTGCTCTGCTCCTGCTACGCGCTGCCGCGCCGCTCCTGCGTGCTGTGTGAACGCTCTCATCCGTTAACATGGGCGCCGAAAAAAATGCGCGCTGCTTACGCCCTGCTTACGCTTGCAGTGTGAAACCGGCCGCGCCACCGCAAAGAAAACTTCTTACCAAAGCGCGCTGGCGCGATCCCTCCTACGCGTTCCCGCTCATCCTCAGCGCAGCGCGCGGGAAGACCGTTCGTATGGCGTTCCGATCGGCTCTTTAATATGACTTTGCTACATGCACTCGTCTCAATGAACGTCTCACTCAACGTCTTATTTTTTTTTTCTTTCTGCTATTTATTCCATTCATTTTAAGACGCAGACGTGACGCAGACGTCACGCAGACGTCACGTAAATCACGCGTGGCAGTGAAGTGTCGAGTCAGACGTCACGCGTCATTCACGTGTGGCAGTGAAGTTATTAATTATTTTTTTCTCTAACACGTATTTAACACTCTACTCAACATGGCTCAGTGCAGTGTGCCAGCGGTTGCGATCGGTTCTTTAATATGACTTTGCAACATGCACTCGTCTCAATGAACGTGACACTTGCGTCTGTCTTATAACGTGATGTCTGCGTCTGTGATTTATATATAGGATATTGTGTGTGTGTTGTTTAACCCACATTTTGAGGGCCAAATGCCCCCACAAAGATAGAAATATGAAGAAACAAACTTGATATAGGCTATTGCATTTTTATAGCTTATTGTTGGGGTTGTTATTGTGTTTTTTTATATAGTTTTAAAAGGCCTAGGCTACAGCACTTTGGTAGACTAGAAAACAGACAACTCGATCGCGTTTTCTGTAGATCCTTTAAATAGAAGAATAGAATTGAAAAATAGGCTACTATTTTTTATATATAAGTCACCTGTGGTGAAAAAAAAAAAACGACTGTAAACTTTTTTTAAAATAGTTTGTAAACTATTATTTGACTTTTGTTTATGACGTTTTGCCCCTTTATTAAACATTTAAAATATTCACAAATTAATATGGATTTTTTTTTTGATTTTACTGGATTTCTAAGGCCAAATTATTTTCCCGCAGTGCTGAATGAGAAGAGCCATCTCTGGAACCATACAGAGAGCTGATTTATAGGTGGTTTATAGGCTAATGATAATAATTTTATGACTATTATGCCAAAATATTTCTGTACCTGATACAAATCTAAATGTTTTTATGCACAAGCAAAGACATTTAGGCTAAATAATAATAATAGCTTAATACTAATAAACTGTGCACCTTTCTCTTTTGAGGTGTAGGCCTAACTGTTTTTAAGTATAATTCTGTTAACTGTCAGATCGCCTGTCAATCAAACTTCGGCGAAACTCTAAAACGAAATATTTCTAAACTCTAAAATGAAACATTACATAGGCTATTACAAATTACAAATATTATTTATGTTAGTTAAATCAGCCCAAATGTTTACAACTACTCTTTTGTGTTGGTCAAGAGACTCCTAGTGGTGAATAGTAGCCTAGGCTACATGATTTCTTGATAAGTAGGCTATCTGTGCATATGTTGACAAGAAACAATGGCAAACAAATATTTTAACATGAACATTTGTGTAAATTCATTACTATTTGGAATAAAAGCTATACAGGTAAAATCACTTAATTAAATACAACTGAAGATCAGTGTGAAAAAATAAAGAATGAGTGAGTGGAATGTGCTGGAAACCGCCCTTGCAGCAGACTATGGCAGACGCAGACGCAGACGTCACGTTCGGCAGACGCAGACGTCACGTTCGGCACACGAACGAGTAATGTGGCAGACGCAGACGAGACGTTCGGCAGATGCAGACGTCACGTTCATTGAGACGAGTGCATGTAGCAAAGTCATATTAAAGAGCCGATCGGAACGCCATACGTTCGCCTCTCCTACTGCGGTTCGGCGCGAGCATGAGCCGGCGGCCGAGACAGCCTTGGCCGAAGGGCCAGAGACCCCGCCCTGTCAGAGACAGCAGGCCACCGGCTGGGATTAAAGCCGCGTTCCTGATGTTGTCTCTCGGAGGAGGAAAGCTACACTCAGCGCCGAAGAAGAGCCACTGAGAAAGTCTGCTCGCTCCGCTGTGTGTGTTCACCACGCCCCCCTTGCCTGTGGCGGGCGGCGAGAACGATTGTCATGTTTGTGTTTTGACTGTTCCACAGTGCAGTGCAATAAAGTAAAAAAAAAAAAATACAAAAATCACCTCAATATCAGGGCAATTTTCCTCCTCTCACTCCCCTCTCCCCCATCACTCACTCTCACACTCGTGTGGTATTAAACTCCCCGCCCCCCAACGGCGAGTTATCCCTCACGGTGTGCAGTCCGCCTCGCCCGCTGTCACAGTTCACAGAAGCGTGGCAGGCACTGCCAGGGGTATCAGAGTGGGTTATGAAATCAATAAAGAACGGCTACACGCTTCAGTTCTTCCGCAGACCGCCCCGTTTCAACGGTGTGTTAATGTCCACTGTACGGGAGCAGAATGTCTCAGTTCTGCGAGAGGAAATTCACAACCTTCTCGCAAAGCGCGCTGTAGAGGCAGTCCCCCTCACAGACCGCGAGAGCGGCTTCTACAGTCGTTATTTTCTGGTGCCAAAGAAAGACGGCGGGCTCCGCCCAATCTTGGACCTGAGACCGCTGAATCGCGCGCTTTCAAAGCGCTCGTTCAAAATGATTACGCTGAGACAAATCCTCTCACATATCAGAACGGGAGATGGGTGTATCTCCGTGGATTTAAAGGATGCTTATTTTCACATTCAGGTAGCCCCCCACCACAGGCGCTTCCTGAGATTTGCATTCGAAGGGATAGCGTACCAATTCACGGTCCTGCCCTTTGGCTTATGTCTGGCCCCTCGTACGTTTACGAAATGCATGAATGCTGCTCTCTCTCCTCTGAAGCAGAGCGGAATTCTCTCGCAGTCTTCAAACTAGGGCGTTCTTCCCCGCTGAAATGCTTTCAGAGGACGCTCGGCCAGATGGCTGCCGCCTCGACAGTGTGCAATCTAGGGCTCCTACATATGCGTCCGCTTCAGCTCTGGCTAAAGAGCCGGGTGCCACAGAACGCACGGCGCACGGGCACCTTGCGCATCAAAGTGACGCGCGACTGTTTGCATACGCTGAACCCTTGGCGCGATATGACTCTATATCGCCGGGGTGTTCGTATTGGCCAAGTGATCAGGAGAAAGAATGTCACGACAGATGCATCGAGTACGGGTTGGGGAGCCGTATGCGATGGCAGACCAGCCTTCGGGACGTGGTCAGAAACGGAGAAGTCATGGTACATAAACTGTCTGGAGCTCAGTGCTGTGCACCTAGCGCTCGAGTGCTTTCTCCCAGACATTCTTCACCGTCACATTCTCATCAGGACGGACAGCATGACAGTGGTAGCGTTTATAAATCACCAAGGCGGTGTGAACTCACGACCACTGCTGCAACTGGCGAGAGACCTCCTTCTGTGGGCAGATCGACACCTCCTCTCCATCCGGGCAGTACATGTCCCCGGACGCCTGAACTACGGCGCGGATTTACTGTCGAGGGGCGGGATAATCCACGGGGAGTGGAGATTACACCCTTTGACAGTCAAAATGATTTGGAGTGTATTCGGCAGGGCGGAGGTGGATCTCTTCGCATCAGCGGAGAACACTCACTGCCCGCTGTTTTATTCACTGACACACTCTCCCCTGGGAGTGGATGCACTAGCTCACAGCTGGCCGAAAGTACGCAAGTATGCCTTTCCTCCAGTGAAACTTCTGCCTCGCGTGCTTTGCAAAATCAGAGAGGAAAAGGAATCTGTTCTGCTAGTGGCACCGAAATGGCCCAATCAGCCGTGGTTCCCAGAACTGGTGGAGATGCTGGTAGCCCCCCCGTGGACTATCCCACTGAAGAGGGACCTTCTCTCTCAAGCACAAGGGACGATTTGGTACCCAAATTTGGCACTCCAAAGACTCATGGAGCCTTCATGTCTGGCCGCTCGACGGAGCTTGCCAGTAACAGATGCGCTTCCTCAGCGCGTGCTGAACACTATATCTGAGGCTAGGGCTCCCTCCACAAGGCGTCTCTACGCAAATAAATGGAGAGTTTTTTCAAGTTGGTGCGTATCGCGGGGCGAAGACCCAATAAGACGTGTATTGAATTCGGGCCAGGTGATTGCAGACTCACCTTGAAGCCTAGAAAAGGTTATGTGCCTAAAGTGCTTTCGACTCCATTTAAAGCGCAGGTCATATCACTATCTGCTTTCCGCCCCGAAACACCAACCGGGACAGAGCCGCTTAATACACTGCTGTGCCCTGTACGAGCGGTGCGTACTTATATCGAGCGCTCTAGACAGTTCAGACTCTCGGAGCAGCTATTCGTATGTTTCGGTGGACGTACAAAAGGACTGCCTGTGTCCAAGCAAAGGCTGTCACACTGGATCGTCGACGCAATTGCTTTGGCTTACAGCTCTAAAGGTGTGGAATGTCCGATAGGGGTTCGTGCCCACTCAACCCGTGGCCTCGCATCATCCTGGGCCTGGGCAAATGGCATATCTATTCAGGACATTTGTACGGCGGCAGGCTGGTCGTCACCCAGCACTTTCGCGAGGTTTTATAACCTAGATGTGTCGTCGCTTGCCTCGCATGTGCTGTCAGTGCGAGCAGCGCACGCGCTTACTCAGCCATGATCTGAGATGTGTATCAATGGTTTCGACTAGGTCGTATACACCCTGTATAGACGCACCACCAATTCAATACTGTCCCTATCAGTTTATCACAGTATTATGATATAGTCCACCACGTCTTTTAGGACTTGGTCACCATCATACCGGTACGGCTGTGCATTATAACATGATTTCATTGAAATTAAACAATTTCAACTAATCTATTTGTGAAAGCGCCGAAGCCGCCGCCATTTCACATTCTTTAGGTGCGTTCGACTTCATGCAGCACTTAGCAGACCGATCGGCGGCTGACTTGAAGCAGTGCATGCCGGTTAGAAATTTAGTCCGACTTGAACCGGCGCCGACCACACGTCACTGTCACGTGTGGCATCAAAGTACCGCGATAGCGTTTCGAGAGCAGCCGGTTGACTCAGCCGGCGCAATTTCTCCAGAGCGACTGCGGGAGCGCTGATGACGACACAGCTGTTTCACGATTGGCCAAATTCACCACATGACAACAACGACGTGTATTTCGGGTTTATTCTGACAACTTCAGTCCCACTAATGCTCATATACGGACTTAATTAAATTAACTTTTCATGTCATCTTCATCTCGTAAATCATGTTTATTAAAAGATTACAATTATTTTTACTGCAATCACTTTTTTGTTAATTCGTATAGCATAGGTTTATTTTGGACCTTTTTCATACAGACCCTTTACAGTATTAAGCTGCATAACCTATTTAGATAATAATTTTGTTATGGAATAAATCAAATGTCAATCTTACAGACTTTTAATATAATGTGGTCATCATGGATTCTGATTGATACTAATTGTCTAGTTGCTGGGTTCATCCATCTTCACTTGCATGTGATTACTGCCAACAACTCTGGCTGGATGTCAACTTAATACAACATTCAGATCACTTTCATAAGCTGGTATAAATCATAATAGAAAGGCAAATAAATTGGGCTTATCCGTAGGCCTGTTCATGGTGTTCACGTATGAATGTCTTACTAAAATGTGCTTACCTAACTGGAGAAATAGTAAAATAAGTAAACAAATATGTAACATCCTAATTCTTTTATCTGTAATGAAAACCACATTTAGTACATACAATTATTATCTTCATAGATTGTTTTTATTAAGTTGCAGTAGCAAAAACACACGTAATGAATCATACTGCACAAGTCAAATTTTCAATATGTTCTGTTTATTTACTTAAAACTTGTTTCTGTCGTGATGACACCCTTTCAAAATATTACATACATCTTAAAGGTTTATTAAAACAATATTTATTACATTGAACCTTTACTCACTTTCGTTGCTCATTGTGCTCAATTTCATACAACAATAACGGCATTTCTATAGCTTCCAGTTAGTCTGCAATAAAGCAAGCAAACGCCACGTGATCTGCCATGACTGAGGTAGATGCAGCAAACTACGAGAGCCCCGAAGTTATGGCGTTCCGATCGGCTCTTTAATATGACTTTGCTACATGCACTCGTCTCAATGAACGTCTCACTCAACGTCTTATTTTTTTTTTTTCTGCTATTTATTCCATTCATTTTAAGACGCAGACGTCACGCAGACGTCACGCAGACGTCACGTAAATCACGCGTGGCAGTGAAGTGTCGAGTCAGACGTCACGCGTCATTCACGTGTGGCAGTGAAGTTATTAATTATTTTTTTCTCTAACACGTATTTAACACTCTACTCAACATGGCTCAGTGCAGTGTGCCAGCGGTTGCGATCGGTTCTTTAATATGACTTTGCAACATGCACTCGTCTCAATGAACGTGACACTTGCGTCTGTCTTATAACGTGATGTCTGCGTCTGTGATTTATATATAGGATATTGTGTGTGTGTTGTTTAACCCACATTTTCAGGGCCAAATGCCCCCACAAAGATAGAAATATGAAGAAACAAACTTGATATAGGCTATTGCATTTTTATAGCTTATTGTTGGGGTTGTTATTGTGTTTTTTTATATAGTTTTAAAAGGCCTAGGCTACAGCACTTTGGTAGACTAGAAAACAGACAACTCGATCGCGTTTTCTGTAGATCCTTTAAATAGAAGAATAGAATTGAAAAATAGGCTACTATTTTTATATATATAAGTCATCTGTGGTGAAGAAAAAAAAACGACTGTAAACTTTTTTTTAAATAGTTTGTAAACTATTATTTGACTTTTGTTTATGACGTTTTGCCCCTTTATTAAACATTTAAAATATTCTCAAATTAATATGGATTTTTATTTTACTGGATTTCTAAGGCCAAATTATTTTCCCGCAGTGCTGAATGAGAAGAGCCATCTCTGGAACCATACAGAGAGCTGATTTATAGGTGGTTTATAGGCTAATGATAATGTCTGAAAAAATAACGAGGCATTTTAATTGTTTTTATTAATAAACTAGTATTTTCTAAATCAGTGTCGGCTGCAAACATATCTCCATCTCTGCTGTAAAGCGGATGCGCCTTTAGATAGAAATGCACCTTTCGTGCTGGAAACCGCCCTTGCAGCAGACTATGGCAGACGCAGACGTCACGTTCGGCAGACGCAGACGTCACGTTCGGCACACGAACGAGTGATGTGGCAGACGCAGACGAGACGTTCGGCAGACGTCACGTTCATTGAGACGAGTGCATGTAGCAAAGTCATATTAAAGAGCCGATCGGAACGCCATACGAAGTGTCCGACTTGACGACTCCGTTTTCAACTCCGCCCCTGACTGCAAGCGGCTACTCTCGTTGACCACCGTCTGTAGCCGTGCTTCAAGTCGAACGCACCTATTGTTTCACCGGAGTTAACTCCGCCCCTGATGTGACGCGGCATCGTCTAGCTGCCGCGCCCCTGACTTTACATGGTTTCGAATAGGTCCTGTAGACCTGAGCTGTGTTTACTAAGAGCGCCAATATCATTGCCGTTCTCATTACGGCTCCGAATGTGAAACTTGACATACTTAGTCGAGCTTGGCTCCATCGCTGTGACACGGCGGGATTTTATACGTTCCCAAAGCAATGTAGAGTAACCGAATTGAAGGGGAACGCTCTCGGTTACTCACGTAACCTCGGTTCGCCGAAATGAGGGAACGAGACATTGCTCTTATTGCCGTGTCACCGAGCTCAGGATCTTACAATGCTTACTTGCTTGCTTCAGTCAAAGAATAGGCTTGTTTGAGATGAGCAAAATCTGCGCAGAACCGATCACCGGTGATCAGCGCGAGATGCATGCCGGTTAGAAATGTGTCCGAGTGCGGTCCGCCTTGAATGGATGACGTACAAGCGCTGCTTTATATAGTGACGAGCCCCCTCATATTTCGCGCGCTTGAACGCCATTGGCCAGTTTCACTGGTGTGATTCAATAAGGCTTCAGTAATATTCGAGGAAAATGTATTTCCCAAAGCAATGTCTCGTTCCCTCATTTCGGGGAACCGAGGTTACGTGAGTAACCGAGAGCGTTTTCACTTAACCTCCTTTCTGAAACGGGCCCCTGTACTCTGTATTTATATTGTAAATAAATGAAATTTGAAATTTACGTGCAAACATTTGATCTAAAATGCAAATAATTATGCGTCATCATAATATACTACACTTGATGCAAATGAAAAACTAATTTTCCTGACTGCAGGGTTTTATTGGTAAATATTCAGTGACGTCAGCCTACGTCGCTCACACAAAATTCCAGACCCGAGCAATCGATCCAGAGCTGCACCTCTGTCAACTCCTTCACCTCACAGGCGGTCGAGCTTGGAGCTGGTCTGTTGAAATAGCTAACGTTAGTGATTAATCTCTTTCACCATGGCAACGTCTGTGAAGCTCAATACCGGGGCAGATGTGCCCATCGTCGGATTGGGCACATGGAAGGTATGGTCTAGTAACTTCTATAACTTTCTCTCTCGTGTTACATTACATAAGTGCATTAATTTAGCTGGCACGTTGCATGTGGAATTCATGCCCAAACGTTTTTTAAAATGCTTGCAAAAGAGAAATATGAATAGAATAGAAAAGACAGTATGAAAATAATGAGTTAAAGTTGCACAATAATAATGAGTAATGAGCGAAAGGAATCTTGCGGGGCGTAGTTCAGACCAGAGAAGTTGCAAAAACGGTAATAAAAAGTTTTGTTTAACGATTTGAAATGATGGCCAATAAACTGTATTGTCTGTGTCTAGAGAAAGTAGTTTAGTCATAGTGAGTAAGCAAATTTACCTCTATCAGCTATTAACTGATAACATTCAACACTTTGATAAGATTATTGAGTGCTGAATTTATACTAAATGACTAAAGAAGAAAGAACATTGTTGTTCTCCACATGTAGAATCATATTGGGGAAAAATGAAAACACAGTTTTCATTGTGCAGTTATTTTTTTCATTTTGACTTTCTTCCCTTTCCTGCCATTTCATTTCCCCTTTTTCCTTTATATTCTGTTGTTTTCTTTCCAGTCTCCTCCAGGTAAAGTGGCAGAGGCTGTGAAGGCAGCCATCGCTGCAGGGTACAAACACATCGATGGCGCCGCCGTGTACAACAATGAAACCGAGGTCGGAGAGGGAATTCATGCCATGATAAAAGATGGTGTTGTTAAAAGAGAAGAACTGTTTGTGGTCAGCAAGGTATGCCAGCTTGCACCATTTATCTCAAGAGTTGTATTTAAATAATGGAAGGTCAATTGCAAATTTAGTAGCATTGGGATAAAGGAAAACATTAATTGCGTGTCATTTTGTTTCACAGCTCTGGTGCACCTTTCATGAGAAGGCCTTAGTGAAAGGAGCTTGTCTGAAGACTTTAAGTGATCTGAAGCTGGACTACCTGGATCTTTACCTGGTTCACTGGCCAATGGGCTTTAAGGTGATTTATTAGAATGTTATTAGAAAGTCCTTATGACAGGCGTGACAGACAGAAATCTAAATTCCTGTCTGTTACCCATTAATAGCATTCATTTTTTATCTTTGCAATGAAAGCTAAAATCTCACTGTAACACTATTCAGAAATGCATTCATCATTGCTTTTCAGTCTGGGCCAGATCAGTTCCCACTGGACAGTGAAGGGTTAACCATTGGTGATGACACCAATTTCTTGGACACCTGGGAGGTATGAGGACATGGATTTGATTTGTAAAGTAAACATTCACATTCCTTTTGAACAGATTAATCTGTTTTACATATTTCTGCATTCACAACTGCTTTCCTTTGCAATTCTTTTAGCTGTATTTAATTAACTATAATTATGGCATAATGTTTGTTAGGCTATGGAGGAGTTAGTGGATGCTGGGTTGGTCAAGGCCATTGGCATCTCCAACTTTAATCGAGAACAAATTGAAGCCATCCTGAATAAACCAGGACTCAAGTACAAACCTGCCAACAATCAGGTCGGTGCCATATACTCTTTAAAGGGCATCAGTGTGCTTTCATTTGACAATTACAGATGGACCAAGAAAGGTCACTATTTATCTAAGGACCAGTATTTTGCCTACAGCAACTGTGTAATTCAATTGCTCCTTTAATTTCCTGCTACTTGTCAAGAACAGGCACAGTTATCTGTCTGGGATACAGGCTTAAAATATCATTAGGACACTGCTTGACTTTGGTCTGCAGGCCTAATGCTTGTTTTAAGGGATATTTTGTTGTAGGGAGTGCAGTATGTTTTGTTTCATGTTTGAAGTTAAAAACAGCATTTGTATCACATTTTTTGCAAATAAAAAATAGTAAGCAGAACTGTTTTCAATTTTGATTATAATAAAAAATGTTTCTTGAGCATCAGATCAGCTTATTAGAATGATTTCTGATTAATCGTGGGACACTGATTACATTACAGCTACTGATTATAATAAATTACTACTTTATTCAAATATTTATTTAAATTTTTTTAATCTTCTTCAGATCGAGTGCCATCCATATCTGACTCAGGAGAAGCTGATTAATTACTGTCAGTCCAAAGGCATTACAGTCACTGCATACAGTCCTCTGGGTTCCCCAGACAGACCTTGGTAGGCCGCCGTTCCCAGATGCTGAAGCTTTGTCATTTATTTGTTATGAACGTTCAAGGTGCAGTTGGTGACTTGATATATGGTTTCTGTGAATAACCTTTGAGCTTTCTCTCAAACTTAGGGCTAAACCTGAAGATCCCTCACTGCTTGATGACCCAAATATCAAGGCCATTGCAGAGAAGCACAAAAAGACTACCGCCCAGGTGAGGAGACCTCCGTCCTAATTATGACAAAGCTTGTTATTGACTTATAGAATATATAATGTTTATTTGACATCCATGCACAGGTTCTCATCCGCTTTCACATTCAGAGGAACGTGATCGTCATCCCTAAGTCCATCACACCTCAGCGTATTCAAGAGAACTTTCAAGTAAGTTCATCTTCAGAAGTCACACTGTCAATAAGGTCTGTATATATATGTTGAATTATTATTATTCATTTATTAATTTATATTTTTTTTATATTTTTTCTACACCAAAAGGTCTTTGATTTTGAGTTGAGTCAGGAGGACATAAAGACCATTTTGGGCTTCAACAAGAACTTCAGGGCTTGTCCAATGCAATGGTGAGTATGTTTCACAGGGTTCCCAGGTTATGGTCATCATGGAATTTTAGAAATGTTATGGAAATTAATAAAATCTAGGACACAAAGTCTAAATGTCGTCAATATAAATTAGAGTTTTTGCAGGTCTTAATGGGCAATTTCACAAATTAAAGCTTTAAAATGATTAAAATCAGAGCAGGAAGTCTTCAATTCGTCAAGTTAAGTCGATTTTTCAGAGCCCATTGGCTGATATCCTTTTTGTAATCAAAAACTCACTTCATTTTGATCTCATAAAGCAAGACTTTTTATTTTCTGGTACTTTACTTCTCAAGTAAATGTGTCTTGATTTTTGACATTTGCACTTGGGGGGAACCCCCCCCCCCCCCCCCCCCCCCCAAAAAAAAAAGAAAATAACTTTTTTCAGCATGATCAGAGAGTACAGTAGAAGTTATTTACATATTCTAGTGGTTGAGAGCATAGGTTTTCAAGAGGGTAAAATGAATCAAAAAGGAACTGAGATCTCTTGGTTGTGTTTTGAATTTTTGAAGGGTTGCTAATACAAGACATTTATATTAGAGACCATAATGATATATTGTATTCCATTTAATTTTCTTTACTTTATCCTAAACAAGTCTTAAAAAAAATAAATAAATTTGCAGTCACCCAGTGTACTGGAAATAGTTGTTACTGAGTACAGTCTCTATAAAGTTAAAGCGCTTAATATATGTTTGTGTACTGTGTATAAATATACACACATACAGTATATAATTGAAAATATTTACATGTAAGATTTATATTTATGTTCTTATTTTATATATATATATATATATATATATATATATATATATATATATATAAATCAATTTAATATATAAACAACATATTGTCCTTAAATATATACATGCATGTGTTTGTATCTATATTTACATAAATATACACAGTACACACACATATTATGTAAACAAATACTTTTGTTTTGGATGCGATTAATCGTTTGACAGCACTTATATATATATTCAGTAATCAAAAACAAGTGGAAAATGGAGTGGGAACCCTGGTTTTACTACATATGAAAAGGGGAAGAAAATTATTTTTGTGAAATTATAATTTATTCATCATTTAACAATGCATTTTTCTGTCAATGCAGGGGTGTGAAGCACAAAGACTACCCGTTTAATGCTGAGTATTAAAAGAAGACATCTTGGAACATGCTATTTAAGAATAACAGGTTCCTTGTTTCCGAGATTGCTTATTTTTGCCATTGATTGTGAAAATTGCTTCACGAATCTTGCAGTTACTGAGAAACTTCCTCTTACAGTGCTACTGTGATATGTGATTTGCAGGTTTGGGATTTAAAGCAAGCCTTAATATAGCAGTTCAAACTCTACTTCAAATTAATTTTCTTTCTTTGCCCATAAAGTTATATTTGTTAATGCTTTGACAATTTCAAGCTGTGGCTACTTTAGTGCAAATGTAAAAAGATTTGCATTAAATGTATCATAACAAAACATTTACATTTATGCATTTAGCAGACGCTTTTATCCAAAGCGACTTACATTGCATTCAAGTTACAGTTTTTACATTTTTATCAGCTCTTGCTTTCCCTGGGAATCAAACCCATGACCTTGGCGTTGCTAGCGCCATGCTCCACTATTTGAGCTACAGGAAAGTTGTAGCTCAAATGAATCATAAAGACGTCTGAGAAACTAGTAACTTTTTTTTTGTTTTTATTTGAACAATGTCACACACTTTGCATAATTGGGCAGATAACATTAGAAAGTGTTGGTTCTGAGAATGTATATTTTTATATTAATAAACACTCCTTACTTTCATAAAATGACAACAAAAGCACTTCCAGTTCGCAAGAGCAGCTCTTGTTTACTGTATTAATGTATGCTTTAAAAATCCAAATAAAGTTCTGCATCAAAAAGCTCTGGCTTAGTTTTTAAGTGCGTGTCTTATGTCTCGAACGGCTCGCTTCACCTTTACTTTACAGTTAACCACATTTGGTCCCTCAAACGACAGAATTACACTCGAATAAATGCTGATCATGTGGTTTTGCTCATATCTTTCTTGCAATCTCTGAGATTACTGACATACTTCATTTATCCTTGATGAGAAATGCAGGAGTCATATTTACTTCACATTGCAGTTAGAAACTGGATTAATTAAGGCTTTAGTATTCTGCATTCAATGGATAATCCTTATGCTTGGAAGCCCTGCAATAATAAGGCAAAGGAGGCCATTAGTTAACATTTCTAGAGACCTAATACTACACAAATGGATACAAAGTCTACTGCAAATGTGCATAACGATGACTCACCATTCCAGCATAAAAGCTCTCCAGTTTCTATTAAAACTCATTATGGTGTTCATCTCTTCTTTACTCAGTTCAAAATCAAAGACCTGTATGGACAAAAGTATATGTTGATCATTTATGAAAACTGATTGGGTTATTCTTCCATATCTGGTGTACCTGTGCAACATGTAGAAAATGGTTTAACTAAAACGGAAATACCTCAAAATTCTCTTTGATTCTCTTAGGGTTTACAGATTTGGGAATGACCACAACATTCCTCTGCATGTGGAAGCGGATTAGAACCTGGAAAAAAGTTATTTGCTTAGCATGTCATAAAATGAAGGCATTTGTAAAAATGTGTAATGCAAATATTACAAGGGTCAACTTCCATTAAAACATTGTACTTCAAAGTTGATAGATACATGAACTTAGCATTTCATAACTGATTAAAAACACCAGTTTACACCTACCTGTGCTGTGGTTTTACCATGCTTATCTGCAATGGCCTTGATCTTTGGGTCCTCCAGCAGTGATGGCTCACCTGCCTGTGCCCTAAAGAAAGTTAAATATATGAGAAGTAATTTATAGCCATCTCACTATTAATTAACTAACGAATGAGAGTACTTACCATGGTCTGGTTGGGGAACCCAGAGGACTGTATGCGGTGACTGTAATGCCTTTGGAGTGACAGTAATTAATCAGCTTCTCCTGAGTAAGATATGGATGGCACTCGATCTGGAGGTGAAAAGCAGTTATTGGAAGATTTTGGCACCAGTGAACCACAAAGTCTTAACCCTTTTTAAGTTCTTCAGATTTACTGCAAGAAACACAATACCTGATTGTTGGCAGGTTTGTACTTGAGTCCTGGTTTATTCAGGATTCTCTCAATCTGATCCCGGTTGAAGTTGGAGACACCGATGGCCTTGACCAACCCAGCATCCACTAACTCCTCCATTGCCTTTGTGAGAAGACATTAACATTAATGTAAACAGCAATTGTTCTTGTATCAACTATCAAATGTGAGTTTCACAAATTCATTACATCCCATGTTTCTAGAAAGTTGCTGTTGTCTGGAATTACTTGGCCATCTTTATCGAATGGGAAAAACTCCTTTCCAGGCTGCCAATTTTAAAACAGAGCATAAATTATGGACAGGAAATACAAGCAATTCTGATTTTATTATTAGTTATATACTTATTAGTACTACCTTAGTGCCCATGGGAAAGTGCATTAGGTAGAGATCAACATAGTCCAGTTTTAGGTCACTTAGAGTCTTTTCACAGGCTCCTCTTACCAAGTGTTTCTCATGGTAAGTGCACCACAGCTGAAAGAAATGCAGGATTTAGTTAATGGCCAAAGTCCCTTTCAAATAATGTATTTGTTGAGCATTTTTCACTGTTAAACCATGACTTATAGTTGAATAATCAGAGCATGACGTAAAAGTGGATTATAACACACAATAATACATATTATACAAATGCCTTGTGTATGATCTGTGACATGGTTTGATGCTGTGTGAAATTCCAAGGCACATGATTGGCCTTGTGAGACCATGACATTTTTTACATGTGCTTCTACCTTGCTGACTATGAATAGGTCCTCTCTCTTCACCACTCCTTGGCTAATCATGGCATTGACTCCGTCCCCAACTTCATTCTCATTTTCATACACATGGGCCCCATCAATGTGGCAGTAGCCGGCCAGAATAGCTGCCTTTACGGACTCTGTGACCTCTCCTGGAGCAGACTGGAGCAGGTTTCAAAATGTTACTATTAAATATTAACATACCTTGCAATTATTATAAAATATCTAAAATGAAAAATAAAATGTGAAAAGCATTAAACGGGACAATTTCTAGTGTTTAATTGGCAAACTACAATAATCAACAGAAAAAAAACAAAAAAAACTATTGGTATAATTGAAACCATCCAGAATTAAAAAAAAAAATGAAAAAAGATAAAATTAAAAATGTGAATACTCACCCTCCATGTTCCAAGTCCAACAATTGGCATCTTAGCTCCATTATTAAGAGTTACAAATGTCATGATGACTTTTAATATAAAGCACTTATTAGACCTAATATAAAGCACTTGTAAGTCTGCACACTTCCACAGCCTTCACACTCTGTAGCAACCTCTTGTTTTGAAGCTTTTTATTACATGGGCTTGTAAGTGGATTTGATTGGTCAGGTCTGGAAACACCCTATGGAAGTAGATGCAGAGGTGCATCATTCCACCAAATGCTTGTAGTTCAGGCAGATTTTGAAAGAAAATAAGTTTTATTAATAAAAATAAAAAAATAATTAAAAATAATAGTAATTATAGACATTTTTTTCGGATTGGTTCTGGTTTTTAAAACATGCATGATATGATATATCGATAGTAATAACTGCAGCAAATACATTTGCACTTATTATGTACAGTATGTAACTTTCTAAAATCTGATGATCATAGCTCTGAAGCATCTGCGTTTGTTATTTTGAACACTGAAGCACTTGTAGCAGCGTTATTTTAGCGGATGCTACAAGCTTTTATTTTGAAATTGTATTTCTTAATGTCGTCAGAGCTGTGTTCACATAATTGTTTACTAAAATCCAAAACATTCAGAGACGTAAATCTACCAAATTCTGTTCAACAGCAGTGAGCGATTTAATAAGTAACATTTGAGATTCTTGACTTCAAGAACTCAGTTAAGTTACATGACTACACCATGGACATTGAATTCCCCAAACAAGAGCACTTAGGTGAGAGTTTTGACTAGATATGCTGCAAGTGGTTGTCATTTATAATCGAATTTTCTTTCTTTGCAGATATTTGTGCTACAAACAATGGCTTATCTTAATATTTACTCTTAAAACTCACCCTAACACTTGGTTATTTTATTCTGGCAATGGTTTAAAATGTAATTGCAGACAGAATTCCTCTCCCTCTCTCCGCCCTGCGCCTCCTGGTCCCTCCTGTACGCCTCATGTCTGCCTTCATGTGGAGAACTGTGCAGCAGAAGGATGTGATGCAGTATGGGATGCTGGCAGATTTTGTTTCATTAGTGTCAGAGGCAGTTCCAGAACTGGTTAGTTGTAGTCATGGTGTTCAACTTATTCTAGGACTGCATGCAAGGGTAAGTGACCACAGATGAGTTCAATAAATATATTATTTATGTAAAAATCTGTCAAATTGTTGTCTGATAACAAATTCTCTCTCTCTCTCTTGAATCTAGCTTGTTTTGGAGTTGTGTGAGAGAGATGACCCTGCTGATTTGCACACAATCCATACTCACCTTAACAGCATTCAACTTGTAATTCTAATATTTTTATAATTGTTTCTTTCTTTATTACTGATATTTTCAAACCATTCTACCTTTTAGTTATTGGGATTTTGGCATTACATGTTTCAAACACTGTAAAGTGTTTAAAAGAAATGAAATCGAGTGTGATATCAAACAGGTGGATCACACTATGGTTGGAGAAGCAGGTGTTCATTTTGCGGAGCTGGTCCAAACACTTATTAAAGATGTGGATGAGAAGGAGCATTTCTTTCAGGTCAGATCTTATAAACATTATGATAAGGGTGCTTTTGATTCTTTTTTTTTAATTTCTCTGTCTGTTTCTCTTGTTTCTACAGCAAGTGTTTCCAGTGGATTTCGGCACTGACTTTGACTCAGCCATTCAGGTCCTGATGTGGCATTTCCTGTCTAGGCTGGAGCACTTCCTGCCAATTCCTGACCTTCAGCAGGTGGGACGTCTTGGTCAATCTAGAATCCTAGAAGTTGTGATAATTTTGCACTGATAAGGGACAACACAAACTACTAAAACATATTTTATTACATAAACAGTTTATACATCGAAAAAACTAAGATTTTTGATTCATCAAAATATCCACCATTAGCATCTATTACAGCTCTGCATAATCTGGGCATCCGAGCTCCCAGTTTATTCAAACATTGAGTTGATACTGTATATTACTCCAAGCCTCCTGAAGGATTGCCCAAAGATGATTCACACTGGTTGGACACTTCTTACGGACATCACGGTCCAGTTCCTCCCATAGTAGCTCAATTGGGTTGAGGTCGGGTGATTGGGGAGGCAATTTCATGACAGACATGATGCCAGCTGACTGTTTCCTCTCCAAATAGGATTTGCACAGCTTGGAAGTGTGCTTGGGATCATTGTGCTTTTGGAGGGCAGTGTATATTTTATTGAACCTGGAGTTTTTGCATAGATGACACTGAAAACTGAAACATTATTTTTTTAATCATCTTGTATCATATTAACATACAATTTTGTGAGAAACTATCCACTATGATCTAGATTCGGAGGAGTCTTTTAAGGCATATATTATGGATATTTGGATTATTGTGATTTCAGCAGTGTTGTATTAGTATTGGTTCTAAACATTTATAATTTTATTAATATTTTGAATTAGCTCTTTTTATATTTTCATTAAATTTTATAGTATTTTTTATATGCCTTTTCATATTCATTAGTTTAATATTTGTAAATAGTTTTTTATTTTATTTTTAGTTTTATTGCAGGTTTAGTTTTTCTCATTTAGTAATTTTAGTTCTTCAAATTTTTGTTTAGTTTGTTTTTCATCTAATATTGATATTTTATTTTAACTGAAATGTTTTTAATTGTTTTAGTTACTGATAACAATTTTTATGAAAGATTTGCTAATAAATTAGGTCAAAACATAATTGTATATGTAATAAGTTTGCTATTGCTAATCTTTTGGTTTCAGACTCTGGCTTGGCTTGACCCAATGTTGCCGGTTTCTAAAGACTGTAAAGAGTTCAATAGTCATTCAGATCACTTAAAGACACTGCTTGAGCACTACAAGAACCTTGGACATCTAGAAACCAAATGTAAGAATTTTATGAAGTCTGTTTGTCTTCAACAATTTGCTGAAACCAATAACAGTTACGTAGCTACTGTTTCTAACAGTATATTTCCATATTGCGACAGACTCTTGTTGGCCCATGAGTGCAGGAAACTGCATCCTGTCCACACTCTCTGGTAAAGCAGGAGACATCCATCAGAAGAGAGTAGGTCACGTTCAGATTTTCGACAGACAGACCTCGGACCACATTGAGAAAAGTGCTGTGGAGTCAGTAGTAGGAGCATCTGAATGTACAGAGACTCTGGTAGGACCGGATGAAGATGGAGAGCATCTTATTACAGAATCAGCGTGTACAAGAGGTGTGGGTTTGAATGATTCTGTGCTAACACTTCAAGAAGACCACCGATCTACAGATGTAATAAAGGAATCAGACTTTAATACTGAACAGTCAGAGTTCCTATCTGCTCCTTTGTCTGCGCAATCGCTGTTTGAATATAGTGCTGTATACAAAATAATTGTGGGCAAAGGCAGATATGCATGGAAGCCTAAAACCACGTTGAAGATTAACCTTCAAAAGCTGAAGAGAATATCACCAACTTCTCAGAAAACGTATGGAACAACCCTGCAGCATCAGGTGGAGGTAGACTCCGTTACCTCAGAAAACAAGTAAGCTCATCATTTGCTTATTGTTGTCGCAGTTTTAACATTAGTATTACTATGCTTGCAATCATAAGATATAACATAAAAATATCTTGAACAGATATGTATGACTCCTAATGTCTTCATTAAAACAAACTTGGTACACAGAGCAAATATTGTTTATTATACTGTAGTTAAGATTGTTGAAATTTATGATGACTTACATGGGCTCTTAGATGTTGTTTTTGTTAACTATTAAAAGTCATTTTCTATAATTGAAATAAAGCTGAAGTAAAATAAAATATAAATATTATAAACTTTAACTAAAAAACAACAACTTTAACTTAACGAAACAAATACGTTGAAATTGAATGACTAAAAATATTAAAACAGAAATAAAAATAAATTCAACTGCAAATGACAAAGCACATAATAAAATGACTAAAACTTAAATTAAAAACTAAAAGCTAATTTAAATTTTGGTTAGTTGCATTTGGTTTCAAAAAATATTTTAGCAATTTTCAAGAAGGAATTCAGTTTTCAATTTCAGTTTATACTTAAAAAATATCATGTGGTATAACTTTCAAATAAAAAGTAATATAATTAATTTCTAGTATAATACATCATATTTATTAATGACTGTACTTAATTTTTTTTCAACAATATATTAAATGTTTTATTTTTTTCAAGGTAATATTTTTTTTTTTACAAATATGAATTATTAATTCATTTATATTACATTTTTGAGGAGTCACATAACACATGACATTTCACAACATTAACTTGTGTTTATCTTACCAAGTACATCTATTAATTCTGGTACTATTCCTAAATGATTTTAGGGGTCACCCTGGGGAGTCTGACACATCTGGTTGCACCTTAAATAACACAAGTGAGTCACTTTCTAAACACTCCACTATTTATTTTGAGGTTCTGATGTACAGATGCCATAGAGGTACATATAAAAAAAAAATTAATGAATGACTATGCTGATGATATATATCCACATGACTCTGATATTGCAGATGGATCTTTTCACACCTACTCATGCTTGCAGAGTCCATTCAATCACTCTCAGGAGGAAAACCTCAGAGGTCACATAAAGAAAGACCACTCCACTGAGGTTATGGAAAGTGGGACTGCAGTCAAACCATCTTTGCCCAACAGCTGCCACATCTGTGGCAAAAGCTACAGCTTCCCATGCTTATTAAAAGCCCACCAGCGCACCCACACCGGAGAGCGTCCTTTTCTCTGTCCGGTATCTGAATGCGGCCGCAGTTTCTCCCATTCCCATGCCCTCCGTCGCCATCGACTCGTTCATGTGCCCAAGCACACCCTAACATCACCAAACGGTGTTCCTGAGCAAAACAAACCACAACAGCCAGAATCCCAAACCTATGGCTGTCTGTACTGCTTAGAGACCTTCAGCTCGCTCGCCGCTAGGAGAGACCATCACAAGACCCACCCTGAAGAAGCAGTGCATCGCTGCAATGTCTGCGGGAAGCAGCTCAGCTGTCAGGCAGCTCTAATCAGACACAAGCGGATCCATGCAGAGGAACGACCCTATAAGTGTACCGAATGTCAGTCCACATTCATTTGCTCAACCTCGTACAAACGACACCTGTTGACCCATCAACCAGAGAGACCATTCCTTTGTACCTGTGGGAAGGGCTTCACATACCGCGGCGCTCTTTTGGCTCATCAGCGCATCCATTTGGAGGAGAGACCATATTGTTGTACGGACTGTGGGAAGGGGTTTCTGTACCCAGGGGCTTTGGCGAAACACCAGAAGACCCACTCCAAAGAGAAACCATGCCTTTCTGCACATTGTGGGAAGAACTCTAATATAGAGCACACTCTTTGTTCACACTCAGACAGCCATAGCACAGAGAAAACTTTTAAATGCACTCTGTGCGACAAGACATTCGCGTTCAAGGCCAGCTTGACCCGGCATAAACTCACACACACCGGAGAAAGGCCATTCCTTTGTGCAGACTGCGGAAAGGCCTTTTTCTCCTTCGGAGAGTTGCTCAAGCACCAGCGCTACCACACAGGATATAAACCTTTCCAATGCCCGGACTGCAAAAAGAGTTTCACGCAAGCCTGCTACTTGCAGGTCCACATGAGGCACCACACAGGCATACGGCCTTATTCGTGTTCTCAGTGTAACAAGAGTTTCTTCAGTTCGTACCGCCTTAAGAGACACCTGCGGATTCACACGGGAGAGAAACCCTTCAAGTGCTTGGACTGTGGAAAAAGATTTCAACAGTCATATCATCTGAAAGTGCACTTCCAAACTCATGTAGAAAAGAGATCTGGAAGCAGGACATCTAATGCTTAAATGATGGATGGCATCATCATTACTTAACTTTGGGCAAAAAGTATATAAAGTTCAGTGTTTACACACTTTATGCATTTTGTTTTCATATTAGTTCTCATACATACAGGAACCTGTAATGCGAGTCCAATTATGTTTTATATCAACAGTAAGTGAAAATGTACCAAAGTCAGGCTAGATACCTCATTTAATTTTTCACAAGTGAAAATGATGTGGTAATAGGGACATGTACAAACTGTTTAATAAGTGTTCATTTGGTGAACAGTTTATTTTGGTGTTTCATTATGGCTGAGGTCTATAAAAAAAGGCGTTGTTGAACAACAAACGGTTGGGTTTTCTTGAAAAGCACTCACAAAGACGTTTTAATTTCACATGTTACATTAACTACAAACGTTTCATATTATAACCTTTATTTATGTATTATATAAGGGTTAAATTATCTAACTCCATAGTAAAACGCGACGTAACGAAATATTATCTAAACGACGAACCTGCCTCGAAGGTAAATTGGAAAGCCTTGCATTGTCTTAGTTTTTCAGAATAAGTTTAAACAATATCATATACATAAACCAATTTTAACGAAAGGAAGATGCTTCTAATTGATGTGCTTACAAAACTTTTATTCACAAGCCTGTGCTCTGCACTTCTTGCACAGTCCGCCAGGTGGCACCAACACAACGTCCAACACCATTTAAAAGCGTTCCACGTGTTCACTGTTGCTCCAGTGTTTACAGCAGCTCTCAATAACAATATGAAAACATCTTTTTTTTATCATCACCTTTCTGGCTCTGGATATAGTTATTGAAACTCAAAAATATGCTCAAACCATAGCATACTGAATCTAATTTGGATTCTACTCTCATGTCTGTGGTCCATCAGCAAAGAAGCATAGGTGCAAATGTTATCAAACAAAATAGACAACTGCACAATTATATGGTGGTTGCATTTAGCATGGTTTTAATTTCTTGCTGTTAATGACCTTAATAAAACAAACCTAGAGACCAGGTCTTAAAAGCATTTCAGTGCCCAGTGAACCCTGTGATTCTGAGAATCCCAGAAGAAGAAGATGCATTGAATTTAAGTTTTATACTTTGATACCCAAATCAGAAGATGATTTATGTATTTTAAGCCGCCTGAATTCATATGATAGCTTTGTAGTTAATTTTAGTAGGCTATACTTTCCCTCCAGTGAGTTGTTAATTGGTGCAACTTGATTAAAACTGGATCATCCAACTTTGTTTGTAAATGAATCATTTAGACTGGTTTTCCAAAGCAGATCAATTGATTTTTTTTTTTAAAAGATCTTTTCTACCAACTGGACATTACTGGCTGAAAATCTTGACATTTCAGTTTGTTCCTCACACGTCTATAATGTGGCTTTTGAAGACTTGGAATGTAGTGCACAAGTTTCATGGACTGCTTTTATGAATACTTATGGTGCTTTGCATCCTTTTACAAGCTTGAAAGCTCCATTGCCCCTCTCCAAAAAATGCACTTTTTATTAAAATCACTGGACTATAAAAAGCTTAAGACATTTCGGTGTCTATCCAAACACCTTCATCAGTTGTAAAAACAGGAAGTAACTCTGGCAAATACATACACAAAAGTCACATGATCAACAGACCTAGAGGTCATATGACTACTAGATTAAATGTGTAACACATGCCAGAATAGATGGTGTTACAGCTCACGATGGTGCCCCTCCTACTCTCCAAACGGAGCACTCCAATCTCTCCTTGCAGCGTCCTTTCAAACCAGCTCTCTTCTCTATCCAGAATTCTCACCTCATGGTCATGAAAATGGTGTTTCTTTTGTTGTAAATGTAAGAAGACTGCCGAATCCTGCCCAGAAGAATTTGCACGTCTATGCTGAGCCATGCGTCAATAAAGTGGCTGTTTTGTTTCTCCTATGTATAAATCCTCACACTCCTCACTACACTCAACGGCATATATAACATTGATGTTTAGGAATCCGGTCCTTAGGATGGAACAAACGTTGTCTCAAAGTAGTCATTGATTTGAAATACACAGGAATCTTATGCTTGGAGAAAACCCTTCTGAACTAAAACCCTTCTGAACTTCTCAGATACTCCAGCCACATAAGGGATAACAAGATGTTTTTTTTTGGAAATTATGTCTCCTTTGTTCTGACTGTTTCACCTCCCTTTTTCATTTTGTATGAGTTTTGATCAATGTCCAATTTGGGTAACCACATTTCTTTAATGCTTGTTTGATGTGATTATTCTCTTGTTCTCTGGCTTCTGGAAATGTGGGTATACTCTCCGCTCGATGTTGCAAGGTGCGAATCACACCCAATTTTTGTTCTAATGGGTGGTATGAATCAAACAGAAGAATGTCTTCACCCACTCTTATAGCACAATCCAAGAAAGGAAGTTTGTTGTCCAACATCTCCTTTTTGGTGAACTTGATATTTATATCCACTGAAATAATGTGCTCAGAGAACACATTAATCTCCCTTCTCTTAATCTTCACCCATGTATCGTCCACATATCTGAACCAGTGGCTTGGAACCTCCCCTACGTGTCCAAAGCTTTTCTTTCCACTTCCTCCATGTACAGATCAGCCACTATAGGCGACACTGGGGAACCCATCGCACATCCATGCTTCTGTTGATAAAACTCATCTTTGTACTTGAAATATGTTGTGTTTAAACACAATTCCAACAGTGAAACAATCTCTTCCGGACTCAGTGGTGTTCTCTCACCCAGTGTGTGGTCCTCCTGACGCAACCTCTCTTTTACGATTTCAATCACCTGGGCTGTCGGCACACATGTAAACAATGATGTAACATCATATGACACATCTGACTCCAAGGAGAGTCCTTTGATTTTATCAACTAAATCCTTAGAATTCTGTATATGCCGTTCCGTCTTACCCACCAACGGTTTCAAAAACATGGCCAAATATTTAGCCACATTATAAGTAACCGAATTAATACTACTCACCACTGGTCTGAGTGGAACACCCTCCTTATGTATTTTTGGTAATCCATATATACAAGGAGTGCTTTCACCAGGGTACAGACGAAAATACAATTTCCGATCTATGTCGTTGCTTTTCCAACGACTAAACATCTGATGATTTGCTTCTTATATTTCCCCGTAGGATCATGTTTCAACCGTTCATATGTATTGCTATCATTAAGAAGACGTATCTTTTCATGATAGTCCTCCGTATTCAAAACTACTGTACATCTCCCCTTATCTGCTGGAAGGATTGTGATGTTTTGATCCTTACTTAACGAAGTTACAGCTTGTTTCTCTTGTTTACTCAGATTAGGAGGTGGTGGCTTGGCACTAGACAAAGTCATGGAAATTTTTGCACGAAGCTGTTCGGCCTCTGCTTCTGGAATGTTATTACTCCGAATAGCAGATTCAGTTGCAGTAATTAATTCCACTACTGGAACATTGTCTGGTGCCACTGCAAAATTCAAACCTTTGGCTAGAACCTCCATCTCTGGCTCAGTGAGATCTCTGTCGGACAGATTTTTCACGCTCTCGCTAGTAGTAATTGTCCAATCTTTATTTCTATCTTGATCCCCCACTCTCCGCGTATTCAGTCTCTTAGAAACATCCGATGTCAACAAAGCAAACTTTTTGGTCTTCCTCTCCTTATCTTGTTATGTTGTGCAAGTCTTGCATGCTGGACAAATTCTCTCACCTTCTGAAACATTTCCTCTGGTCATTTCAAAGCCAGCTTCTGATGTAACTTGATCTTTTACAGTCAAACACCATCTATTCTGGCATGTGTTACACATTTAATCTAGTAGTCATATGAACCTCTGTAGGTCTGTTGATCATGCGACTTTTGTGTATATATTTGCCTGAGTTACTTCCTGTTTTTACAACTGATGAAGGTGTTTGGATAGACACCGAAACATCTTGTTAAGATTTTTATAGTCCAGTGATTTTAATAAAGTACATTTTTTGGAAAGTTTTAAACACCTGGATGTTTTAGTGATGAATCTACATAGACACATTACCCCTCCATTTTTCCTCTTCCTTTAGGTTTCTACAGCTGTCATTAATGGACTCCCAAAAAATAAGATTCCTGCCTTTATTTTTTATTTTTTTTCTTACAGAGAAACATAAAATCAATACTGCTATATTAGAACACAAGGCAGCAAAGGGCAGACACTTGTGGGTGGTTGTTTGGAATCCCTTGGTCCATTCATTCTGTAAGTGTTTCCAGCTGGGATGGGAGAGGCCGGCGCCTGCCCAGCTGCTGCGCACTGACCTTCCACTTACAGCAGGAGGGACAGAGTCATTTACTAATGCAAGAAGCACAAGGATCCATATGACGTTGAAATACTTTTTTGGTGAGTGTCTAGTTTGCAAGAGGATTTTATTTAAACCAAATCTGCATTTGCAGGCTGTATGTTAGGACCCTAAATGGGGGTCCAAGATGTAGATGAGTTTGTTTCTTGATCAGAACAGATTTGGAGAAATTTAGCATCACTTGCTCACCAATGGATCCTCTGTAGTGAATGGGTGCCGTCAGAATGAGAGTCCAAACAGCTGATAATATCACAATAATCCACATGGCTATAGTCCATCAGTAATGTCTTGTGAAGTGAAAAGCTGTGTGTTTGTAAGATACAAATCCATCGTTAATACATTTTAACTTTTAATAGTTGCTTCTGACCAAAATCCATAATAACTTTTACTCCAGTGAAACAGTCCATTCAGTCCAGTTGGCCTCTTATCTCAAAATCCACTGACATATTTATATAGTGAAGTGAAGTGACATATGGCCAAGTATGGTGACCCATACTTGGAATTCGTGCTCTGCATTTAACCCATCCAAAGTGCACACACACACAGCAGTGAACACACACACACCCGGAGCAGTGGGCAGCCATGCTGCGGCGCCCGGGGAGCAGTTGGGGGCTCGGTGCCTTGCTCAAGGGCACCTCAGTCATGGTATTGAGGGTGGAGAGAGCGCTGGACATTCACTCCCCCCACCTACAATCCCTGCCGGCCTGAGACTCGAACCCGCAACCTTTGGATTACGAGTCCGACTCTCTAACCATTAGGCCACGACTTCCCCTATATAGAACCGTTTTGAAAAAATTTTCTGGTCAATCCTTGATCTGTGCATATTTCTCTCCTGATTCAGACAAGATTTTTTCATGAGGAAAGCAATAATATAGATAGAGAAAGAATAGACATCTTAATGGTGAATTTGTTTATTACAAACATGCAGCTCTCACTTCACAAGATGATAATTGATTGTGTGGATTACTTGTGGATTATTGTGATGATTTTATCAGTTGTTTGGACTCTCATTCTGACGGCACCCATTCACTGCAGAGGATCCATTAGTGAGCAACTTTCTCCAAATCTGTTCTGATGAAGAAACAAACTCATCTACATCTTGTATGCCATAACGGTGAGAAAATGGTCAGCAAGTTTTAATTTTTAACTGCATTTTTCCTTTAATTAAAACAACTAACAATTAAACAACAAGAATATGCTATAATCCTTTCGATTGTACGATTAATCACAGTGCAGAAGAGTTCCATTAATTCTGAAAGGCCTGCAGTTCTCTATAGCAGTGTAACGAGTTTAATTAAAGACGAGGGAGTGAAAAAGGGCATTTTTAAGTGACAAAAAAGCTATTTAAATGTTTGTCCAATGTAATTTGACACTCGTCTGTAACGTCAGTTTTAGTCTTCTCCTCATTAGCTTTACACAACTATGGCAAACACAAGGGCACTGTTCTCTCTCCCTCCATTTGTGTTATCTAATTTCCCCTCTCATCTCAAACAATCAATTACCTGGCTGAAGTAAGCCCTTAATGCCTTTAGCTGGAAATTGCCTTTGCGCCCATGCAAGCCAAATAAACCAGATTAGCCAGTGGTGATTGAATTCCGTAGGGCCGAGACCCTGACGAGGACAAATTCCTTCATCTGCCAAACTCCTGCAGCATTCAGCCGATAAGTCTGTGTGAACAGCTCACAAACCGTGTCCCTGTTTGAGTTTTTGCTTTGTTTCAGAGAGCGGATTTTAGAATCTGGTATTCCAGGGATTTGTTTCTGAAGAAGTGAGGACAGAAGTGTGATGACACAAGTGAAGGTGTGTGTGTATATGAGATTTAGTTCTTCAAGCACTAACATTTATCCATTTATTAATATTGAATGAAGATAAAATTAAATTGCATGAAACAAATGTAGATTCTTATTTTTGATTCAAAGCATATGTAAATTTGAAAGTGTCAGTTACTAGTGAAGTCTGCAGTCCGCAGCACCTGCAGCCAGAATAACAATGATTTTAATTGAAGAAGACATGCAAAGCTCATGTAGAAAACCTGAGCATCTGATAAATGAGAGACACGAACACAAACAATATAGCTTGGGGACACAATCAGTCACTTGACTGCTGGACAAATAAAATATGTGGCTGTAACATTTGTTCCATCAATTACTTGATTCGATTGTGATTCTTGAAATCAGTATTTTTAAACATTTCATAATTATTTTTGAAAAAATATTGGAGGAACAGTTTTTACTAGTTGATATTGACAAAATAAGACATCAGGCTTTACATTCACATCCTCAAAAATACAATTTTGGCTAAAGTATTTTTACACAAACAGACATGAGAATTTATTGAACCAATAATTAAAATATAAATGCATGTAGGTAATATAGATGATCAAATTAAACAAGGTCATAATCAAACACATATTAATGCTGTATGACATGTAAGGAATGAGTGAAGGCTAGCTAAAGCACATTTCTATGCATGTTCTCCAAATATTCCAAAATACGCATAATAATAATAATTCACAATTTGGGAAGGAAAGCAACTGTTAATTTGGGTCACACTTTATTTTAAGGTCCAATTCTTTGCTATTAACAAACCATTAGCTGCAACTTTTGCCTCAATAAACTCCTAATTTGCTGCTTATTAATAGTTAGTAAGGCAGTTGTTAAATTTAGGTATTTGGTAGGATTAGGGATGTAGAATATGGTCATGCAGAATACAGCATGTGCTTTATACAGTCAATATGTTAATAATAGGCATGCTAATAAGCAACTAGTTCTCTATACTAACCTTGATTTGCTTTTAAAATGAAGCAGTTTGAACACAGCAGCATTAACTTTCTTATAATCGATTATTAAATTCACTACATTGAATTTTTATCATCAGATCAATGTATTTTTATAGCCCAAATCAGGTTGCTCTGACATATATTGTTGCCCTAGTTGTATTTGTTCGGAGAGCATCCTAAATACATTTGAACAGGTGTGCAATGCTTCTGCGAATAGCCTCTGTGAAAAGGGAAAAAACATTTGTGTAAATGTGTATCAGAAAAAATAAAGAAACATGCTGTTAAAGGACACCACTGAAAGATACTTTAATGACACTCAAACTGGGGCAGACAGTGTATTTCGGTTTTAGGAAGCCATTAGTTTAGGAAAGGATTCACATACGATCAAACACGGTCTCGTGAGGGTCATTGCCTATATGAGGTGAATGTAACTTTGGTGTGTGTCTAGTGGGCTTTGTGATATTTTATAGCTCTTCTGAGAGCATGATAAAGTTTTAATGCACACATAAAGAGCCCTGCCTCTGCTTAATGAACTAATCTGTTTAATGCTAACTTCACACCCACCAAAGAATTGCTTCCAGTCTCCCCTCAGACACGAGACGGCGGCAGGACTATAGACCTTTAATAGATTAATGCAGTTTCTGTGATTTGTTGTTGAGGTCGGATCCGAGGCTTCTAAAACTAGTGACAAATGAAGGTGATTATCAGATTATTATCTGTTGCTCTTTTTCCGTCTCAATTCCTTCCTCTGTTTCTCGTTTTCTCAATTATGAGTCTTCAGATATGTCTTTTTTTGAGTTTCACACCTGTGCCATATGTGTTTCTCTGCACTTCTCCTGTCATCACTGCAGCTTTAATGATGAGACTTTCACTTTCAAACACTCAGACAGGGCCGGCCTACCAAAAATGTCAGTCGGCCGCTGTGCCACTTTAGTGGCCTAGGGTTCTATGTTCAGACGGGAAGTTCAGAAATAGCCGGTTGCACAAACTTATTTGAGCTGTGTTATCCCCTCAGAGACAAACTTCCAGCCCTGGAACCAATTAGAGCAGGAGGAGCCCCTCCACCAGAGGCGCCTTCGGTGTGGAGACAGAGGCAGGTGCTACTGTCGTTCCTCTGGAGAAGTAATCAACAGCACCTCTGTTCTAAGGTGAGATGGGAAACTTTGGAGAGTGCTGGGTCACACTAGTCTTTGACAGACTGGCATGTGAAAGAAGTGTAAAGGGGTCTTAGAATTCTCCTTTGAGATATTTTTGCACTTGTTGTACTATAAAAACATACGACAGGGTTTCAGAGGACATTTACATATTTGTCTTAAAGGCACAGTGGCACAAAATGGTTCTAAGAGACACAGAGGATGTAAAATGGTCTGTTTTTAATGCGCAAGACTTTACTAATATTATAAGTAGACTTATAGTGAAGTGACATTCAGCCAAGTATGGTGACCCATACTCGGAATTCGTGCTCTGCATTTAACCCATCCAACGTGCACACACACAGCAGTGAACACACACACACCGTGAACACACACCCGGAGCAGTGGGCAGCCATTTTATGCTGCAGCGCCCGGGGAGCAGTTGTGGGTTCGGTGCCTTGCTCAAGGGCACCTCAGTCATGGTATTGAGGGTGGAGCGAGCGCTGGACATTCACTCCCCCCACCTACAATACCTGCCGGCCCGAGACTCGAACCCGCAACCTTCGGGTTACAAGTCCGACTCTCTAACCATTAGGCCACGACTTCCCCCATGCTTGTTTAATGCTTGTTTGATGTGATTATTCTCTTGTTCTCTGGCTTCTGGAAATGTGGGTATACTCTCCGCTCGATGTTGCAAGGTGCGAATCACACCCAATTTTTGTTCGACTCTCTAACCATTAGACCACGACTTCCCTTGTTTACAGTGTTTACAGTAAGGTACTTTACAGTAAGGTTAAATTTGCAACAGTTAATGCATTATAGCATTTATTAATCTAGTTTAATACTAATTTATAAATATGGTACTGTTTGAATATCCCCATTTATTATACATAAATATTGATTTATACAGCTTAAAATGTTAAAAATGTATTAGTAGTATATTTAATATGCAAAATTAATATTAACCTAGATTCATAAATGTATTTTTAATGGTTAGTTCATGATACATAATGCATTAACTAACTAAACCTTATTGTTTAAAATTACCAAATTAAAAAAGAAGAAAAAATATATGGCCAATTTAAAGAATTATATCTAAAAAAAAAAAAAAAAAAAAAAAAAAAAAAACAATATATAAGTATTGGAACAGTAAAGTCAAAATTGCTCTGTTGGCTGTGGAGTCAAGACATTTACAAATATGATTAAAAGATGAATATGAGACAAAACTACAGAATGTCACATTTTATTATTGGGTGATTCAACAATATATGTTTTACCATCTAAGAAGTTCAGCATTTTCAGAGTTTCATCCTCCTATCTGATGTGAGCATAAGTATTGGGACAGTTGAATATAAGGCAGATATAAAAGATTAAAAGCTATTATTTAGTTGCAGATCCCTTGCACACAATCATAGCAGTGAGTCTGTGACCCATAGACATCACCAGACTCTTGGTCTCATCCTTTGAAATACTTTTCCCAGCCTTTAATGCAGCCAATTCTAATTGTTGCTTGTTTTGGGGAGTTTCTGCCTTTACTCTCCTCTTCAGCTGGTGAAATTCACGTTCAATCGGATTTAAATCTGGAGATTGACTTGGGCAATCTAAGACTTTCCATTTCTTTGCCCTTATAAATTCCTTGACTGAACTGGCAGGGTGTTTTGGGTCATTGTCCTGATGCAATATGAAGCACTTCCCAATGACTCTGAAATTCATTCTTTCCAAATTAATTCTGCTACTGTCATCATACATAAGTCATTAATAAAGTTGAGAGGGCCTGTTCCAGAGACAGTCATGCATGCCCATGCCATGACACCACCTCCACCATGCTTTACAGATGAGGCTGGATGCTTGGGATCATTGCAGTTCCCTTTTTTTCCCACATTTTTGCTTTCCCATCACTTATATAAAAGTTCATCTTTGTCTCATCGGTCCTTAAACACAGTTCCAGAACTCTTCTGGCTCACCTCTAATCGTGCCTTTCTATTTTTGGTGCTGGTCAGAGGTTTGTATCTTGCTGTGTAGCATCTGTAATTCTGTGTCAAAGTCTCCTGAGGACAGTAGATTGTCAGAGCATCACCCCAGCTTTCTGGAAGCTGTTGGTAATTTTACAGACACGTCTTTTAGGGTTAATTTTCACAGCTTTTATGATTTGTCTGTCATCAACTACAGTTGTTTTCTCAGCCGATCAGGTAGTTGTTGGTTGCTGGTGTCGCTGGTGGTTTCCAAACTCGTGATTTCTCCATGCCCTTTGTTTTTGCTATAGCTCTAATTGACTTCCTCTTTTCTTTTAGTATCCAAATTGTTTGCTTTTCTCTCAAAGTCAGCTCCCTCATCTTCATCCTGGTTTGTGTGTGTCATCATCGAATGCAAGATTCAGAATACAGAAGTAATGGATATAACTGATACGACACATTCCCTGCATTTAATATCTGAAGAATTAATGCAACAGGACACAGCTGATCACTTAGAAAGACCTGTGAGGCAACTGTTCCAATACTTATGCTCACATCAGATAGAGGGATGAAACTCTAAAAGTGCTGAACTTCTTAGCTGGTAAAACATCTATGTGTTGAAACGCCTAATAATAAAATGTGACATTCTGTAATTTTATCTCATATTCATCTTTTAATCATATTTGTAAATGTCTTGACTCCACAGCCAACAGAGCAATTATAACTTTACTGTTCCAATACTTTTGGAGGGCACTGTATATGTTCTGGATCATCCATTTGAGTTCAATGTTTGCACTGATACCTATGTAGCTTGCTTTAAAATATAGTTACCATAGTAACATTCTAAGTCAGTTAAATTCAGTTAGTTGCCTTTTTTATGTAGAACTTCACACAACAAACTTGCAGCAGTCATTCATCATGTGATCATCTGTAGAAACCATTGTCTGTAAGTTTTTTAATAGATCATTTGAATTCAATTTGATGAATTTATCGTTTATAAAGCTATGAAAGGACTATATAGCATAATTGACACTAAAATTAGATATTATTATGTTGTTAGAGATAATTATAGCTTCAGTATACTTCTCCTTCTGTAGTTCAACCAAAGTCTCTTTAAGACAAGTCATGTCACTCGGCGGCCATCTTTGAAACGCCTCTCTGGCATCCAAGAGCAGCTCCTATCACTTTGTATGGGGAAACATCAAATTCTCCAAAACTGTTCACTAAGCTTACGATTAAATTTAATATTTGAAATCACCAATGAAATCGGACATGTCCAAATAGCATTATAAAAAGCTTATTTCTCAGGCTAGATCATCCTGAGTGCGCGTCTCAGAGCGCTGACTGTTTCTATAGCAACCGGGACTTCTAACTGCAGCTGCAGTGACACGCTGACTTTACCGATTAGCGATTGGCTCTTTAATTCAGAAGGCGGGGCTTCCAGCGATCGAGCGGCCATATTTTTCCCCATTCAAAACTATAGGAGTGACATGTCTTGGGTATTGTATAGTCTTTGGTTCAACATACACATTCAACGTGCTGTGGAATAAAGCAGCATTCTCCCACAAGTCTACGTGTTGGAAAGAGTTTATCTATCTGTCTAACTTCGGGAAGAGAGACCAAAGTGAGGGCAAAACAGTGAAAAGACAGATTCAACAGTAATTACAGCAACTGCGAATGAACTTCTCATCTACTCAGTGAATCTTTCTTTGAAGCCATGCGAACAGGTCAGTGTGTTCACGTTCACACTCATCTAAATCATCCAGATTAACACATTCAAGAAGATCAGCAGTCAGTCTTGTTGCAATAGAGGCACGAGCTAAAGCTGAAGCCGCTCGTACAAGAGCAGCATATGCACAAAGAGAGATTGAAATAAAAATAAAGAAAGCACAACTTCAAGTAGAAGAGACACGTTTAGAGGCTACATTAAAGGCACTCCAAGAGAAAGAGGCAGAAGCAGCCTTAGCTGAAGCTACAGCCTTTGAGGCAACGGCTGATGCAGCTGATATAGTAGAATCATCTGAACATGAATGTAAACAAATAGCAAAAGATCTGATAGACGTCCAAAAACACTGCAAAAGATAAATCTTTATTTCTCCCAGATTGTAACAGTAAAAAGTTAATTACAAGTGCAATTACAACTCCGCTGCCCCCCATCCCACCCACAGACCCCATAATAAAAACAGACAATTTTAACAGGTGGATGGCCATATCACACTTCAACTGAGGTACCAACCACTATCACAGAACAAGGTGCTAGGCATGTACTACAGATTTACCGTAAGGCAATTTATAACCATTATAACTTAATACTCAAAAACATAACACATCTCTCTTCCCTCCATGAGGGGAAAACTAATAGTTTCACCTTAGATAAACAAGATCACGACAAGTTCTCCTCTATACACAACACAACTCAGCACAGCGCTGTGTGTTATTGCAGGTGAATACTCACAGCCAGTGGCTACTTTTACCTATGTCTAGTTGGTTTTGACTCAGTGCACAAGTTCAATAGGGATAAAAATTGATGTTGCTGTATTTCTACAATGAAGTGACCCACAGGCATCTGACTCTCCAGATCTACACTCCATGAAGTCAAGTTTCAGGTTCTTATGATCAATAAATGAACGTTCTTCTTTATTATCTATTGCTTTATGTAGAAATGATTTCCCCATTCTGAAATCTCAGTAGTTGCAAAGTATTCTTAAATGGTGATGTCACTTCTTGGAAACAGAATTAGAAAATTCCAAATCATGTTTAATCCAAAGCAGTCTAAAGGTTCGGTCATATTAGCGAAAATTCAGCTAAATTTTGTGGACAACAAAGGTCCATTGTCTATAATAGTTTATATTTATATGCTTCCAAACCAACCTGTTGGTCAACATTGATGCGAAAATGCATTGGAAAACATTTCTCCCTCATGATATTTTGCCCACAAAAATTCACAGAACAATGGTAAATGTGACCGCACCTTAAATTTTATATTAACTGCAGTTGAAACTGATGTGTTTGATCCTGTTGGGACAAACTGGAATCAAAATAATATTTTTCGCTACTTCAAGAAAAGCCAACCAATGGCTTCAGAGCAGTGCAAACATGACATATACCGTAGAGTTTTATAGACACAAGCCTCTTCGCTATCTTTTCGCAAAGTCCTTTTCCCTGCATCTAAGTCCTAAGTTCCGAAATGACAAGGCAAGGTAGTGGGCATCTAAGACAACAGTCTCATTAAAGTCCTTCAACAGCTGTCGAAAAGCCGAACAAGCCTCCTCTGATTGGGCAGAGAAACTCATTTGCAGCTGTCAGTCTCAGCATCAGCGTCTTCATGTGGAGAAAATGCCATCCAGCAGAGCTGCAGGAGGTAGCCGGCACAGTCCGTGTCCTAAATGTAGATGGGATAAGGAAAAGAGTCTCTGAATTTAAATCTCCATTTCCTGGCTGTTCCTCCTTTGTCATACAAAGTATATCCTTGGGATCAAAACTGGATATCTAGAGAAACGGAAAGAGAGGAGATCAAGATTAAAATGTAAATAATCTTATTATAAAAATCTGTCTGTTGACATCCATAATTTTGTGGCTCATGGAGGCATCAGAAGAGTATTAAATACTTTTTAGAATACAAGCATGTATTCTCTGTCAGTGATGAATGATGATCTTAAAAGGGAAAACAGGATCTCCCAGTGGAACGGATGTGTTGATTAGGTCCTTGTGGATGCTTTACAATAATCAGACAGCAGCTCTTTAGCCATGGGCAAGCCGGAGCACGATTGAGCCTCAATCTGTTTACAAGCTGATCCACATCACTGTACAGAGAGACTTCGGATTGCTAATAAGGCCTAATACAGAAGTGACACAACACAGATCCTTCCCAAAACTTTCATAAACAAAATCAATATAATGTTGTAGTGAGTGGGGCGGGGCCGAGAGCCGTGGGAACGGAGCGAGGCCGGTGGAGTTAATGATAATGAGCGACACCTGCGCCACTCACCGGTCTCGAGTCCCACAGAGGAGCTCCGGAGGGATAAAAGGAGGAGTGACGACAGTGGAAGACAAGAGAGGACCAGGCCTGGACTTTATTTTGTGTGCGTCAGTCGTCCGTGAGGGGCTGCTGCTTTACTTTTGTGTTTATTTTATTTATTAAATTGTCTTTAAAATGTTTGCCGGTTCCCGCTTCCTTCTTCCCGTTCTACGAACTTTGTTACAAATGTATTTTGGGAAACTCAGCTCAACTCTGTAAACGTACTTTTCTCTATAAATATGAGGTGCTGTGACACTTGTGTGGGTTCAATAGACGTTCAGTACAAGTAGGTACAATACAAGTTTGTCTTAAAGTGACAGCACTTGCATAATGTTGATGCAAGTTTCCAATCTGTAAATGTTAAAATGCTCACCGTGTCCAAAGTATAACCTGATGCATGCTAACATGATTTTAGTGTGAAAAAGTCACTTTCTAACCTGTGTAAAATCATCTAATTTTACAACTTTGCTGCCATGGCAACATAACCAGTAAATCTTTAAAACTAACCTAAAATAATGAGAACAGTTTTATAGCTCAAATAATTTATGCAAGTGCTTTTACAAAATACTTCAATTGTAAGCGCATCACTGTAACCTTAATTTTTGCTTTATGAAAAAACCAAGAAATGAACAGTACACTGTTCTCAAAACATATTTAATGATTGACAAACCATTTCAGTCTTTGTCAGAATGTCAAAAACATTAAAACTTGAAAGTTTTTTTAAATATGGTAACCTGAATGGTTGTGGGCAACAAAAAGGTTAGTTGTTAAACGAGTGTAGACACATTGTAGATTCCAAATACAAATAAGCAAGAAGTCAACCAATGAGAATGCATTTGTACATTTATGTTCCTTTTTTTTTTTATTTCCCGTAATTATATTGAAAAAATATTGACCATGTATTCAAAAACTGCCTTTGTGTTTCTTGGAAGGCAGAAAGTCATGTGGGTTTGTAATTAATAATTGCAAATATATTATGAATGTTGTTGGTTCCTTGAAGAATTGCCTTTGTTTGTCGGTTTGGATAAAAGCTAAAAAAGCTGGAAGTGATGCTTCGTAAATGTCCATCTTGGCAGAGCTTGCACTTGACTGCTGGTACACTTGACTTGAGTTACTTAGAAAGAGCATAAACATTTAGATCCCACTGCCACTTGAGCGAGACTTGTGCGTCTCATAAATGGAAATGTCAGATAAAGACAGAACAAGCTAATCCTGTTTGTAATGATGAATGCCTGACTGCATTCGACTGGCTGATCCTTGCACTCCTCTGGACGTGGTCAGATTTTTATGAATTTAGTCTTGGCCAAAGTTTCGGGAATGTCCAGAGCTTTGGCCTACTTTAGAGAAGGGGCTGTCTGCACAGAGCGCCGTGCTCATTTATAATGCATTACAGAACGCTTTTAAGCAATGTAGGCCAAGAGCGCAGACAGGTTTGTTGGTCTTAGAGAACACGCCTCTGAGGAACACACCACTGTTCATGCAGTTGAAATGTCACACACAGGTCTTCCCTAACTCCACAGGCATCCTGGAAAATACTCAAAATGGAGCACTTCAGATTTAGTCTCCAAAAGAAAAAAACGGTCAGAATAATATTGATATTAGAAGTAGGGCTCAACAAAAAGGTTTCTACGAATGTACGTGCTCTGCTTTTTATTAAATGCCCGTTGAAGATAGGTGCCTGTTGCTTTAAATATAATATATTTAAATATTAAATGTTTATATATAAATAATATAGCAATAAATAAATAATGTATATCCTAAAAAAACTATTCATTTGCAAAAAGAAAACATAGTTATAACAAGCTAGAGGTATTGTTATTATTATACATTCTAAAAAATCTGTAATACTGTATAGTGTACTTTTTTAAATTTTAAATTATTGCACTGCATTGTTTTGTTTTAGAGTTTTTTTTAATTACTGTAATTACCCTATACATATTTATTTTTCCAAATATTACATTTTCTTTATTACTTTTATGTTCAGTAAACTGCAAATGATATAATGCTGCTTGTAGCTCCATTATGGATTGATATGGTTTTCCACCACTCTTTTTGTCAAGACTATCACAAGTCATTTTCAAAATTTGGTCAAAACCTCGTCTGATAATATCAGGAGAAGAGTAAGTTGCATAGCAACTAAATCAATGAATATAAGATATTCATTAGCCTCAAAACTCTCTCACACTGGCCTCGGGTCATAATTATTGTTTAGCCCTGTGATAGTAATAGTAAAAAATAGGGTAACTCTTATTATTACTAGAATATTAGCCATTTATTACTACTAATTAAGCACATATTAATGCCTTATTCTACATGACCTTATTCTACATCTCTAATCCTACTCAATACCTAAACTTAACAACTACCTTACTAACTATTAATTAGCAATTAGCATCAACTTAGGAATTTATTGAGGGAAAAGTCGTAGTTAATAGTGAATAAGTGTTCCCTATTCTAAAGTGTTACCAAAAATAGTATTTAAAGTTAATTATAAAAGCAGACAGAAGCAGCTGATTATACATATCTGAAAGAAAGACAGTTCTTCTAAAGCAAACATGAGGTCTTAATCCAAACCAAACCCTGTGCGTATGAGAGCCGAGACAATGGTGAGTCACTTCATGCTGAGATATTTACACAAGATGAGCACAGCCCTCTGCGTGCAATAGAAATATCAACTGCCCCCACTGGGCCTGCCTCCACTCCACAACCCCTGAGAGATGATTGTTTTGGGAAATGAGGCAGAGGCGTTCTGATGGGAAGTGCTCCGAGTTGGTGACATTCAAATGAAAATATCAGTTTTCTGCGACTGGATTCCTTTCAGAGAGAAATAGCTAAATTAATATGTTTGAATTTCAGAAGACTACGGCTCTCAGTATCAAAGGCAAATTGGCTGGTAATTTTAAAACAATGCTTGCTGCTACACTCCATTACATAATGAAAATTGAGTGTCGGCTTTGCATAGTGTGTCAAATTCTCAGCCTTTTACGCATTTTAATTAGTTTAAAGGCTTGTGTTTAAAGTAGAAGTGCAGGCTCTAGCTCCTAACGTAGCTTACCGCCTCATTATTCTTATTAAATGCCTGTTGAAGACGTAATGATGCATTTGCCATAACCCAGCAATAGTCTGTAATTTCATTATAGCCTTTAGCGTATTCAAAATATTCCCATTTTTTCTTAATTTATGTAAAAAACCTGGATCTGCCAACGTAATACCAATGCCATCTGGAACCATGATGAGAAAACTCCAAAACAGACAAGCAATGCAATCACGAAAGCTACAGGAAACCGCTATCTCCACTCACCACTGGTCGGGAAATTGTTTAATTATTATCAGATGGATTCTCTCTTATGCAATTCTATGAAAAATTACATTTTATTCAGTGATGCTATTTGGTACAATAGTCCACAGCCTGCAGGTAGATGTACTGTTGACTGTAAAACTCTAAACATCACTCTGATCAGCCCGTGTAGAACAAGTGTCATTTGGCGTACCCAGCAGGATATTCGGTTATTGTTGTCTCTTTCTATAAGAGTTAAACTGACCCCTCAAATTACACTCAGAAATGACACTATTATCAAAATGGACCCACCCCAAGTTGATGACCACTTGACTCCTGTAGACTGTTATTACTGCCTATGAACCCCAGTGCAATGTTTCTGTTAGCGAAATTCTGTCTTTGTTCATAGACTAAAAGTCAGTGTTGTAAAATGTCAAAAGTTTCGATTGAAATGACAAAAACATATGGAAAATGACTAAATGTATAATTTAACTTACAATCTAGAAAAAAAAAATGATAAAGTGGAAATCAGAACTATAAAATGTTATGTTCAGAATCATCTATACATGTGAAAATCAGCAGAGAATTGATAAAATACAATGGAAGACTTCATAACCTTACCAATATTCTACAAAATAAAGTAATAATTTTGTGAGAAAGAGTGCGGTGCTTGAGAATTTTTTTTTTTTTTTTTAAATCAGCTCCCCAAAATTAGTAAGAAACTAGTATTGTATTTCATTTCAGCAAATATGGTGCAGGGCGGTGTTATTTTAATAAATTTGTACCCTCAGTTTCATTAAAAATGAAAAATAGTAGCTTTGTTATTTCATTGTAAGTACCAGAAATATTGATTCAAAAAGGTTGAGAACCACTGCTTTAACATTTGTGATTCAATGGGCTAATTTTCTGCTGCAGCTTAGATTTGGAAAAATGCATCTAGACTCCAACTAAATTCAATATTACACAAATTGGGGTTTTGAGATAATCCTTCAGTGTGCCTGCAAATTCAAAGTAATGACATTTGGACATTTTTAAACTCCTTTTTGAAAATAATCATTCAAAAAGAGTTTACTAGCTGGAAGAGAATCCTGACACAGTAGACAGTCTAAAGGAGGATATAGGGAGGCTTTAACTTCTAAATTATCTCCTGCCAAAAGCATGCAGGTGCAGGACTTTAATTAGCAGCACCTGCACAACACACACATGAAGATCGACCAGGCGGAAAAGGGTAGAGAAAATCATGTTATTTCACTTGCATATTACATTACATTTTGGCCTTTTATGTCAGCGCTGTTGAGATTACTATCCACTTTTAAAGTGATCATTGTCCTGTCATATGTAGTACAAACTCAGGGTGTTGATTAAAGCACATTTTAGCACAACCATCGTGAACGCAGACATGAGAAGCTGCTTTGATGTGAATTACATCTCAAGTATGCCAATATTCAATTAACCTTATCCTTCGAAATTCTTTTGGAGTGAAAAAACCAGACTAACATATTGGGCTCGTGCATCCATCTGTCTTCTCTCTGAGCTGCAAGAGCTCCATTTCTCCAGCATCTTCAAAGTGCGAGATGCATCATCATCATATTATATGCTAGATTCCACTTGCCTGCCTCCAGACGTTTCTCTCTCAGTTGACAGGACAGGTGTGGAAGGGGAGGGGCGAGAATGAGAGAATGGAAAGCTCATTGGCTTGTTTCAGAGTTCGGCTTGCATTTCAAAATGACTGGCCAAAAAACTAGCTTCAAAAAATAACTCAAGATTTGGACGTATGTTGTAATTTTTTCCGGCTTTTACGTTTCTTGTCTGTCAGTTTGTGCAATCTGGGTGACATCTTGGGTAAGAGCCAAGATGTCAATGGTGTTTTTTGTCAGCAGCACCACACATATGTGTCGTGGTACTCTTGTGAACATGCGTCGAAGACTGACATGGAAGAGAATAAATTGTTGAATAAATTCGTTATTTTTGTTTTCTTTGTACACAAATAGTATTACGGTTGAACCACTGATGTCACATGGATTATTTTAATGATGTCCTTGCTACCTTTCTGGGCCTTGAACATGTTAGTTGCATTGCTGTCTATGCAGGGACAGAAAGCTCTTGGATTTCATCAAAAATATCTTAATTTGTGTTCCGAAGATGAACGAAGCTCTTACGGGTTTGGAACGACACGAGCGTGCATAATTAATGATTGAATTTTCATTTTTGGGTGAACTATCCCTATAAGTCACGATTAACAGCACTGATTTCTTGATGTCTTGATTTTGAAAGTACTATCATAGTGTGACAGGAAATATGTACTGTATGTATAGCATATCATACAGACAAGACACTGTAATGCCTTCTGACAAAAGCAATTCATTTGTTATTTGGTAAGTATTTTTTAGTATTTGATTCAAGAATGCTGTCAGCGTCATACGGTATGATAACTTTTTTTTTTTTTTTTTTACAATATTGCATGGGCAAATGTGCAATGGCTTTGTTTTGACAGGGGTGACCAAGGGTCGCCGTGTCAAGGTCATGACAGGCAACAGTGAATAACAGATGCAACAGATGGCAGAACAAATGCTACCTCATATTGAGCCAGCTTAACCTTATGTGGCCAACACCTGCAGTGGGTAGAAGTTTCCCCTTCAATCTCATCTGAAACTATTTCTGTGGTGTCTGAGAAGTTCCTCTGCTCGAGCCAAGAATTTGCAGGCTTTTAAAAGGTCGGCTCTACACCCTTCTTTTATTACCCATGTATGCTCAGATGGTAAATTTGAAGTCTTTTAAGTGTATCCTGGTGTCTGTCAGACATCAGTCTACTTGAAAATCACCAATGCTCACTGTGAACTAGGAACACCTACCAGATATTGAGGGATCTGCTACACAGTTTTAACACATTTCCTCTACATGAAGTACAGAGATCACGTGCGAACAAACAACAAATATTTAGTCTCGTATATACACAGTCTACAAGATGGATATTGCAGAAAAGACATCAATTTAGTCTTATTGTCCATTCATATTCACATATTCATTAGTTTGGTAGATTTGCCTGAGGACTCATTGATATAACTATAATGATAAATAATCTTTATTAGCGTCTACACCAATGCACAATATCATTCTGTTTATTATAAGTGCATGCTGCAGTTATGTCATAAGCCATTTTGAATGCTTGAGCTCTTTAAAGCAGGATCAATTCTAATTGCTGTCATTGTTACACAATTAAGTACTGAGTAATATTAATTACTTATTAAAGTGTTAGTATTAGGATTACGGATTGATTTAGGGGTAGTTGCATGTAATTTCTTTTTTTTATAATTTACTGTTATTACTGTAATTAGTGTGGAACAAGGACACTAAAATAAATGGCTAATTCACGTTTGTTCTTAATACATACAATTAATACAATATTAATTTTTAAAAAATTACAAAAATATGCTTAGAAATTAACATTTATTAGATGTATGTTGCATTATTAAAAAATGTCCTTAATTTTAAATGTGTTTATGGATTTTAATATAATTTGGGGGGCAGTAGTTTGCATGGTTTATCTCTTTTAAGGTTTTGGACACTTTCATTCTAGTTTCTCTTGCTTTAGTTGACGTTTATGTTTTTGGCAGAAGCTTTTATCCAAAGTTCATTCAAGTTCATTTTTTTTTATATTCGACTACTAAACAATTGGAAGCAATAATAAATATAAACTTGCAATTGCGAGTTATAAAGTCAAGCTTTATTTCTCAGAATTACTTATCTCGCAATTCTGATCTTATAACGCAAAATTGCGACTTTATATAGCGCAATTCTCACTTTAGAACTTATAATTGCAAGTTTAGAAAAAAGTCTGAATTGTCTGATAAAAAGGCGCAATTCCCTTTTTTAATTTTTTATTCAGTGGCGGAAACGGGCTTCCATATGGACCACCGATAGTCAAGATCAGAAATCAGTTAGAGTTCTGCTACACTGACTCATCACATAAGGATGTTTAGTTATCTGGGAGTTCTCCTTTATCCCTGTTGGTTGACTCACCAGGCTGTTGAGGTCTGGAAGGTCAAGAGCGTAGGGCTCTGTGCTTCTCCTCTCAAACTGTGTCGCGCATGGTGGTGCTGGCTCAGGCCTGATCCCATGCTGTGTTCACCCTCTTGAGCCACGCTGTGCCATTGACTCCTGGCCTGTTTGAGCCACCGTCCTCCCAGCCCCCATTTCTCCAGGTAGACCCGGCACACCTCGTAGTTCATAGCCGAATAGTACAGGAAGTCCAAAGCCAGGAGGACCATGACGAAAAAGCCGTAAATCCACACGCCGATGAGAGCTGTGTAGTTACTAAAGTGAAAGAAAGGATGATGATGGAAGTTAGTGGCGTTGCTTGTGCTCTACAAGGATGCAAAAAACAAACAAACAGGAATAATCATATCATTACAAGGAAGAATGGGCCTGATTTTCTCCTCATTTAAATCAACCAGTGCAATGAAAAGAGAGGTCAGTGCGCATGCAGTGGAAGTAAAGTGCTGTAATTGTTTTCCACTGGCCTTTCTGATTGCTTTGGCAGGGTAGTGTGCAGGTTGGGCAGACTTTGCACAGCTACCCAGTGGTTTGAGGGATCAATTTGATCTTGAGCGGTGAAATAACATTTTCATGCTTGAGTCATGGCATGGTGACAGACTGGCCTTTGTCACTGCTTCATTGTTCACGTCCCATCGTGGGGTTGAAGATTAATTGATTTGTTTTGGATTAGTACTGCCATGTTTCTCACAGAGATGCTTGACTGAAACAACAGGGCTTGGTTTTTCATGCATACACCTAAGGCTGCGACCGAGTAAGATATTGCAGCCTGCGGAGATCTTTTGTGAAGTCTTAATGTCAGAGGAATTCTTTCATTATCGGAACAGACAGTTTGATCTGGATGCGTGGTTCACTTGGGAATAGTGATTAGGAAATTGCACACACAGCAGGCATCAACAGAGATGTTTCTGAAACTGCTGATGCAGGCAGCGACAGTACATTACTTTTGTTTTTATCAAGATATTGTGCTGACTTTTTTTTATCCTTTTTTTAATGCATTCATGTCATTTCCTAGTCATGGATGTACTAAAATATTCAAGATTAGGAGGTGATTAAAAAATGAATACATGTCAAAATTAGAATATTAGAATAAAAGTAATGCACATATTATATTAACAACTTAACTATTAATTAGAGTATTTTCTTGTAAAACCTGTTTGAATATTCTTTTTTATTTACAACTATGCACATACACACACACACACACACACACACACACTTGCATATATCTGCATAAGTTCTTTCCTTCAATATGATATTCACTTGATTTATATTCATATTATATACTTAATACAAAGTATATTTTAATTAATTTTAACCTAATATACTTAATTTCTTTGAGCTTTTTTCTTATCTTTTTGGCCAAATACAATTATTGAATTTTGGAACTATTTGATATCATCACATATTTTTCTTACACAGTTTAAATGGGTCTTTATACATAAAAATAAATAGCTGCCTTTATATTTTGGGAAGGGGGTCCCTCACAGCTGGGTAATGATATTTGCAGGCCTTTGACATCAAAAAGTTTGGAAACACCTGATTTAATGGAAAATATTTTAAATGAACCTGCATTTAACCTGTACTGTCAGATATTTCTGTATCTTTTGCGTGCATGTGATTTGAATCTGCTGCATTATGCATTTTGATCCGTCTTTGCATATGTCTGAGGATGGCAGACAAAATCAGGCCTGCTGCAAATAAGCAAGTCCATCTGATTGTCACATTTTTCTAACCTCCCTCTCAGTCAGCTGGAGGGATAAACAAGCCGTGATGATATTCAGAAGAAAGGCGTCACTCTACTGATCTCTGGTTTGGCTCACTGCACCAGAGACCGGGAGTAATTTTTCAGACTTCGTTACTTTAACAGCCTGTGGGAAAATCTGAACGGGACTGCTAACCTTCTGTGGTCATTACAGCACAGGGAGGACTTTCACAACACAGCGTACGGGTCAGGACCCTATCAGCAGAAGTTTTGGTCGGGTGCATTTTAACCTAATATACTGGTTTACAGCCTTTCAGGCTGGCTGTGGTAGGGTTTGGATGGATGGACCAGCTAAGAATGAATATGTAGGAAGAATTAATCAAGACCCATTTTTAGAAGTGTACGCTGAGGGCAGAGGGCAGATTACACTGTCTATCTTTGATCTCTTATCACCCAATGAATAAAATAAAAAGTAGCAGAGATGTTCAGAAAATATCTAATTATTTCACACCATAGCAACATCAGAGGTTGCTTGTCATGTTTAAAGCTGTGAAGAGTTTGAAATGGAGATGAAGACTATTGCAAGCAGTAGTTGGTATTTTCACTGCAAGTGTGAGGAATATGCTTAAAACAGCTAATTATCTGCAACTGCATCTATTTTTTTAGCACAGTTTTTGTCTTTTGACAAAAATATCCTTTAAACTGTCAGTATTTTATCAAGTCTATTCATTTTTAAATTTAGTTAGTTATACTCAATTTTCAAAATGATTGATTTATTTGAATATTTGGCCATGACAATACAATCATTTGTTTTTTTCAATATAAGTAAATTAAAATATGTTTATTAATCTCTCATTAATCATATGTTTATTAATCTATTAAAAATCATTAGTGTATAATTTAATTCAAGGATTTTCAAAGAGGTTGATTAAAATATTTACAAAATGAATACATACTGTAGGACAAACTTAATATGTATTTAATATTTTAACAACAACTTTCATATATTAAATATTTTGAATGCAATATTTACCTTTTTTTTTAGAAATCTAGAGATTACAATTTTGAATCTTACAATTTTTTTATTCTACTGAAACCATAGTCTTAGTCAGTTAACTTAGTCAAACCATTAACTTAGTCAATTAAAGTTGAATCTGCATATTTTTTGTGAATTATGTACTTATTATGTACTTATTTTAATATCTCTTCTGTATGATATTCATATTTTACAATGTTATACTTGATACAGAATAAGTATTTTATTTTATATTTATTTGAAAAATTGTCAGTGTTTTATCATGTCATGTTCATTCATTTTAGTCAGTGTTACTCAAATGGCATCTAAATTGACAAATAAATAAATAATAAAACATTTTATGCAAGTAAACAATTATCAGCATTTAAAAAATGTGAAGACTCCTGACATTTATTATTTTTGAATATTTTTTCTCATATTTTTGTCAAATATATAGTTGAAATGTATTTATTTTTATTTGTGTACTAATGTATTTTATTTATTTAATTTAATTTTTTGTATTTTAGTGTTTTGGTCAGCCGTCCATATTACCGAAACCAAAATTATTTAATTCAATTCAATAATTTTGTTGACAACTCTTTACACCAAAATTTACATGGTGTACCATTTGAAAAAAATTGTTGACCCTTATGGTGGGTGTTGATTCAGAGCCCAACAAAGCAAAGCATAACTATGCTAGCATGCTAGCAAAACAGTTACTCACTTGTGGGCAAAGCCGTCTGAGTTGGTGGTGAGGTTGAGCTGCATCACGCTCTGAAATTCAGTTTCGTTGCAGCAGTACTTGAAGGCCGTGTTGTTATGGTGACAGCAGAATATGTAGGTCTTGTTGTCCGAGAGTCGAGGGCAGTGGAAACCAAAGTGATAGCGTCCCTTGTGGTCAGAGTAAGGCTCACACACCTTGAAGTGCGCAGAGAGAGCTGCAGAGAGATAAAACAGTGCAGTATGAGGGAATAAAGCAAGTCTTTCATGGGTCGATAGAGCTGAGTGATTTCAAACAGCTCGTGATCTGATTCAAGGTTGGATGAATGACTTCTGATATGTGCAAGATAGAGATTATTGGGGTGGAACAGAGGGAGAGATTTACGGAGCAGATCTTTCATGTCTTCAGTAATTAGAGCTCTGGCTGCTAAATGCAGCCAGATTCATTAAATACGTCCTTTATGACTTTCTGAAGTCTGTCATGTGACACTTCAACTGCAGAACCGTAACCACTGTAAACGTTTTTAATATCATAAGTGACATAACAAACATGTTCGTCTCGAGCCAAAGCGGACAGCTTCTCAACTCATGAACTAACTAACTGTCAAACAATCTTGGCACCAGTAATTGCTCAGATAATGAAGTTCACAGAGTCTCTGAAAACATTCTAATGGCACGGCCAAGTATCTTGGCCATTCCTCTTTTTTTTCATGAAAAATTCTGCGCTCATCAACAATGCCCATAGACTCACTTTCAAAGTGCACCTGCTCATCTCTAAAGCTTCATATTGATCTTTACGGAAAAGAAGAAAGCACTGTGCCATCATTTGCATATAGATGAGAGCTGTATGAGAATGCACTATTGGTAAGTGGAATGGACAGGAACACTAGAGTTGGATCTCTGTGAATTTGATGGACCTCGCTGTCCGTTTGTACAGTGTATTAATATTTGTGCCGGAGGCGTTCTTGCTCTGAACTGTACACCTGAGAGTCATACTGTTGTGGAAGAAATTGCTGAGATTTTATGCACCTGTAAAAAATAAAATAAAATAGTGAAATGTATGGTAAAAACAACAACAACAAAAAAACCAGCAGCTATATAGTTGTCAGAACTATTTAGGTGTTATATATTAAGTTTAACTGTTAAATTACAGTATTTTTTGTTTAAAGCATGTGCAAGATTTTCCTTGAGAAACCGCACTGAAGAAATAGTTCACCAAAAAGGAACATTTGCTGAATATTTACTCACCATTAGGCTGTCCAAGATGTAGATGAGTTTGTTTCTTCATCAGAACAGATTTATAGAAATGTAGCATTCGATAACTAACTTCACAGTGGATCCTCTGCAGTGAATGGATGCCGTCGAAATGAGAGTCCAAACAGCTGATAAAAGCATCACAATAATCAACAAGTAATCCACAGAGCTCCAGTCCATTAAATAATGTCTTGTGATGTGAAAATCTCTGTGTTTGTAAGAAACAAGTCCATCATTAAGACCTTTTAACTTTAAACTGTCACTTCTGGACAAAATCTGAGAACATTTCCTCCAGTGAAAAAGTCCATCCCCTGTTGTCCTCTCACATCAAAATCCACCAACAGATTTGTTTAGAACAATTTTAGACTGTTTCCACTTGTAAACAGTGCCTGATCTGTGAATATTTCTCTCCTGATTCAGACGAGACCACTTTTTCCACTGGAGATAGGAGCATTATGGATAGAGGACATATATGTTAATACAATTAAATAGTTTGTTACAAACATGCAGCTTTTTACTTCACAAGATTTGAATCGATTGTGTGGATTACTTGTGGATTATTGTGATGTTTTTATCAGCTGTTTGGACTCTCATTCTGACGGCACCCATTCACTGCAGAGGATCCATTGGTGGGCAAGTGATGTAATGCTACATTTTTCCAAATATGTTCTGGTGAAGACACACTCATCTACATCTTGGATGACCTGTGAGTGAATAAAATTTCAGCAATTTTTCATTTTGGGTGGACTATTTTTTATTTCAAGGCAATTATTCTGATTCATATCACAACAATGAATGAGCAGAGAAGGGGTTCACGCTTGGAAAAGACTCGCAAGAACTGGAATAGAAACAAGAACTTTTAACGTTAATCGCCGTGAATCGAAGTTGAATAAGAGAGGCAAAAAATATTATGACTCAGGAAACAATTTAATGTTTGCCGCATTTGACCCCTTGCTAAGCACCAAAACGTCCAATTACGTGAGTGCGCAGGCATACAGAGAGCCTGCTAATGATCGGAATAAATCAGTGCTGACAGCAGCGTGGGCCAGAGAGCCCTCCAGTGCCACCTTTGACCCTATAAAGAGCCCAGTATTACAGGGGAAGTTATTTGGCAGTGCTCAGGTTATGTATCCATCAAACAAATATGCAAAAAGTCAGGCAATAAGGCAGGTCTCTCATATTTGGAAAGGGGGAAAAAGAACAAAAGAAAAACCTGGGGTGTGAAATGAAAACCACCTGTTGGAGATTTTTTTCGTTCTCTTTTCCACTGTGGCAGCGGGAGTATTTAAGTGTTTTTATTTTGGTACGCCACATAATCAGCACTCACTATGGTTTTCTGCGCTGACAGGCAACACCTTGGTTCATGCTCATTTCACCAGAAATATAGTGAGAATGAAATGTGAATGCATGTGCAATGTGTCCAGGCGAACAAACACCTTTCTAACAGGTCTGAAACCATAACATCAACCCATAAAATGGTGTGTACACTACTGTTCAAACATTTGGGGTTGGTGAATGATTTTATTCAGCAAGGATGCATTAAATTGATAAGAAGTGAGTAATGGCATTTCTATTGTTAGAAAAGATTTCCATTTTAAATAAATGCTGATTTTTCAAACATTCTATTAATAAAATTATCACTGTTTTCACCAAAAATATTAAGCAGCACAGCTGTTTTCAACAAAAAATGAATATTTCTTGAGCACCGAATCAATATTAGAATGATTTCTGAAGGAACGTGACACTGAAGACTGGAGTAATGATGCTGAAAATTCAGCTTTGTCATCAAAGGAATAAATTACATTTTAAAATCTATTAAAATGTAAAACAGCTCATTTAAGTTGTAACAATATTTCACAATATTACTGTTTTTAATGTATTTTAATTGTGATTTTATGTCTCACAATGTGGCTTTATTTATTATTTTTTAACTTTTTCTCACGATTACCATTTTTATATTGTACTCTAAGGTGGAAACAGGCTTCCATAGCTTAATGTTGGTTTGGTGTTAGTCTCATTAGTAAAAGAAATATTTGGAAATAAGTGATGTAATCTTTGCTGCCTTCAGCAGTCTGATGACAAATGATGAGAATAGTTTAGTCTTCAACAAAATAGATATAGCAAAATAAATCTAATGTAAATTTAGCATGCAAAGAGCAGCACCGTGATTCGTTTTTCTAGCATTTTTAGTCTTTTTAATTCAGCACAAATGTGTGTTAATGCAATCTGTTAATTAATCCTGAATTAATAAAAACATTGTTCATTTGTTCATTAAATAATTAAGTCACTTTTAGAGTATAAATAACATATTTATGCAATAAAACTCAAATGTGTTATCAGTAAATACACAGTTCATATACAGAACTAGTCAAAAGCGACACTGATTTAATGAGTTTACCAGTAGGCTCAGTAAGTGCGACAAATTAATTCAGTAGCCATTCAGACATAAGTTTTTGATTCACTGAAAACAACCAGACTGTTGTGTCTGCTGTATGTTTTGTGAATTCCAGGGTTCTATACAAGTGCAGAAGCACAGTGTTTTATCCGTGTTGGTGGAAGAGTGCACATTCAGGAACCATAAACAGAACCGAAAGTCATAAATCATTTAGTTTTTTTAAACCATAGAACCGGTTCCCAGTCCTACTTAACACTGAGCTTGGCAAGTGCTCTTCTTCAGGCTTCTGCTCTTTCAGATAGTTCAGCTGAGAGAGATATGTCTGAATGCTCAAAAGTGCACCGTGACGTCTCTCTTTGCATACAAAAGGCACACAAGACATTTGCTCAGAGAAAACCAAAGATGAATAGCGAACTCTTTCATGCCTATTGAAGTGAGCTCAGTCAAGAGAGTCTACTAAATGTTTTATGGATACTCGCGTTACCATAAATGGATAGGATTATGACTATTAACCTCGGGGAACCGCATATTTTGGATGGGGTAGAATGCCTCGTGAAGTCAAACACGAGCTGTGTGGAATCGTAAAGGTGAAAGTTCACCCTCTTGTGGGAGTTTTGGCAGATGAAGGGAGTCAGCATGCGTTTTCTGGCAGAGAGAGCAGACCTGGTTGTGTTTTATAAGATGGTGGATTGTAGCTCTCGCTCATTATAACTAGTTACATGACTGCAAAGAACATTTCATGAAAGAAATATTAAATATTCACAGATGTTTGAATAAGGGTTTTGTCCTCAAGTTACTTTTGGGAAATTGTGTCTATGTTAGAATTAACATGTCTGCACTCACTGAAGAATGGCAGCGAAATGGTTTATGAATGACACTGTGCGCCATTTCTCCATGTTGTTCAGCAATTAGGTTTGTGGAAAAAAGAACTCTGTTCTCTGCTTCTTGCCATGCTCACTTTGGGGACAGGTTTCGCTTCATTTGAGATATTTATCTCTTCTGTGTCGGGTGAGATATGGCTCAGGAGTTACATAAACAGTCTCAAAAGTCTGTGTGTGATACTTCTGGCTCCGCTTGTCTGTTGAAGTATCCTGGGGTGAATTCACTAAACAGTCGTGCCACTTCAGTGTGCACTAATTCAGCACAAAAACGCTCTCAATCCAGTTTAAGCAGACGCTAAATGCATTGAAATGTGACATTTTGAGTAATTAGCATTTTCTGTTTTATTTTTTTTAACTTGAAGTTTATTGAAACTTTGAACCTTTAGACAAAATATGTAAAAAAAGATAATAATAATAATAAAATGTCTCTATGTATCATATTTAATAAATTAGCATTTAATGGTCATTTAATTAATCGCAACAAAAATATTTTCAATGCATTTACAATCTTTGAAGAATTATTCTTGGTTTAATTTAATTGTTTATAAAGTAAGTATCTTTGCTTTTTGGCAGTCAAAAACAGCCACAAAATTATATTTATATGTAAATATCAACTTTTATGCAAATATATATATATATACATACTACTATTCAAAAGTTTAGGGCTGGTAAGACTTTGAAATTCTTTTCATGTCTCACATGCTCACTAAGGTCATAAATCACAGTAAAAACAGTCATATTGTGAAATAATATTACAATTTAAAATAATTATTTTCTGTTTTAATATATTTTAAAATATCAATTATTCCTGTTATGCCAATTCTGATTTTTTTTGCTCTTTTTGAATTTTTAATATCACACGATCCTTTCGAAATCATATATATGCTGCTTTAGTGCTCAAGATTTCTTATTATTATCAATGTTGAAAACAGTTGTGCTGCTGAATATTTTTGTAGAAACCATATTATTATTATTTTTTTCTGGATTCTTTGAAAAGAAATGTATATGAACTTAAAAAGAAAAAAAGTAATATTATAAATATCTGTCACTTTTATTAATTTAATGCATTTTTGCTGAAAAAAAAAATTAATAATAAAAAAAAAAGGATCCCAAACTTTTGAATTGGAGTATATTTATATATCATAGTGGAGCAATGCTGTACAGTCAAATATTCCAGATTGCGGCAGTCTCCTGAATTATCCATAACCTAGCGCTCAAACCTCGCTTACAAGATTGGGAATTGCTCTGTGCAAATTGCATTCAGACAATTTTTTTGTCCGTGTTTGGGCCGTTACCTGATTTGCATAATTCCTTTAGTGAATCAGGTGCTAAAACAACACAAACAGCATTTGCAAATAAACGACTATCAACAGGCACAATTCATTCTTAGTAAATTCCCCCTGAGTGAGGTACGTCTGGCTAAGCTTGTCTTGAAACATTACAGAGCGAGTGAACGGGACTACAAAATGAAAAGGTATTTGTATAAATATTCCCCAAATATTTCTTTAATATTTCCCTCATTCAGTTCCTCTCCCTCTCTTACATCCTGTTACAACAGCATAGTCTTCGAAGCTGGATCCAAACACACATCTGTCATCGCCCCGGCCTTTAATATAATGGCAGAATCAGGTTTGAGGCTTTTGTACTGGCTGTTTGTCTTACAGGAAATGTGGATGTAGGTATTGAATTCATCCGAGGGCCATTTGATGAAATGTTTGGTGAGATTCTATTGAGTAGATGAACAGTAGTAGTGGCTTATGCTTTGCATTAAGGTTTCCATTTAGTGAGTTTTGCTGGGAGTTAAGTTGAAGAGTGAAAAATGTAGATTAGATTCTGATTGAATTCAGTTGAATGTAAATTGCATGCAAGTTGTTGAACCAGAGGTTTATTAAAAAGTCAGAAAAGACTTTCCGTACAGATGAGATCATTTGTACGTCAAATTTGCCAGAATAAACCATGTATGAACTCCACAGCTTCAAGTATGTGATCATATCTTCATAATAAAGACAGTGTTATTTAATCAAAAATATAAATATACAAATAATATATATATGGAATGCATAATTTTGTGACTAGTACTAAGTCCTAAGATTTGTTTGCAGGTTTTGTTCCAGGATGGTTATGGATTTTTTTTTTTTTTGGAATAAAATAAAAATAATCTGTAAAAATGTATAATAATATATATTTAATACTAATAATACTATATATATATATATATATATATATATATACACACACATATGACCCTGGACTACAAAACCAGTGTTAAGTGTCAAATTTTCGAAATTGAGATTTATACATCAATATATACAAATTATACAAATATTTTTGTACAACGCTGAATATATAAGCTTTCCATTGATGTATGGTTTGTTAGGATTGGACAATATTTGGCAGAGATACAGGAATTTGAAAATCTGGAATTTCAGGGTGCAAAAAAATCTAAATACTGAGAAAATTAAAATTAAGATTGCAATTTTAAAATTGTCCAAATGAAGTTCTTAGCAATGAATATTACTAATCAAAATTTAAGTTTTTATATTTTTACAGTAGGAAATTTACAAAATATCTTCATGGAACATGATCTTTAATGTCCTAATGATTTTTGGCTTAAAAGAAAAATCAATAATTTTGACCCATGCAATGTAATTTTGGCTATTGTTATAAATATACCCCAGCGACTGGTTTTGTGGTCCAGGGTCACACACACACACACACACACACGCGCACACACACACGCACACACGCGTGCACACACACACACGCGCACACACACACACGCACATATCTATCTATCTATATCTATATATATATATATATATATATATATATATATATATATATATCAGTCGTGGTCAGAATTATTGGCACCCTTGGTAAATATGATCAAAGAAACCTCTGAAAATAAACCTGAATTATTAATCCTTTTGATCTTTTATTAAAAAAACCCCACAAAAATCTAACCTTTCATTGAACTAAAACAATTGAAAATGGGAGAAAATCTCGTTATGAAATAAATGTTTTTCTCAAATACACGTTGGACACATTTATTGGTACCCCTAGTAATTCATATTCATATTCACAATTTTGAGCACTCCAGGGTGATGAAATTATCCAGCCATGGCTTCCTGTTTCACAGAAATATAAATAGGAGGGAAAACAAAGCCCAAATTCCATTAATCATCCATCACAATGAGAAAAAACAAAGAATATATTTCTGATGCGCAGCAAAAGATAACTGAGCTTCGCAAATTAGTGAAGTGGCTTTAAGAAAAGAGCTAGAGCAGTAAAAATTCCCATTTCCACCATCAGGGCAATAATTAAAATTTCCAGTCAACAGAAAATGTTATGAAACTGCCTGGAAGAGGACGTGTGTCTATATCGTCCTAATGAGACGATACGGCACAGTGAGAAGGAGAGTTTGAGTGGCTAAAGACTCTCCAAGGATCACAGCTGGAGAATTGCAGAAAATAGTTGAGTCTCGGGGTCAGAAAATCTTTTTTAAAAAAGGTCAAACAGAAAAAAAAAAAAAAAAAAGGTCAAACAGCACCTACATCACCACATGTTGTTTGGGAGGGTTTCAAGAAAAATTCTCCTCGCTCATCCAAAAACAAACTCCAGCATATTCAGTTATCAGACACAACTGGAACTTCAAATGGGACTGGCTCCTATGGTCAGATGAAACTAAAAAATTATCTTTTTAGCAGCAAACACTCAAGATGGGTTTGGTGAACACAGGGATAAAAAATACCCCATGTGTACAATGAAATATACTGCTGTATTTTTGATGTTGTGGGCCTATATTTCTGCTGGAGGTCCTGGACATCTTGTTTAGACGCATGGCATCATGGATTCTATCAAATACCAACAGATAAAAAAACAATAAGTGACTGACTCTGTTAGAAATCTTATAATGGGTCATTTGTGGATAAAAAACAATACAAAAATGGGTCACTGGGCACAAAACCAAGCTTCTACTATGGCCATTCCAGTCCTCTAACTTGAACCCTGTAAAAAATGAGTGAGGTGAACTGAAGAGAAGAAGCACCGTCATGGAGCTAGGAATCTGAAGGATCTGGAGTGATTCTGGATGAAGGAATGGTCTCTGATCTCTTGTCAGGTGTTTTCTAACCTCATCAGGCATTATAGGAGAAAATTTTGAGCTGTTAAACTGGCAAAAGGAGGTTACAAAAAGTATTGAATAAAAGGGTGCCGTTAATTGTGGCCAGTGTGTATTAGAGAAAAACATTTATTTCATAATGATATTTCCTCCCATTTTAAATTCTTATCCAATGAAAGGTTAGATTTTTGTGAATTTTTTTAAATAAAAGATCAAAAGGATTAACAATGCTGATTAATTTTCACAGCCTTCTTTGATCATATTTACCAAGGGTGCCAATAATTCTGACCACAACTATATATATATATATATATACATATACATACATACATACATATACATATATACACACACACACACACACACATACATACATATACATATGCATATATATATATATATATATATATATATATATGTATATATTTGTGCCATTACCTGACCAAAAATGGCAAATGCTTATTGGAATTGTTACACAACTGGTAAACTAACTTTTTAGGACATTTCAGTTTATTTTGCACATGCTAGATGGCCTATGAATTGCTTTCAGTGACATAATAGACATTACTTTACCCTCTGCACGAGTTTGATGCTTGTCTAACAAATCACTGCACACTTTGCCAGGAAAAATGAACAAATAGGTCAGTTTTGAATCTTAAATGTCTCATGTTGAGTAATCAGTCCAAATGCAGTCATCAGTAACCAAGTCAGATCCTTAAAATTGTGACTCATTCTGCAACATATCCAAGTCATGACTTCTGAGGGCTCGTGCCTGACTGAGATTGTGTTCTAATGTAAGAAAGCAAACCTGCATAGAAATAATATTCATATGCAATACCTGTTTGATCTGGTCTTACCTGCAGTGGACAGCAGAATAAAGATGACGGCTAGGGTATTAAAGGACCAGCGGCCGTTCATGGTCATCTCTCAGCCCTCATGAGGAAAGTCAACACACTCTCATTTCTCACCGCCTGGTGGTCATTTTATTCTGAAAGCTTTGGAAGAAAACACACACACACATACACACACAATATACAGGTGTTTAAACTTTATATTCTCTGAACAAGACTTAAAAATTCAGTCATCATTTACTAACCATTTCAACATGAAATGTAATGGAGTGAACAACTCGTGCATTATTTTAACAAAGACATCTGTTGGGCTTGAGTTACACATGCAATAACTGATAAGATGGAGCTACAGCTGGTGTTACACCGATCCTTTCATTATTGCTGTCAAAAGGGAACTGTGAGAGACTTGAGATTTGAGAATATTGATGAGGAGAATCTTGGTTTGAAAAATGCCACACAATATGCGCTCTTACAGCATGTTGCAAAGGATTAAATGTGATAAGTCCTTATTGATGATTCTGTTTGTGCTCGTCTCTGCATGTGCTCTCTCTGATGAAAAGCACATTTTATAACAGAGCAATATGAATAAAGCTCATATTGCTCCCAACACATTATATCAAATCAAATCTCTCTGTCTAAAGCCTTTTCAAATCCTCCGTATCCTCCCAGACCCTCGTGCAACTGTCGTGAGACACATAAGAAAAAATATAAGATGTGCCAAAGAGGGTGTGTTTGGAATAAAATACTAGCTACTGCATGCCATGCAGTATAACTGCATACTTTTTTGTGTATTGTATATGGTCAGAGCCATGGCCTTGTGGTTATTACATCATGTGCACAATGTGGGAATGAGCTCAAATCCGGCTTTGTGTATTTTCCCATAACTATTGCAGTTTTGATTTAAATAAAAGTGCCAAAAAAGCCAAAACAATGCTTTGTAAAATAAGATAGATAATAGGAAATATATATTTTGATGATCATACATTAATATTGGTTAATTTAAATACTACAGGTTTATATATTTTAGATATTAATTTAATAATTGATAATAATTATTTAATTATTACATTACATTTTTAAAGTAAATATCAAATGATGAGTTAGTGATAATTAATTAATTTTAATTGATTATTAATTTAATAAAATATTTTTTCCCATTTGATTGTCAAATGGAAAATGTTCTAATGTTTGGCAGTCCAATCAATCAATCAATCAATCAATCAATCAATCAATCAATCAATCAATCGATCATATTAAGTTCTGGTTTATGTTATTGTTTCATGTGGGCAACATTTCACATTTTCAAATATTTGTGTGTGTGTGTGTGTATGTGTGTGTGTGTATGTATGTGTGATCTATTTATATTAATATTTATTCAATATTATATATTTATTAAAATAATTGTGATTAATTTATAAACTATAATGCTCAAATATTTACTTTAATGGACAATTATGAATTTAATATTATTTTAATAATCAAATTTAATATTATTATTTTTTTTTTTATAACTTGATTTATTAAATTTTTATTTGCCAGTGCAGTTAACTTAAAACTTAAAATTAAAATAAATAAATACTTACATGCATAAATAAATAAAGTCACTATCATTTACGGTTTATTTGTCATTGCCTGCCTGTATTGTAATTAAATATAAAGTCAAATCAAGCATATTGTGTTCTGGAACACTCTATCCTGGCACATTTTGTCAAATGTTGTAGGTCATCCGTTCTGTGCACAGCATGTGTTCTTCATGAGAAGCAGTAGTATGTTATACGGTACCTAGAGACTAGCAAAGGATGCTGAAAGGGGCCAACAGGAGGACCACATGGAATAGATGCATGTGACCTACCTAAGCCAGAGATCTTCATTCAGGAAGAGAGGAAATATGCCCCCTAAGCTCAACCAACTATTGGTTAAATGTAGCTGCACTGCATAATGCATGCATTGGACAAATGGGGTTTATGGGAATATGTGCTTAGTGTGTGTGTGTGTGTCTCTCCAGATATATATTTATCATCAATCTTTCTTATCTTTCTCTGTGTGTTTATACAGCAGTCAGCATGTCTGTGTTTGGTTTACAGCAACACTCGCTCAAAGCTGGCCGTCTGTCATAACACGTCACCATGCCAATCCGCCTCTGTCACCCATGCAGGCCTCTGAATGGCTTGTTGGCAGTGAGAAACACTCCCTCTTGCCAACATGAAGAAAACAAACCACACACAGTTACACACACACACACCAGAAACGAATAATGTGTATCAATACGCATTCATATTCGGATAAGCCTATGGCACAGATAAACACACCCTAAAATATTAGCTTCCAGACATATTATCTATTTGATTTCAAATCCTCCTGGTAACAGATAAGGTATGTTTGTTTGTATCCAGTGTGGAGATAATCAATAATCAACACTGTGTGTTATTATATATTGCCTCCTGTTTTTACAGGAATCATATATTACTGTGCAGTTACAGAATCATATTGCGCACCCTTGAGTCTCAACAATCAGATTTCCCGCTTTTTCTGAATTCCAAATGAGGTAATGACTGTTTACTTAGTCATTATGCCTTAAGTCAAAGCTGATATCTTCATATCTTAATCATATAAAGAAAACAGCTCTGTTTGTGTTTATTGTTGCTTTAATACTCCACCGAGGTCTGAGGAGATACCGAACATCTGCTGTTTGAAACCAAAGTTGCACTTTTATATGCTAAAAGCAGTAAACAAAAAACATACGGTGAAAGAAAAACAGTGTCCTACGCACATGCAAACAGCTTTAGTGTTACCGTGGAAACTCAGAGACATTCAGAAAGTATGTGAACAATAAATGGACAGTTTAGCCAAAAATGAAAATGACGTCATTGTTTGCTCACCCTCATGGCGTTCCAAACCTGTATGACTTTTTCTTTTTTGTAACACGGAAAAGATATTTTGAAGACTGTTTCAAGACTGTTTTGTCCACAGGAAATGTCTGTGGAGTTTTGTATCGTAAAAACAAGACAAAACAAAACAAACGATGACAACAACAAAAGAAGACTAAGATATTTTTCTGCTTTGTAAATAAGAAAATTTATATTAAATGTTTTATATATAATATTTATATATAATATTAATATAATATATTAATATTGATTTAAATATTATACATATATACATATGCATATTTAAAATATGATATACTTAATTATATGATATACATAATTATTAATATTATAATATTATTTAATAAATTCAAATTATTGATTTGATTTTAATAATCATACTTACATTTAGTATATTAATGAATGAAAATGTATTTATTTATCATATATATGATATTACTTTATTAATTATAAATTGTATAATAATTGAATTAGGTTAAATCAATTATTGACTTGATTTAATGATGATAATTAATTTATTAATTTAATCATCAATTATTCTTTTTTTTCAGAAGAAGATATTTTGAAGAATGTTTTCACTGTTTTTTTCTTACTGTTACGGGGCGAACGAGACGTGAGACGTGCGGATCCATTTGCAAGCTTTATTAAACAAAGACGTGGGCAAAAAACACAAGCAGGATCAAAACATCAGCACACAGGTATGGCACAGACAAGATACAAGAATAATCCAGAGGGCTAGCGTAGGTCTTTGATTGGTGAACAATATGCAGAGGGCTTGACAACAGGGGTAATCCAGAAACATGAGCGATAGTCTAGATAAGGTACAAACAGAGGCAAGGGTAAATCCAGGAAACACAGACTAGAAAACAAGAAACAGGTTCCGCAGCTAAAACTAGGGGAGTAATAAATGCAGAACAATACTGGAACTAAACAGAAACACAGAATGGATTGGTAAGGCAGCTAACACGAGGGGAGTGCTATATGCAGAACAATACTAGGCAGAGAGGAAGAGGAAGTCCATGGTTTAAGTAGGGTGTGTGATAATTCTCAAGTGTGAGCTTGTGATTGAGACAGCTGTGTGTACTTAGTGCAATGAATGATGGGAAATGCAGTCCAGGGTAATATGTAACAGGCTGTGTGGTGTGAGAGTCGATTTGATGGAAGAGTGACCACTGGTAGCGAGCGAATGGAAGTCCATGGCCCTGTTTCATGACACATACAGTGAAAATTAGTTTTTCAAAATGTCTTATTTTTATTCTGCTTTGTAAAATTAAGATTACATATGTTTTATATATAATATAAATGTAATAATTTATTTCTAATATATTCATATTGACTTAAATATTATATATAATATACATATACATATTCCAAATATTATGATACTTAATGTATTATAATTATAATATTATTTAATAAATCCAAATTATTAATTTGATTTAATAATTATATTAAAATGTAAATTATACTAATAAATAACCATATATTTATTAATGGTATATATGATATTACAATAATTATTATATATTGTATAATTATGTAATTAAATGGTCAGCTTAATTTAATAATGGTAATTAATTTATTAATTTAATTATCAATTCATTTTTTATTATTATTTTTTTTTTAAATAAAGAGATTTTGAAGAATGTTTTAACTGTTTAATCTGTGGCGTTCAAAAGAACATTGTATAGACATATTCTAAAAATAAAAATAATAATAAACCTATTTTTCAAAATATTTTCTTATAATTCTTCTTTACAAAACAAGATTTTAAAAACATCATCTTTTGGTATCAGTTGTAGTAATATGAATGGCTTCTGTGATTTCCACCATTTAAACCTTAAAGGTTTTAGTATTTTCAGCAAAACTGAAAACAAAGAAAGATACATTGTGTTCCTCAGATGGATGAGTCCCTCAGAAACAGAAGTGTGCTACATATGGCTCTGAAAGCTCTGACATTTGTGTCCAAATCTACTAGCAGTGGCTCTCCTGGCAGTACATCACATAGCGCTTCACAAAAGCACAGAAGAGTGTGAAGGACTTTCTTCTCCCAGAGCTACACTACACTGTGTTTATCTATCCCCTCCGGACCCTTGTGCATGTGTGAGAATGTAGGAGAGAATGGGAGACGCTCCTGTAGTCTTTGAGCAAACGAGAAATCACAAAATTATCCTAGAGCTGCGCTGAAGTCATTGTTTCTCTCTGAAGATCAATTCATATTTATATTCATATGCTCCTCCGCACACCTGCTGCCTCTGACTATTGAATAATAGAGTAGCTACTTACTAATTGTTTGTGAATGTTCTGTTGCTTATTAATTTTTTATTACAGAATGCTTTGTAAACTAATGTCAGTTTAGAAGGAAACAATGCCAGATTGTCAGAAGATTCAACAACATCCTTTGAGACAAGTTCCTTTCAGTTTTTTGACAGAACTGGGTAGAGGAGGTCTGTAATACTTGAAGAGAAGTATCCGGACCGTTACCATTCCCAGTCATCTCAGTGGCAGTTTTTGGTCCAGGACTCGAGTAGTAGACAGGTAAAAATATACAACAAAGAATAGGCTACTTGCAAAGCATACATGTCTACTTTTTAATGTCCGTCTATGGAGAAAGATGCTTTTTTTGTTCACAGAATGCTATCAGCAATTGCTAACTGGATCATGCTAACTAGCCAAACTTGTTGGGTAAAGGAGCTCATCTGACTGGACAGACTCTATAGACATCTTAATGTGAAAGTAATACTATATTCAAAAGTCAGTCAATATATCATGATTTTGGATTGTTTTGCTCGTTAAATCTGACTGATATTCTCTGAGGCCTCCGAAATGTGCATGAGACGGATCTGGCACGGAAAAAGAGCCTTTACAGAGCTCAACGCTCACTATCTGACTGCACTATTCATATTCAAAAGCACCGCAGGACCAAATGCAAAGTGATACAGAATTTAAAAAATGTCCCTCAGTTATTGGTCTTTTGCTTTCTGCTTGGCAATTTGAAATAGCAAAGAAACGTCCACTAGCACTCTAGCAACTTTACTGTGAAAGGATAAAGTCAACTGTCAGCTCACAAAAAGCAGTCCATTTTAGTAAATGCAAATCTATGAGGGTAATGGAAAAAACGATTTTCCAAAATGTCAGATTTGTACTTTTATGCATTTGGTAGTCTAAAAAAACCTCTAGACTGCATCCAGGGATTAATGTGCTGGGATGAATTGAGAATGTGTGTTGAACACTGAGGAAAGGGAAGGGTACATTTAGATAGCATGAACTAACGTCATTAGCACTGCAGATGGTACAGTCTGTTCTCTGCTCATCCCCATAGTTACCATCAATACCCCTTACCTAAAATCACAAAGAATGGCACAGGGATAAGTACCTTCAAACACCTTAAACATCAGAGTACTGGCATTGTTGTGTTCTGCTTTGAATTTACTCTTTGCTATTCAGAATGAAAAATTATTATTATTATGTACAGTGGTGTGAAAAAGTGTTGGCCCCCTTCCTGATTTTTATTTTTTTTTTGCATGTTTGTCACACTTTAATGTTTCAGATCATCAAACAAATGTAAATATTAATCAAAGATAACACAAGTAAACACAACATGCAGTTTTTAAATGTAGGGTTTTTTTTATGAATGGAAAACAAAATCCAAACCCACATGACCCTGTGTGAAAAAGTGTTTGCCCCCCTCCCCCCTGTTAAAACATAACTGTGGTTTATCACACCTGAGTTCAGTTTCTCTAGCCACAACCAGGCCTGATTACTGCCACACCCTGTTCGCAATCAAGAAATCACTTAAATAGGACCTGCCTGACAAAGTGAAGTAGACCAAAAGATGCTCAAAAGCTACACATCATGTTGAGATCCAAAGAAATTCAGGAACAAATGAGAAACAAAGTAATTGAGATCTATCAGTCTGGAAAAGGTTATAAAGCCATTTCTAAAGCTTTGGGACTCATTAAAGCACTAAAGCATTATCCACAAATGGCGAAAACATGGAACAGTGGTGAACCTTCCCAGGAGTGGCTGGCCGACCAAAATTACCCCAAGAGCGACTCATCCAAGAGGTCACAAAAGACCCCACAACAACATCTAAAGAACTGCAGGCCTCACTTGCCTCAGTTAAGGTCAGTGCTCATGACTCCACCATAAGAAAGATACTGGGCAAAAATGTCCTGCATGGCAGAGTTTCAAGACGAAAACCGCTGCTGAGCAAAAAGAACATAAAGGCTCATCTCAGTTTTGCCAGAAAATACTCTGTGGACTGACGAGACAAAAGTTGAACTTTTTGGAAGGTGTGTGTCCCATTACATCTGGCGTAAAAGTAACACAGCATTTCAGAAAAAAGAACATCATACCAGCAGTAAAATATGGTGGTGGTAGTATGATGGTCTGGGGCTGTTTTGCTGCTTCAGGACCTGGAAGACTTGCTGTGATAAACGAAACCATGAATTCAGCTGTCTACCAAAAAATCCTGAAGGACAATGTCCGGCCATCTGTTCGTAACCTCAAGCTGAAGCGAACTTGGGTTCTGCAGCAGGACAATGATCCAAAACACACCAGCAAATCCACCTCTGAATGGCTGAAGAAAAACAAAATGAAGACTTTGGAGTGGCCTAGTCAAAGTCCTGACCTGAATCCTATTGAGATGCTGTGGCATGTTCATGCGCTAAAACAGACTGATTGCAAGTTATCGCAAACGCTTGATTGCAGTTGTTGCTGCTAAGGGTGGCCCAACCAGTTATTAGGTTTTAGGGGGCAAGCACTTTTTCACACAGGGCCATGTGGGTTTGGATTTTGTTTTCCCTTCATAATAAAAAAACTTCATTCAAAAACTGCATGTTGTGTTTACTTGTGTTATATTTGATTAATATTTAAATTTGTTTGATGATCTGAAACATTAAAGTGTGACAAACATGCAAAAAAAAAAAAAAAAAAATCAGGAAGGGGGCCAACACTTTTTCACACCACTGTATATTTATAATTTAATAATTTATATTATGATAACAAATTGACTGTTGTTGTTATATTAAAAAGTATATTTCTCAAAATAAAATATAATTATTATTAAAATAGAACTTTTCTATAATAATAAAAATTAAACTATACAATAATAATATCTTTAAAAAGTGGCACATTGATGGGAAGACAGCCTGAAAATCAGGGATGTCTGGGGACAGTATGGCCATAACAACAACAACAATAATAATAATACAATGTTTTATGATGATGGTGATTATTATTATTATTATTATTGACATTAAATATTTTATCATGAGCCTTTTAAATAATTTATTAAAAAATCTAATAACAGAATATTTTAAAATGTTATTAAAATATAATGTGTCATCATTAATAAATTATTATTGTTATTATTATTATCACTAATAATTATAATTGTATCTTTATTTATTTAAAATGTAATAATTAGTTTTTTATTATTATACTAATAAAATAACTATTGTTGTTGTTGTTATTATTAAATTAAAATGTATTTTATTATTATTAAATATTATTATTTTAGTATCATTTAAATATTTTGTCTGTATTAATAATAAAACTATACTTTAAACGATTTTATTATAAATTGGCTCATTGGTGGAAACATTCTAAAAATGTGAGCATAGAGAGAATATGGTCATAAATTGGATTTTTTACTATGATCTGCTTTTGATCCTACATTTTTCAGTCATAAGGGTTGACTGCACTGATTGTCCATTTAAATGAGAGATAAACAGCAAATAGCTTTTATTATTTATTTATTTCCACACTTTCTCTGTCCATTTTCTCAGTTCTCAGCCCTCTATTGTTTTTCGTTGCTGTGTTACTAAAGAGCTCTTTTATTGCTTGAGTTTTCTGCTGTAGAGTATGATGGAGAAAGGCTCATTCATTAAACACATTAACACACACTGTCTTTAAGCGACTCAGATGGCCCTGTGTGTTATCATGAACCCGAGGGAAGACTTACCTGCAGTGTGATTGACTGCTCTTGGCTTTAAGCTATTACTGCCTCAGGCGGATTGGTGTTTAAAGCAGAGCATCAGGTGTAAGACTTGGACAGACTCAGAGAAATTAGAAGATTTTTGCCTTTCAAGTCATGTATTCAAAGCAAACTGGTCAGAGACATCCAGAGCAGGTTGTTTGTAATTGAGAAGAATCTCTTTTTCTCTCTTGTCTCTGTGAAAGGCAGATAACCAATGCTGCTGGGGCAAAAGGGGGCTGAAATATGGCTCTCATTAATACTAGACCCTTTGTTCTCCTCCTAAATGTATTTCTCACCTCAGAGAGATGACGTGTCGAGACTAAAATTAGAAGCCTAAATTTGGCTTTCAGAAAATTTCAGAGAGACCATTTCCTAGACTGTGTTTCCTAAAGGTCTGAGAATAAATAATAATGCCACATTTCTGAATTTAAACTTTGGGATTTCAAAAGTCTTTAACCCCCATGCACAAACACTGAACCCACCATGACTCACCTGGGCTGAGGTGTTTCCTTTCAGGGATGTGTTTCTTTGCCTGTGTTTTTTAAAGATCAGCAATTGATATTTAATATTATTACTTTATGAAATACTTAATTCCGATTGGCCAGTCACAGCTTTTAGCAGATATTTCCTAATATTTGCTGTTGTCCATGGCAATGCTATTTATCAGACAGCAGATCCGAGTAACTGAACAACACTGACGGTATAGTGCAGGGTTGTTATTGTTACTAAAAATAGAATTAAAAAATATTTTTTTGTAATTTAAATTAAGTTTAAATAATAATAATGGAAAACGTAAGTGAAAATAATTTTTTTACCTTAAGCAACTAACTGGAAAATGTTTGAAGTACTGCAATTACTAAAGCTGAAATAAAAACTGAAGATAAATATATATATATATAAAGCCAAAGGCACATAAAATGATTAAAACTTAAGCTAAAATTAATGCAAATAAAAATATTAAATAATAGCTAATGTAAAATATGCATAATATAATCTAATATAATCTAATATAATAATGCTGCCTTATAGTGAGAATGTCCTCAGAGGTACTTTAGTATCAATAGTACTGTAATATTATTACAGTATTATTATTATAATATTATTGTTCTTTTGGTTTGTCATCTTTATTAGGAAATGCATATATCTACATAGGATAATGTATAGGTATGATTATGAAATGTAATATAGCATTAATGTATCTACAATTATACATGTATATAAATACATACACAGATAGTAATATAATTCACATTTTATGTCAGGTGTATCTCTCTGGGTTTTTTTACTGACTGTTCATTATGCCCTAATTTAATTAAGTTTTAATATTTAGCTTTAAAACATTTTAAAATCATTCAAAACTATTTAAATACATCTTAATAAATTGGAAAAAAATATAAATAACAATTATTATTATGAAAAGTATTAATAATTAATATTAATGATTAATATATAATGAGGTTTTAAAGAAATCACAACAGTTCATTCAAATGATTTATTTTATGTATTTTTTATATTTATATTTATTTTTTTATTTTTTTATATTTCTTTATATATATATATTTTTTTTTTTTATTAAAATTAATAATTCAAACCCAGAAGCTTAGAGCAGTAGTATTCTGGTCATGTTGACACTAGATGCGTCAGATTAAGCTGTGAGGGTTTCTGACAGTATGCTGTGGCACTCTATAAAAACCAGCTCGAGGGCTCCATCCAAAATCACTCATCACTGCTCAGCTGAGGATGCATTCTGATAAACTAAAGTATGCTTGAGTACACCAACTGACATCCCAACCTCTCACAGAGAAGAGAGCTGTCAAACACACGCAGACTCGCACACAGTCTGAGAAATAACAGAGGTGAGGGACCCAATTAGTAGTTGTGAAGTGCTGCTGGGATGCTTCTGTTATCTACAAATACACACAGAGGTTGAATGGATGGCCATCTGCTGTTGACTAAGACAAGTTCATTATATTTCCCCATGATCCCTTGTAAAAACAAGAAACTCGTTTGTTTCCAAGTTACCATCTCTCTAGATGTTTCCTTTCCAGTGCCGAGCAAAAGGAAAATTCAGGCACTCAGGAAACACAAATCATTAGCAGTTTCTCTTGAACCTGTCTAATTATCTAAAGCTTGAAGCCCGGATGTATTGATATCCTGTGACCAAACATATCCGTTCCCACAATATTACACATTAGCTCAAAACAGTCAACCTCTTTCACCCAATCAGAAATATCAACAACGTACCGCAACTTGCCTTTGAGTTCAATAAAACCAAAAAGGTCTGTTCCAAGTTCAGCACATGTGAATTAAACATTTGGCTGCGCTTTTGAAAACAGAAAGAAAAGCGCATGTTTTTTTGTTAATGAGAAGCAGAGAGTCAGTCTTACCTCTTTCTGTGTGTCTTTCTCTCTTGTAGAGCCAGTTTGCCTGATGTTACAGCATGTTGAATGAGGCTCTCCGATGGAGAACGGCACACACACACAGGTACACACTCATCCTGCTGTTTTCACTGAGCGTTCAGTCATCTGAAAGAGAAGATGAACGGAGGTAAAGGGGAGGAGAGGAAACACGCACTTCTACCCTCTACCTTCCATGCGCTGGGTCCGTGTGCTTAAACTGAACACAGACTGAGCGAGTGAGAGGCAGAGGGAGGTGTGTGTGTGTGTGTGTGTGTGTGGGGGTTAAGTTCTGCGTATATTGAGAGGATATATTTACTTATATTGAGTAAAACCTGAAATCACCTACATTGTTTGGAGCAGTCAAAGGTCCATGTCCATGAGAAAAACATGCAAAATGTTTTAATTAAAATTTAAAAATGCAGAAAATATTTTAAATTCTTGAAGTACACCCCCCCCACACACAAGAGTTTAAATAATGAGAAAAATTAAACAATAAATGAATGAATAAATGAATAAATAAATAAATTCAAAAGTACACTTTATTTTAATTTCATGCAGCAAACATTAATTCAATCTATATAATCATTTTTTAAAATCATTCTTTTTTTCTATTTTTATTTTGCACGATATATTAGTAACATATTGCCCACATTGGATATGTACGTACATATTAGATATTTCATTATGCATGCTCATTTCAGTCTGTTTTTAGTTTTGCCATGAACTAACACTCAAAAGTTCATTTTTAAAAACACTAATTTTTCATAGTGCACACTATACATTTACTTAATGTGAATTCACTTGTATTTAAAATAATTGATTTATTGTTTGTTTATATTATTGTTTATTAGTTGTTGTTCATTTATGAAAATTATTATTATTATTTTAAAAAACTATTCATTTACATAATATACAATTTGAATGATGTACCTTTATTATTCAGCCATAACATGAAAAAAATTGTTTATTGGATCTAGCTACAACTGTAATATTGGCGCATCACTCCTAGATAGATAGATAGATAGATAGATAGATAGATAGATAGATAGATAGATAGATGATAGATAGATAGATAGATAGATAGATAGATAGATAGATAGATAGATAGATAGATAGATAGATAGATAGATAGATAGATAGATAGATAGATAGATAGATAGATAGATAGATAGATAGATAGATAGATCGATCGATCGATCGATCGATAGATAGATAGATAGATAGATAGATAGATAGATAGATAGATAGATAGATAGATAGATAGATAGATAGATACATGATTTAAACATCTATGTGTGTGTTTATGAGTGGGTGAATGTTGCTGAATCTGTGTGTGTGTGTGTGAGAGTGAGAGAGTGAGAGAGTGAGTGGGTGAGTTCTTCAGCATGTGTAGCAGGATCTGGATATAGTCCAACAGTTGAAGGCAGAAGGTCAGTATTGGCTCACTAATGAGGGATGGTCTAGGTGTGATTCTGACAGCTCGCTAGAGCTCAATCAACCAGTCTTTCTCAAACACACACACACACAGACAGTCGTCCTCCTTGGTGAAGCACAAAATCACCCGTTCCATGGACGTAGATCTTCCCTTCCTGATAGAGAAAGGAGAAAGAGAGAGAGATGAAAAACATGTGTGTGCGTAAGGTCAAGATCTTTCTGTCCTTATATGACCCAAGTGAGAACATTCAAAACCCATCAGTAATACAGTTCAGTTCAGCTCTCTCAGTTGTAAAGCATCAGTATCGCATTTATTCTGCTTGATCTCTGTGTGAAGCTGGAATATGAAACAGAAGCTTAAGAGCTAGAAAGGTCATATAAATGACTGGCTTCTCAATAAGGTGAACATTTGTCATTGCAGAATAATGGAAGGTCTCTGGTACATGTCGTGTGGTTAGATTTATACTTCAGGTAACATATGTTAATTATTTAGATATAAAAGTATGTGCACATCATTGCCCCCACTCCAAAATTCAGAATGAAATTGTTCTATGTAGATACCATTTGAAGACTTGTCTTAGTATTAAAGGTCTGAATGCTGAGCTGCAGCAAAACAAGAAACGTATGTTTCTCTTAAAACCAATAAATTAAAAGAACATTGTGAACAAATTTTCATTGATATAGCTGCTAAAATAATCATTCAGGCTTTATGGAACACAAAGGCTCGATGCAGGTTTGGAGATTCCAAATGAATTTGTCTAGAAAAAAAAATGCAACTTTTCACAACTTCCTTTGAGAGCAGGAAAGTTTAAACTGTTACTAATTTTCCATCTGTTTGTGTTCAAAAAACAAGAAAGATACTGTCAATTACCATCTATTTATTATTAAACTTAATAGCACAATGCTGTTTTTTTAACCTAGGCTATTTTTCTCCAAAAACATACCTATACATACAATTGAATGCAGTTTCTAACAGAACTGAGCACTAGTGGTAGTAAAACACCAACAACTTTTATTCCTTTTCACACAAATTATGATTAGTCAGATTATTGCTATGTTATGTTATGCTATGTTATGTTATGTTATGTTATGTTATTATCAAAAATATGTCAACACACTTTTATCACAGTGCATGATTTGTAAACTAATACATTTTAATGTTTGCAGCACATAACCAGATCCATATATTTGGCTTTTCTGACATAGTAAACTTGCTCAGTAACTCAACTGGTACAGTATTAATTAATTATGGCTGCGCCATGTTTGTGTCATCTGTTAAGTTTGGGGTTGGGTTTAGTGTACATCATTCACTGGACATTTCAAGGCAAGGCAAGGCACGTTTATTTATATAGCACATTTCATACACAATGGTAATTCAAAGTGCTTTACATGAAAGAAAGTAAAAATAGTCATAAAAAATAATAATAATATTGATCACAGCAATAAAAATAAGTAGATTTTTTTTCTAATAATGATAATAAAAACAATAAACTTAAAAACAAATATTCTCAAGCTTTGTTCAATCTCTTCCGCACTAAGTGAGTGGGGAAAAAAAAAACCTTCCAAAACACCTAACTACTTCACTACTTCACCCCCTACTTACTTTGATTATCATATCTGACTTATTCGCTCAAACTTGGGGCGTGCCCCTATCTGTAATGATAGGAATTTAGAGTTGGTCGAGCGATTCACGACTATATCCTCCCTTCTAGCGTCTCACGTTATCTCTGTATTTATTGCTTCAAATGCACTAATTGCCTCTAGGGCATGCATTTTGTCCCTCCCGGACTGTGCACATCTCTCAATCTATAGATGTGCACTCGTACACCTTTACACTTACAGGTGAACCTAAATTATGACACCAATTTTCTTCTGCTGGTGTCCCTCACTCATATCTGAGTGAGTGCATCGCTCCCCCCCTCCTGCACTCCCTCCGCTTACAGACAGTCCCTAACCAGAAACCAAACAAATAGAATTCAGAGGTCCTACTTTAAACACTTGTCTTACTTTGCCCACATTCTCTTTACCATCACAGCACTTAATTTAGCCTTCAGTTTAAAGTTTTAAAATTATATGAAATTGTTTTAAAATCAAAATGATATACAATTAATTTAAAATGTAGAAAATAGAAAATGATTATCACAGCAATAAAAACAAGGAATAATAATCACAACAATAAAAACAAGGAAAATTATATAAAATGAAAGTACAGTGCAATCACTTCGGACGTAGCACACTGCTCATTCAACAAATGCACAGCTAAACAGATTAGTTTTGATTTATAAGTGGATTTAAATGTGGATTTAAATGTGGCTAATGTTTTAGCACATCTGATCTTTTCTGGAAGCTGGTTCCAACTGTACGCGGCATAATAGCTAAAAGCAGACTCCCCTTGTTTTGTGTGAACCCTTGGTGTTTCTAACTGACTCGATCCTAATGATCTGAGTGGTCTGTTAGGTTTATATTCAGTGCGCATATCTGCAATGTATTTGGGTCCTAGGCCATTTAGTGATTTATAAATGAGTAAAGGAACTTTAAAATCAATCCTAAATGTAACTGGAAGCCAGTGTAAGGACCTGAGGACTGGTGTGATATGCTCAGATTTTCTGGTTCTAGTCAGAATCCTGGCAGCAGCGTTCTGGATGAGCTGCAGCTGTCTAATGGTCTTCTTTGGAAGGCCGGTGAGGAGACCATTACAGTAATCCACCCTGCTGGTGATAAAGGCATGAACAAGTTTCTCCAAATCTTGACTGGATTCTTGCAATATTTTTGAGATTATAGTATGCTGATTTAGTTACTGCTCTGACATGACTACTGAAACTAAGGTCTGTCTCCAAAATCACCCCAATATTTTTGATTTGATTTTTAGTTGTTTGACCCCTAGAGTCAAGGTATGCATTCACCTTGAGAACTGCATCTTTGTTTCCAAATGCAATGACTTGAGTTTTCTCCTTGTTTAACTGAAGAAAGTTTTGGCACATCCAACTGTTAATTTCATCAATGCATTGGCAGAGGGAGTCAGTGGGGCTGTATCATTTGGAGATAAGGCTAGGTAAATTTGGGTATCATCAGCATAGCTGTGATGGGCAATTTGGATCTTCCTCATTATCTGACTTAGTGGGAGCATATACAAGCTAAACAAGAGCAGTGCAAGAATTGAGCCTTGTGGGACTCCACATGTCATGGACGTCCACTTAGACTTATGCTCTCCTATACTCACATAATAACCTCTCCCTTCTAAGTATAACCTGAACTAGTTGAGTACCATCCCAGAAAGCCCGACCCAGTGTTCCAGTCTCTCTAGAAGTATGTTATGATCGACAGTGTCAAATGCAGCACTAAGATCTAGTAGTACCAGCACTGATATTTTGCCAGAATCAGAATGAAGACGAATATCATTTATTATCTTAATGAGTGCTGTCTCTGTGCTGTGATGTGCTTGGAAACCAGGTTGAAGATTGTCCAGATATCCATTTGAGTTTAAGTAGTTGTCCAGCTGATTAAAAACTACCTTTTCAATAATCTTACTTATGAAAGGAAGATTTGATATTGGTCTATAGTTCCTCAATATGGTGTTATCAAGATTGCTCTTTTTCAGAAGGGGCTTAACAACTGCAGTTTTCATGGAGTTTGGAAAAGTTCCAGAAAGAAGTGAGGCGCTCACCACTTTTAAGAGATCTGCTTCCAAACAGTTAAACACACTTTTGAAAAAGTGTGTCAAGATAGCAGGTTGACGATTTAAGGTGCTGTACTATTTCTTCCAATATTTTGCTATCAATTGCTTCAAAAACAGACATATTTACTTCTTTTTGAAATTGCGGTCGAACCTGTGTGACCTCTGCATAACTAGAAGATGTGCCAATCGCCTTTCTAATATTATTGATCTTCTCAGAAAAGAAGGAAGCAAACTCATTGCATTTGCTGTCGGAAAACATTTAACCGGGAATCTGATTTGGGGGGTTTGTTAGTCTTTCAACAGTAGAAAAAAGAGTGCAAGTGTTGTTTAAGTTACTGTTTATAAGGTTTGAGAAGAAGGTCTGTCCAGCTTGGCTAGTTCCGCATTGAAAGCATGAAGGCTGATTTTATAGATGCTATAGTGAATTTTGAGTTTCGCCTTCCTTTCGAGATCCGCTCAGCTTTTCTGCATTGTCTTTTCATACTCTGAACTGCTGTTGATTTTCTCCATGTTGATTTTTGTCTTCCATTCTTCCACCAAATGACACTTGCTTGCATTGAGAGACATCTTAAAAGAGCAGCTACACCTATAAAATTAAAGTTAGGAGGGGCTGTTTCATTTAGGACTGTTGCACTGCAGCTGTCTTCTAGCCATGTTTTGGTTAGAAACATAAAATCCAGGTTGTTTGTGGTTATTAAGTCATTGATCAGAAATTATTTATTTTTTAGTGAGCGAATGTTTAAAAATGCTAACTTTTTAGCCGCAGATTAGATGGGCCAGCCGTACGGCTTGAGAAGGCCTTAGACTTTCTATCACGCGATAAAACAGAGATAGAGAAAGCTACAGGCACACTGGGTTCCCGCTTGTTCTGTAAACAATTGTGAAAGTTGCTTCTATCATAGCGGGGACCAGACACACATCACTGAGAGTAGCTATCAGTTGTTTTTGGTTCACCTACAGCCGATGGAGGAGGGTTTGGGCCCTGGCGTTGTGGCAGCAGTCGAAGTGCTCTCACAAGAGGAGGAGGATGAGCTGGGTCCACAGGCTTTGGTGGTTGTGGGGCTCGCTGTTTTTTAGTTGATATCTGGGGGCTTGCACCGAAAAAGTGGGAGAGTTTGGTCCCAGCATTTAGCAGTTCCTGCATTTTCTGTGAGAAGCGTAGAAGTGGAGATGCTGGACAGAGGGAAATTGTGTCTGTTGAGCGGGGCTCTGGCTCTGGTGTTTCCGGTGAAAGTGTTGCAAAATATTATATTCAACATAATATTATTTAGCAGAATTTATGTCTCCACACAGGCATATTTTTCCATTGAGTTTCCATCGAAACTGTCCCACATTCATTCACTAAAACACCCTCACACACCTTTGCAGCAGAATGCTTCGCTACTGCAATACGCAGTACTGCATCGAGCACCTGAAGCAGGACAGCTGCATTATGACACACCTCTGCAGTCCACATGACACGCACTGACACACTTCCACACACACCACGATGAATACCCACACAAACTCTTCTGCAAGTGTGTTTCCTCCTTCTCAATCTCTTTCTCTCTCCCAACACACACACGCCAGCAGATACAGTTCGATATCATGTTCATATTTAATGGCTTACATTTGCTCACATTTATTAAAATATCTCCAATGTCACACCCATATCAACATACACATATTCACCATTCACTCTGAAACCCGGCCACAAATGAGCATGATTCATTTTGACGAGCTGCACACATGAAATTGTGAAGACGCAGCAGTATCTGATCGCACATGAGCAAATGTGTCTGTCAGCACAGCCTGAGAAAGTCCTGATGAGGTTATGCTGCAAGTAAGTGTTGACTGTAAAAGGAAAAAACATAGAAAATGCTCAGCAATTCAGTAGTTTTTCTTCAGACAGCTACTGTATATTGATGAAAATGCATGTACAGACAGGATCCAAAATTAAATTTTTAAGTGAGATGGTTTACTAAATATTTAACCCAAAACAGATTTATATATATATATATATATATATATATTTAAAAATCATATAAAATTGTGTGCATATCTATGCTGCAGCATCTATGCTGCTGTCAGATAATATGGAAAGAATTGTAGTGAATTGTGTTATTTTTCTGTAGTAAATGTTTGGTTTGTATGGTCAAACTCTTGCTCTCTTAATTCATTTTTTTATTATGTTGCAGATCTTAAGTTATTTTAACTTTAAAAAAAAATTCCTTTGATTTGACGAGTATGAGTTTTAGACCTTGTTGACTGGCATAAGCATGTGAATGAAAACACATCCTGTGCTATGCACCACATCATTATTTCATGAAGATATTGGTGGCATCTCATGTTCCACAGCAGGCAAGTGTGACAGGATTCTGATCTGTAGCTCTTTTTTTGTAAAGCAGAATGACACGCCTCTTGAAAGAACACCAGGTCGGGGAAATAATGAATGGGTGAGGAGGATACATTACAGACAGTAAACAAAGTGAATGAAAGAATAAAAACAAGCCAAAACTGGTGTCAAACACCCAAGAGGAAAATTATTTTGATGCTATCCTCATTAGCTTAATATACATGTTAGAAACAGTTACTCTTTTTCTCATTGCCCCCAAAGCAGCATATTCAATTCAATTCAATTCAAGTTTATTTGTATAGCGCTTTTTACGATACAAATCGTTGCAAAGCAGCTCTACAGGAATTTAAGTTTCCACAATATATTTATATATTGCAGAACCTTAATATGTTTGACTTATGGCAAAATTTGGTAATTCTGTATGTTGTCTGAGCTTTGGCATCCTCCGAAGTCCTCTGAGGGGTTGGCATTATCTTTTCTCAGGTGTTCGGTCATCTCAGATCATTTAAGGGTTGGATCCAGACTGAAGCTTCTGTCATTCCTAGTTACCACAGGATGTTAATCCCATGGCAGAAACAGAGAAACAAATAGAGACATAATTAGCGTAGCTGCTGTTCCAGCTAAGCAAAAAATATTTGTTCAACCCAAGCTAAAGAATAATAATAATGTACATTTGACAACAACGTTTTCAGGAAGGCTATTCCAGAGTTTGGGAGCCAAATGTGAAAAAGCTCTACCTCCTTTAGTGGACTTTGCTATCCTAGGTTCTACCAAAAGTCCAGAGATATGCGACCTTAGGGAGCGGGTTGGATTGTAGCGTGGTAGAAGACAAGTTAGGTACGCAGGAGCTAAACCATTTAGGGCCTTATAGGCAAGTAATAATATTTTGTAAATGATACGGAATTGAATAGGTAGCCAGTGCAGAGACTGCAAAATTGGGGTAATATGATCATATTTTCTTGACCTGGTAAGAACTCTAGCCGCTGCATTTTGGACTATCTGTAGCTTGTTTATTGAAGATGCAGGACAACCACCTAGCAGTGCATTACAATAGACCAGTCTAGAGGTCATGAATGCATGAACTAGCTTTTCTGCATCAGAAACAGGTTGCATGTTTCGAAGCTTGGCAATGTTTCTAAGATGGAAGAATGCTGTTTTTGTAACATGGGAAATATGATTTTCAAAGGACAAGTGGCTGTCTAATATAACACCCAGATTTTTGACTTTAGAGGACGTGACAGTGCATCCGTCTAGTTGCAAATTGTAATCCAAGAGATTCTGTGTACTGTTTTTTGGTCCAATAAGTAATATCTCTGTCTTATCTGAATTTAATAGGAGGAAATTATTGGTCATCCAATCTTTTAAATTTTTTACACAGTCTATTAGCTTAGATAGTTTAGAAGTTTCATCTGGTCTTGTTGAGATATATAGTTGAGTATCATCAGCATAACAATGAAAACTAATCCCGTATTATCTAATAATATTACCAAGAGGCAACATGTATATTGAAAATAGCAGAGGACCTAGGACAGATCCTTGTGGTACTCCATACTTTACTGGTGATAATTGTGATGACTCTCCTTTTAAATGAACAAAGTGGTAGCGATCGGACAGGTAGGATCTAAACCATCTTAAAGCCTGCCCTTGAATACCAGTATAGTTTTGTAATTGATCTATGAGTGTGTCATGGTCTATAGTGTCGAACGCAGCACTAAGATCAAGTAATACTAGCAATGAGATGCAGCCTTGATCTGAAGCAAGAAGTAAGTCATTTGTAATTTTAACAAGTGCAGTTTCTGTACTATGGTGAGGCCTGAAACCTGACTGAAATTCTTCATAGAGATAATTTTTTTGCAAGAAGGAGCATAATTGAGCAGACACAACTTTTTCTAAAATTTTAGACATAAACCGAACATTTGAAATGGGTCTGTAATTTGCCAGTTCATTAGAATCTAGTTGTGGTTTCTTAATAAGAGGCTTAATAACCGCCAGCTTGAATGGTTTTGGGACGTGACCTAAAGATAACAATGAGTTAATAATATTGAGAAGCGGTTCTTCTGCTACAGGTAACAACTCTTTCAGTAGTTTAGTGGGTATAGGATCTAATAAACGTCTTGTTGGTTTAGATGCACTGATAAGTTTATTTAGCTCTTCCTGTCCTATAGTTATAAAGCACTGCAGTTTTTTTTTTGGGTGCGATGAATGAAGCTGAAATACTAGACGCAGTAGAATCTACATTTGATATTGTATTTCTGATGTTATCTATTTTATCAGTAAAGAAATTCATAATGTCATTACTATTAAACTGTGAGGGAATATTTAGATCGGGTGGCGTGTGTTTATTTGTTAATCTAGCCACTGTGCGAAATAAGAACCTTGGATTGTTTTGGTTATTATCTATGAGTTTGCGGATATGCTCTACCCTGGCAGCTTTTAGAGCCTGTCAATAGCTGGACATACTGTTTTTCCACGCAATTCTAAAAACTTCCAAGTTAGTTTTTCTCCATTTGGGCTCAAGATTACGAGTTTCTTTCTTGAGAGAATGGGTATAACTGTTGTACCATGGTGCAGTACGTTTTTCTCTAACCTTTTTCAATTTGAGGGGGGCAACAGCTTCTAATGTATTAGAGAAGATAGTGCCCATGTTGCTAGTCATTTCGTCTAGTTCATGTGTATTTATGGGTACACAGAGCAGTTGAGATAAATCAGGCAGGTTATTTGTGACTCTGTCTTTGGTGGCTGGAACAATAGTTCTGCCCGGACGATAACGCGGAGCCATATAATTAATATCAGTAATACGCAGCATGCACGATACAAGGAAATGATCAGTAACATCATCACTTTGAGGTACGATATCTATATCGGTAAGATCAATTCCATGCGATATAATTAAATCTAGCGCATGATTAAAACGATGAGTGGGTGCAAGTGATCTAATATTTAGGAGCCCGAGCTTTAAAAATAGTATTTGTTAATTTAATCACGATCAGATTTATATCTAGCATTAAATTTATATTTTGACCTCACTATTCGGGGAACAGACACAGTCTGTATAGATTGGACAACGCAAGTACTTCTATCATTTAAGTGGGTAGAACAAAAGTCATCATAGCAGTTATTTGAGAATTGGCTTACTAGTCAGATGGAGCGTAGCGTCCTGGAGATGTTATCTGACAGGAGTTCCGCTCTGACTCTGCTGGGGTGCAGGCCATCAGCACGGAAAAAAGCCTAGGACGCTCCCAGAAAATATTCCAATTATTAACAAAGAGCAGTTTCTGTTCTTTACACCATGACAATAACCATTCGTTTAAAGCAAACAGTCTACTGAACCTTTCGTGTCCTCGTCGATACGTGGGAAGCGGTCCTGACACGATGATCGTCGTCGCGGGTGATGTGCTGCGTACCGTCTCGATCAGGCTCCTGAAGTCCCTCTTCAGTGTCTCCGTCTGCTCTCATGCTCTCATCGCCCTTCAGGATCGCAGGTATCTGGGGGAAGTCGTGGCCTAATGGTTAGAGAGTCGGCCTTGTAATCCAAAGGTTGCGGGTTCGAGTCGAGTCGGCAGGAATTGTAGGTGAGGGGAGTGAATGTCCAGCGCTCTCTCCACCCTCAATACCACGACTGAGGTGCCCTTGTGCAAGGCACCGAACCCCCAACTGCTCCCCGGGCGCTGCAGCATAAAATGGCTGCCCACTGCTCCGGGTGTATGTTCACGGTGTGTGTGTGTTCACTGCTGTGTGTGTGTGCACGTTGGATGGGTTAAATGCAGAGCACGAATTCCGAGTATGGGTCACCATACTTGGCACCATACTTCACTTTTTTTTTTTTTTATCTGCGCAGAAACATCGAGAACACGAGCACCGGGGAAACAGTGAGTTTCCCTGCACTTTACCTTCAGCTAACGTAGCACGGACATGCCGGACGATGGAGTCTCCGATGATCACAGTGTCGCGTTCGCTCTCACGGAGGGGAGCGAAGCGGTTCCGGGTGGAGATATCGAAGACCAGAGGCGGCGGAGGGGGAGAGGTCGTCGTCCGGGGTTTGGCTCGTGTCTTCCGCTGATGGTACATCCAAGGTCCATGGCGTCCCAGCGCCGGAGTGAAGGACATCTGGGAAGATCGCGTCCTGGGTGCAGGGTCTGTGCAGAGAAACACACGGAGTAGAGGTGGTGGGAGTGTTAGCAGCGTGCTGTATACTTACCCCGGACTTGTGAGCATCAGCCCGGGATGTTTACAGCGCGGCTCTCCACTCTCTCAGCTGGGCCTCCTTCTCCACCAGGTCGCGGATCTGCTTCTCCATGGCTTCCAGCTCCAGCTGCACCGAATGCAGCTCGAACGTGTCCTCACCTGCACTCAAAGGTAGACACAAATCCGCCATTTAAGCAAGTAAGAGTGAAACAATGGTAATGTGTGTGAATAGAGTATCAATCTAAGCGAGATTAGCGGCAGCCATGCTGCCGATGCTAACGGGCTATAAGCTAATAGCAGACACGAGAAATCAAAATAAAACTAGTGATAACAAGGCGCTCTGATTGGTTTTGTTTTAGAATGCTATAGTGGATATATTCACACGTTATAGAAACGAAAATGATAGTGTATAAAATTGTTTTTAAGATAGAAAATAGACGATACAGAATCAACTTGATGGAGCTCAAGCTCAAAACACGCAGTCACAAATCAGCGCATGCGCAGCGCATGCACATTTCATGACCTTTCACTGGAAGCGATGGCTTTCAATTGTTAAATGATCAAGCTTACGTGGTATGTATATACCACATATATGTGGTAACGTTTTACTGTGGCCAACCATTTGGACACCACTTATAAAGAGTGTCAGAAAGAAAGGTAATTGGAGGTAATTAGAGGCAGAGAGACAGATAAAGATGTCAAGGAAGACAAATGGAAAGAGATGGAACCTGAGGGAGGGATTTGCTCCTGCCAAAGTTTGTCAGGTGAAATACAGTTTAGCAAAGACCTCCTCCTCACCTTCCTGTTAGTGGAGCTGGCTTTTATCAAAATCACCAGCTGCCTGGAAGAACATACTGAGACTGAAAAAAGAAAGCGAGCAGGAAAAGACTTTTAAAGCCATATTGGTGCGTATAGTGCCAATTTCTGCCACAAAAACTAAAGCAACGTTTGCCTGGGGACCAACTGACAGAAAATGAAAAAGCAACAATTTTTTGTCCTATAGGTTGTTCTTTTGTCCTTGATTTGGCAAAAAGGTCCTAATCATACTGAGGGAGAGCTTTCTTAAAAGCAGGAATCAAATTCTTTCCAGTTTTTTTCTTCTTTTCATTTTATTAAAAAACTCGACAGCTACTAGATGTAGGCTTTTGGTTCTTGTGACAGATGGGTTAAAATCAGTGATCTGAAGACAGCGTCTTGCTCTCTTTCTAATCACACAGAATAAATTTAGCAGCACGTTTTACTGATCTCCAAAGAACTGCTGATTAAAGATAAATCAATCTGCACTGTGTAAACCTCGGTGCTAATAGAGCTTCGATTTTATGTACATCATTTAGCTCATTTGAGGCTGTGTATGCTTTACTGTCTTGTAAATGTGCCAGTATTTTATTGTAGCATATGGTGTGCTTCTTTGAGGAACAACAATGGAAGAAAATACATATTAGTCCTAGTTCTGTGATAGTATTCTGGTCGTCTGCGATGAATCATTTTATAATAACCGATTTAATCATAATTATTGTGGAAAATCTGTCAGTGCTGATGCATATTGTGCTTTCAGACTGACGTGAATTATTCTGCACAGTTTTAAGGCAGACAGCCATTGTTATATTAAAGTTGGCCTCATCCGGAGAAGTGGGAGCAAATACTCTTCTTCCATTAGGTTTTCTGAAAGCAATGTGTTAAATGTCCTATAATAAGGACAGAGTGATGTAAGAATGGATGTGTGCCATGAGCTGCAGAACACAACCAATGAGTAACAAAGGCTGAAGGCTTTGGGCAAGGTAAAGGAGTCTCAGGAGAGAACAGCTATAGCTGTACGTTTAATAGCTGGGACACTTTTAAAGTGTCAGTTCGTCACTAATACTTTTTAGGTTGGGCTATATTTTAGACACCAGGTCTTAAAAGTTCAATGTGCAATGTGATTCAAATGTATACAGTTATAGTATAGATTAAAAAAATTAAATAAAATAACAAAGAATTATAGCTAGCTAAAATTATATTGATATATTAAATATTAAGTAATATATTACTAAAATGAGAATATTTTATAATATAATAAAATTAATATATCATATAATATCATATAATAAAATAAATAATAATTTATCATTTTAAATAGATTAATAATTTTAAACCACTATAGTTAACTATTATTATTAATACAATTAATCATATAGTTTGTATACAAAACAAGTTTTCTCATACTTCCATTATAAGGTTTGCACCTCATTTGCTAAATTAATGTTTTTGTTTCCTGCTTTTGTCAGTTGACCCGTACCAATAGACAGAGCTCAAGTTTGCAGATCATTGACGCACAAGGTCAGGGTTTAGATAATATGTTTAATTTAGAAGAAATCCTCCCTCTGATATTATTTGGATATGTTTAGAGATGGCAAGCACTGTTGCCATGGCAAGACAAACACAGATGTTTACAAGACTTCATTTGAAAGACTGAATGACTGTTAGTGTCAGTCTATAGTTTATTATACAGAAGCAAAAACAGAGCAGCTTCTGTCTTCACATGACATGCCCTAAAAATTGGGCACTGCCTAATCATCTACAAAGGTATCATGAAATATTTTTGATTTATATATGTATATCTATATGCTTGCAAAAAATAATTTAATCAGATACAGTTCACTGCAGCCAACATCAATGAAGGTGGCATAGATTTATCCACTTCCCTAATGATGAGTTTCATTCAAGTCATTCAGCACCTGACAAATGCACTTGATTGTGGTGTAATGTTAAATCTAAGTGGGAGGAGAAAAGGAGAAAAGTAAATGAATGGATCAGTGTGAGGGGCGTGTGGGTGGAGGACAAGATCTATTTTTGTTATTCTTTTTTACACGGGAGTTGGAACACATGACTATAAAGCATTACAGCTGGACTCTGAAGAGAACATGTCTGAAGATGCAGAAATATAGTGCTTTTCCAGGCTCAAACACGGTACAACATTATGTGCCTGTCTCTAGTAACTATGGAAACACTTTGACTTTTCTTTGTTTTGTTTTTTTCCACTAAACTGCAGAACTAGATAAGCATCCCTGCTTAATTCAGTCTAAACTGTTTCTTTGGTCTGGTTTAGGTTGGTTTAGCTGGTCGGCCAGCTGGTTTGGAATTTGAAATTTCAGTTAATAATTCATGCGTTCATGAAGCATTTATGTTCAAACATCAAACTCATAACCACTACTGCCTTTCCTATAGGTCTCCCTGTCTTCAAGTTTGCTGCATAGTACCTTCACAAGGTCATCTAAGCATGGATCCATAGAAAGCACATGCTAACATGTCCTTCGAGGACAATTGGTATAAATAGATACATCACCTCAGGCTCCAAAGGAACGCTGGCCAATGTCCAGACATGCACGACAACTGAAGGTGGCACAAGACCTGAGAAAGTGACATTGCTGATGCTTTTGCTGTGATTGTGACTGTCACGCGTCTAATGATTTATTATTGGTACCTACAGAAAGCTGGCTGATGGATATGTGCAGGTAATGGGATATTACCAACCGCTCATGTGGGACGAAAAAATATTAGAGGTGGATGGAAATGGATGCTAAAGGGGCAAGAGCTTTTCGGGCCAAAAAGAATCTAAAAAGAGTTTCTAATAAATGGAAATCCAAAACTCCTGGAATGATTATAAGGTTATCCTCGTTTTGATGCGATTAAGCCTGTTAATCCAACCCAAGAGTGCTGGAAGAGGACAGAGTTTAAAGGCGCACGCAAACACAAAGCAGCTGTTTTGGCCCCATTCTGCCGTTCATGAAAACTGTTATTCAATTTAATTTATTTATTTAAAAAAATACACATTTCTTTTATATGCAGCCTGAGTCGTTGAGCTGTTTGGGGCTTACTGCTACGCTCCTGCTTTTCCCAGAAAAGTGCATGGTGCAATGAAAGTATTTATGAGATTAATTTACGGCAAAACAGAATCAACCTCACATCTACTTTTCTCTGAAAGTTTAAGTGTGACATTACTTTTGTCGTGTATTAATAATACAGTAAATGTCGCTATTCACAGTCAGCTTGTCTGTTTCCTACATTGCAAGGTTGACAGGATGTAGCGGTTACCATGGTGATGCATCTGCTCTGGTAAAGTGGGCCTTAGGATTCGAGAGGAATTCCATAAAATGATTTTCTCTTACTTTTCATTAGAGGCTGATTGTATTGGGATAGACTCATTTAGGAGCTTATTAGAGTGAACTTTGAGGAGAATCTAGAAATGTAATGACATTACGTTGTGTCAGTTATATCTTTTCTTCACCTGTGTCTTCACTTATAGAAATACACAGTCTGATTGGCTTGGCTTGTCAGAGTGAATTGTTATCAGAAAAACTCAAACTGCAAGACCTGCCATCTTTTTCTTCAGAGGATTTGATTGTGGGCAGCTGATGTGATTGTGGGCAGCTCCTGGAGGAAGTAGCAATGAACCAAATTTGCATTTCAATACCAGTGCTGCAAATGAATAATATTAAATATGTAGGGAAGTTTAGAGTTTAGCCCTTGGTGAGTAAATGAAATGGCCTTTTAGAGACAATTTTCTGTCATCCTGACAATCAACATGCTTCTACAATAATCAAATAAAATATTTAAATTTTAAATTTTATTAATTTATTAATTTTGTGTATTAGACTAAAATAAAAATTATAAATTATAAATAAATATATATATATTTAAAATTAATAGATAGTTGAATTAAAAAAATGTAACGAGGATAGTTAAGGAATATATTATATAGTATATACACAGTATATTGCTGTCTGTCACACAAGATCTGCACAATGATGTTTATCTTTCTTTCATATCAAGTCTAGATATAATAAAATCTCTGTGTGTACATAGACCTGCAGAATCCAGTTTATCCCAAGCTGAACCTTCTGAATATGTGAAAAACCTGGTTTATTTTTGTTCCAGCTTCTTCCATCCCACCCTTCCAGTTCTTAATCTCCTCTCATCTCGAGACGCAGGGCAACAGGTGATGCTTGGAGATACTTCACACGGCCTCATTTGCACTGATGGCAGATTGCAATCAACAGGTCAGACGAATAATTAAAGAGGAAAAAGGATGGAGGGGACGGAATGATGAAGAGGGGATGAAATTATTATAAGCACTGTACCGAACGCAGGTTTGAGCTTTGAAGGAATATCCTCATCAACACCACCATCATCATCATCACCTTCGTCCATCTTAATGATTGGTGTTTGTATGAATGATGCTTCCTCTTAGCTAATCAGGAGTATGCATGAGAACCCTCGCTTTTAATCAAGCATTTAATCAGGCCTAATCAGCGTTAAAAATCTGCTCGCCTTCTACTAGTATACGTGTTCTCATCTTACAAAAAAAAACAAAAAACACACAAGTCTCACCAAGCAGCTCAGAAAAATGCGTTTGATATTCTGAAGGCTGAATAAAACCAAATTTGACATTTCTCAAGCAATTTTTCTCTCAAAAAGAAACTCGACTTCCTTCAAAAACAAGCCAGACATTTCCATCCTTTTTAGCTCGCTGAGTGATTTGCCACCGTTCGAGCGAGAGTAGCAGGAGTGTCCTTTATGCCAATGGCTGGTGTATCACTGACCCGTGAATTGTATTTGCTGATAGGTCACCATCTGTCACCCTGGACCAGATGAGCAGGCTTCGGGACGGAAAATGTTATCACTGAAATGGCAACATGTGGATTGAGGGAAGTTTTGGGAGCTCCAGGACAATTGGATCCCTGGAGACAAAAAGGGCCCTATTAAATGGATAATTTTTTCCTTTGCTGAATTCTGCCGAAAACTATTCTCACCAAGCTCTGACTGGCATCGCTGTTAATGAGAAAATGAGATCCACAAAGTCAATAATCTTAATCAGGTGGAGCTATTTTGAGAATGGTAAGGTTGAGAAGCAGGGGAATGTTAAAACCATTGACAATTAATAACATTTAAAAGGATTCGTAGAGCCGCAGTTGCTGGGAATGTGTCGCAATAACCGTGTTTATGAAGTTAAATAGATGTCATTTATGGAGGAACATGCAGTCAGGGGGTTTCTGTAACTTTGAGTTATCAGACAAAATAAGAAAGAAAACCAAGCCTGGCTGACTGGAAAAACATGCCTTTTGCAACTTTTTTTGCACTATGATATTCTGATTATTACTGATTATTTATTTTTGTGTATCACACTTTCAATGTGAAATGTCCAATGAGTGCCACTAACCATCTGTTAAATTTTATCCAAAACAGATAAATGTGAATCTGGCAATGTTTTATTACGTTGGTTGTTGTGCGTATCGTGTCAATTCAAAAATGAAATATCTGGTGAGTGGCGCTAAAAGGCTAATTCTCTATCATGTTTTAAATGTTACACTAAATTCTGACCTAAACCTAACCAAGTGTTAGCAAAAACAAACATGAGATAAAACAAATTTGCTGAAGCAACCATGACATTTTAGCCTACTTCGACAAGTCTTGGCATTGCAAGAGCAGTACTGTACCGGGTGAGCTACCGAGCAAGTTTACCAAGTCAGAAATGCCATATATATAGCTGATTATGTAATGAAAACATCAAAATGTGCTAGTTTACAAATAATGCACTGATGGTAAAAGTGTTTTATGGACATAGCATAGTGCCAGGTAACAAATTTTGGTTATAAAAAAATGTTGTGGGAACATTGTTTTGAAATGTTTCTAAAAGATTGAAATGTCCAGTTTTCTTGTCCTTGTTATAATGTTATTTAAAGGTTCCAAAAACACTTCTTACAACATTTTACCAACTTTATTTTCACTCTAAATATAACATTATTTGAACATTTATTTCGAATATTATGAGAACTTTATAATGTCTAGTTTTCTTGTTTTGATTATAACATTATTTAAAGGTACAAGAATTTTTCTTACAACATTCTACTAACTTTGTTTACCCAAAATATAACGTTATTTGAATGTTTATTTTTAATATTCTAAAACATAAAATTGACAATTTTGTTGTCGTGTTTATAATGATCTTGAAAGGTTATATAAAAGTTACTTTATCATGTTCATCAACTACAAATAACATCATAAAGATGCTGCCTCTCAGAATTATGAGAACGTACTGTATATAAAATATTAATAAAGAACATTCCCTGTTAGTTTGGGTATTGTTTAAGGAACCATGCATAAACAAGTCTTTATTAATTGATACTCCCGCTGTAGTGTCAGCTGGAAATGTCAGTGAATTGGACTGTATGTAAAAGAACGGTTTTTAAATTTTTTTGTAGAAAGTAGCACATTTTTCTTAATGAATTAAGTTTGTATTGTACAAAACAGTAAACATAAGGCTGTGATTACAGTTACCTTTTCTGAAATTATGTTTTTTGCGTTCACACAGACAAGTCACTCATTTGGTCGTTCATTTCGAGAACAAACCTGAGGTAGTTCTTTGCCCAGGCTTTTAATTTCAGCAAGAAATTCAATTATGATGCCGTGTTGACGCAATTAAGATGATTTGTACGCAGGCACTTGTTTACCTCTCGTTCTTGGCCGAAAGGTTTCCATGGTGACAACTGGCTAATGTTGCCCCTGTTGAAAAGCTTCAGTTGTTCCTGAATATTCAATCATTACATTAAGCAGCAAGACCAAAGGCCCGACCGTCTGTCAGAGAGAAAGTGGCCATCCTTACTGAAAGATTCATGCTATTGACAAGGCTTTTCATATCACCACATTGTTCCAAGTCCTCTTCGATGATGTCCTCTGAGAAGACAGATGGCATTTGGATTTCTACCATTTTCTGAGAGCCTGATCGCTAGTGCCAGAGATTCCATGGCTACTGTACCGCGTACACAGAGACTGCGAAAGAGGTCAAGTGCTCTGAGAGAAGTGAACAGCTTCTCAGAACGAGCCGGCTGTTAAGGGTCGGAGTAAACATGACAGGGTGGCAGATCACTAAAACTCTGCGCTGTAAATCTCTACGCTCTGAATGAGGATATTTAAGGCTCGATGAAGCTTAAAAGAGAGCGATAGCACATTCGAAGCGATAAAACTGTCTCAGTAATCATTAATCTGCTCTTAATTTGTCTTAATCTTCTTTGCTGCTGTTACAGCACAGGCTTGTACGAATACATGGCTGTTATTTTACACAGTTGGGGAAAACAGGACATTTCGAGGCCAATCGTTCAAGCTCACAAAGGCATTTGTCATGATGTAGACACATTTGTTTTGGTTCTATTTGTTATCTCCGAATCCCCCAAACTTTCAAAAAGAGTGATAACCTTGGGCTTTGGTTTCAGGTGTCCTCCAGCAGTAGAATAAACAGAAACTTTAACTTAGGCTCACGGAAGGAATTTATGTATCTGGCTTCAATACAAAGAGACTGCCTGATAAGACCTGCAACAATAAGGAAGATTTGTGGAGGGAGAGAGAAAGAGAGAGAGACATTCTGAATGTGTTTGCTTGTGCAAAGCATCCTATGATAAAGCACTGGCATCTGGCATCTGTGTAAAATATATTCACTTAGTAGATCTAAAATCAATAGCAGTATTCTTCTTGCCATAAATTATTCCTATGTACATGAAGTCGCTATTTATTTTTTAGCTGCTTGGCTCACCAAATATGTCTGCATTACATGCATTACAAACAACTTGCTATAAATACAATATAGACAGAAACCAGAAACTCGAGCCAATCCCCAAAAATAAGAAAGAAAATATTCAGAGAGGGTTGGCAAATTGTGCCCACTGATATTTTTACATTCTATCTGCAGTGTTTTGGGAATTATACACATTAGGTAATGGCGCAAAGGTACCTACAACACTTTTAAAGTTATTAATTTTAATGAAATAAGTCTTTTATGCTCACCAAGGCTGCATTTATTTGATCAAAAGCACATCAAAAATAGGATTATCATGTAATATTATTACAATTAAAAATATCTAGATTAATATATTTTAAACATAATTTATTGCTGTGAAGGCAAAACTGAGTTTTCAGCAGCCATTACTTCAGGCTTAAGGGTCACATGATCCTTCAGAAATCATTCTAGTATGCTGATTTGTTGCTCAAGAATTTTTTTTTTTTTATCACTGCTTCAGGCATGTTAAAGTCCTGGCTTGTGGATCTTTCCAAACCTTTCCTCTCCTTGAACTGTCTTGTCAAAATCAAGGCAAAACCCCCTAAATGTATTATCTTAAAAAATAGAATGTCCTATGTTTCAATTTTGTGAATGATCTATAATAAGCCAAATTTACGTGGGATGATAGAGGAGTGTTTAATGTCAGCTACTTTATAAAATACTAATAGTGCACATCTAATTTGGAACATTTTGCACTTGGTTTAACCTTGACTGAGGTGGTTATTGAATATGTTTTTTTTATTTTTAATGGAAAATCTCACAAAAAATTGCTACAACTTTTTAGTGATATCAGTTAAACAGTCTCATGGGCTGCAGGGACATCAGTATGTTTGGCCTCAGTCAGTCACAATCTTTGTTCCAAACAACAATCGTAAATCTTTGGAGAGAGATGCTTCATTTACCCTGCACTCTCAGAGATTGTTATGCTGATGTAGCTCATGCTGTTTGTGAGTAGTTGGCATTTTCTACCTGGTCCTTCACTATGAATTTAATGCATCGCTGTGGGGTCCAGACTTTAAAACGGCATCCATTATGTTGACTCAAGTGGTGAGAAGAAGGATAAAGGATGAAATGTCATTCAGATGAAGGGGGGATGCTTTCATTTCATCCACAGCTTTTCAACTAATATACCGATTCATTACAGTCAGATTATCATCCTGGATAACCAATGATTGGCTGGGGTTTTGAAGCTGTCAGAGCCGAATACGAAGATGCTAGACAATGAATCCGCACAGATGAAGGTATGAAATGATAGAAAGTGTCATGAATGGTTTGATTAGGGTTAAAAATCTCCTGCATTATTATTGAACCCCATTATGAGATGCCTATTTCAGTCTCCTGGATGGCTATGAAAAGACCATTCAGGCATGTGGGCAGCTTACTGGTCATAGCCGCTGATATGGGGCCTCAATTTCGGAGACATAACCTCTCGGTCGAGTCCTGTTTACACCGGCATTAATGGAGCTGTCGTGTCCTCTCATCTCTTTGACATACACACAATACCTGTTGTCATACTGCTCCAAAATTGTGGCCCACCTGGCTTTGAGAATAAGCTTGTCATAGAGTGGTCTGCTTGGAGAGATAACACTACAGAAACTGTCAGCGAGCAGGCTGTCACGACAGAGCTCATAGTCATCGGCAACTGCACACCCGCACAACAAAAAGTTCAGCCAACACAATGGCCTTGCAGTCTGTGGTCTGTGACAAAGAGGTGAAGCATAATTAGATCAGCCAGGTGGATGTTTTCCTCTGAAAGCTGGATGGAAGTTCTGTGACTAAAACAGAGAATTTTAACAGAAGTTGCTGTAATTTGGTTTTCCTGCTGCCCTTGTTTTTATGCTTTGTGGAAAGCGGCATTTCTCTTCATTTTTCAGTATTAGCAGCTGACATTTTACAACTGCATTTAATCTTTGGAATTACAAACAATGCCTGAAGTCTGCTTTTGCATCAGCAGTGCATGAGTGAAATGAACCGAGAACCAATCCTGCCTCGACTTAAAGGGATAGTTCACTTGAAAATTAAAATCCAGTCATCATTATTTCCTAATGCTCATCAGTCATTTTTGCGATTCTCTCAGTGGAATACCAAAGTAGAATTTTTTGTCAACTTTGAATGTAGCAAACAAGTCATTTGGACAATAGTTATAGTATTTGTTGGTGTTTTTTTCATAGATTGACAGATGTGCTCTACTACTTATACAGTCTACTAAAAACTATAGTTGTGACTATATTTCTTGTCATTGCAATTGGTTTCCATCCATCCATCCAAACTGCTTGTTCTCTCTGGGGTTGGGGGACAATGTGGTTTTATATGAGTTTATATCTTTCCATTGTAACTTTTTTTTTATCTCAAAATGTGCCCTTATATCTCAAAATTTGACTCTTTATGACTAGTTATGACTATATATATATATATACATATATATCACAGTTGTGACTCTATCTATCAAAATGTGAATATCTCCAAATTGTGGCTTTATAGCTCTAAATGTGAATTAATATCTCATAATGTGACTATGTATCAACATGTCACCCTGTAACTCAGTTGTGATTTTATATCAATGTATGTGGTTTTATCTTACAACATGGCTTTATATCTCAAAATATGCATTTATATCTCCCAATTGTATCTTTATATGTCACAATGCAGTTTTTTTAATCTCACAATGTGGCTTTATATCTCAAAATATGACTTTATATATCATAGTGTGGCTTTATATCTCAAAATAGGACTTTAGATATCCCAATGTGGCTTTGTATCTCAAAATATGAGTTTATATCTCACAGTGTGGCTTTATATGTCAAAATATACCTTCAAATTTCACAATGTTGCTTTATATATTACAGTTTTGGCTTTATATCTTACAATGATATATCTTACATTGTGATCTCATGTTTAGATTATTTTACACAATATTTTTTGTATAGTAAAATATCTACTTTTGTGCTCCATAAAAAAAAATAACAGCACAGTGTTTTAGTGACATGAGAGTGTGCAGAGGTGTCATAAACATAAGCTACATAATGCAAACCAGTTTAATGTATTTACAAGGAATACTTTTTTTTCTAAAGAATACTGCTGTTTCACATTACCATATATTACCATATCAGCCTCTGACCTGTGTGGTAAAAAGAAGAAGCATTTGATGCTGAAATAGGCCAAGTGAACCATTATCATGAAATTATCAGACATTGCACAACCCCTGCACACAGACTGTCAGCAGACTCAAAGCAACAGTTTACCCTGGTCTGGGTTTCAGTCTTTCTGTCGGAGAGCTCAGAAACACTGGGCCTTTAATGAGGAAATAGTGACTCACAGCTGAGGGCTTGTGGGGTCAGTCTCATGTAGAAGCCCATGGTAGCTGGTAGAGGTCAGATCCATTGTATGAAAACAAACATTAACATTTAATACCCTTTTGAGAGTGAGAAAGAGACCATAATGATTTTGTCAGATCTTTAGCACATCTTAAATAATTCTTAATTAACTAATTTTAATAGCTAAAAAGTCATATTTAGCTGTCGCACACAGCTGTTTTTGCATGATTGAAAGTAAATACTTTTATTCTGTTTTATCGATTTTTACACAAATTGTAGTATTGACTGCATTGGTCAACTTGAACTAAAACCGCTACCAAAGTAATTGTAAGAAAAAATAACCAAACTAATTATTTTATTTTATTAATTAATAGTTACAGGACTAATTTGTACACTCTTTGTGGACAGTGACAGATAAATAGTTCTCATTTGCTTTGTTAGTTTTTCCTTTTGTAGGGTAATAGTTTGATTGTATGATTAAATATAGCTCCAGTATTGCAGACACGCTCCCTCTTTCCCCAGTATTCATCATTATTATGAGAATTTGAATATTGAGCTGCTGTGTACAGGCGTGGTTTTCTGAATTTTCTTGAAGTTCACTGACAGAAATCCGAGGCATGACTCAGTAGTCTGAGGAACGCTTGGCAAATACAGAAAATTTAAATCTCCTACGCACACCAACAACATACAAACAGACTCAGCACTTTAATAATGCAAAACATGACTTGCATCCAGCCATCAGGCTATCATCCAATAAAAAAGATTTATTAGAGAAAGTAAAAAAATTATAGAGCTTTTGCTTAAAAGGATTTTCAGTTGGTATTACAAGTTGTATCCAGTAATACAGGCTCACTGCCAGAGCTCAGGATGATTCTGTTAAAAACAGGAGGGAGTAAATCCTTTGTTTATCAAACATTTGGGTTTGGCTGGAGACTCCGTGAGCATTTTTGACAACATCCGTTCCACCCCTCTATTAGTTTGTTTACAGAAAGTTAATTTAGTTGGAACTAAATGAAGCACACTTTGCAGGATGTTTTAATTTGGAGTTTCACAAGGAAGCACTTAAGAAAATTCGGAATCTGTTTTGCAAACAACTTTTAAATTTCAGTTTCGATGTGCCCATGTTGTTCCTGAACTAATCTCTGGAGAACAAGCGAGTTCGTGGACAGTTAGCATAACACATGTTTTAATTATATCTACAGTAAATATGCCTTAGGCTTGCATACTGGAGTGCAAAAAAAAAAACAACAAAAAAAGATTTATTAATCTGTGTCAGTAATGGAGCAAAGAACATTGTAAGAGATAATATTTCAATTTAAACACAGTGCCCTGGGGCCCTCTTCTTCTCTAAACACGGAACATGCAACAATTTAGCAAATTTGTGCATTTTCAGTAGCAGCAATTACTTTCAGACTGCCATCAGCTGTCAGAAACGTCATTTAAAAACCCCAGTAGCAAGCAAACTATGAGAAGTTGATTAAATTGTCTAATCATGAAGAAAAAGTAATGAGGGTGATATACAAACCCAGTCTAGAACAATTTAAAGAAACATGCTGAGTTTGAGGCATCCTGAATTGGCTGAATAGAATATATACATTAAATAAAAGAAGAAGAGCAGACAGCAAATCAAAGAGAACAAGTATATGTGGAGCAGAGGGTCTATGGGGAAAAGATGGGTAGGTAATTGCTGTGTTCGTGAAAACAAGATCACAGAGCACCCATCCAAAAACGCTGTGAGAGGCAGTCCTTGACATGCTTACTACAAAAGAGTGAATGAGAGCACTGCTCTCAAGTGAAAATAAAACACAATTTCATGCTTTCCCAATCACCCTTTCTTGCAGAGCACAACAACAGGCCTGAATATAGACCACTGCAGCTTTGCTCCAAAATCTAGCGAGCTGACTACCTAAACAGCATTTTAAAGATGTCCTAGGTGCACTCTAGCCTCAAAGTCTGAGGTAAGAAACCACACTTTGCCCAAAAACTGAAGCCAATTTGCATTGCTTTATGACGGCAATCCTAAAATGCACTGCAATAAGCTCAGTGATCATATAACTTTGATTATAAGTATATTCAGTTCATTCAATTCTGTAAACAGGAGTAGGACTTTTTATATGCTGTGCATTCTGTACAAAGTTAGTAGCTTTTCAATTCAGTTTATTTCAGTTAGGAGGCTGCCTTCAAGTACATTGACTCTGACAATGATTTGCAGTGACAAAGAAACCTCAAGTCATTTCTTTTCAATAGGAATTGCCGACTTCTGAAGCCATGCTAAAGTTTAAGCTGTTTTTGAAATCGCCCCATACCGTATCCACAGCTAAATCATATACTGTATGTAAGTTCCTTTTTAATGGGTTTTAAAATGGTTTAATTTATACAAGCATGTTACCATGACAAATTTTAAAGAAAGATTGTTATCACTGGAGCTCGCAATTACTAATGCGAGTGGCAGCTTTTCCAGTGCTGTCGTTTTGCTTGCTCGTTTTTATTCACTCCTTCAAGTAGATAATACTAGTAGACTAATGTCCGGAGCAGTGAATGAGGGTAGGTCCTCCTCAGCACTGAACTCTAGAATTAAATGGTCTAAGAAGTCCACATGGCTACATCAACTTTCAAACCAAGCAAACCAAGAATTGTGAGGAGGAGGTTTAGTATGCTTTGATGTACAAAGTTGCATTTCAATTCATTCACTTGCGAGCTTCAGCAAGCTGCCTTCAGGCGCATTGACTTTGACAGTGATTTGCAGTGACAAAGTGACCTCAAGTCATTTATTTTCAGTGGGAGTTGCTGATTTCTGAATCCTAAGCTGCCTGAAATCAGTCTGAAAACTAAGTTAAGTTTTCATATATTTACGGTAGGAAATTTACAAAATATCTTAATGGAATATGATCTTTACTTAATACCCTTGGATTCCTTTTGAAATAATGAAAATTTGTTGAGCAACGGTAAATGTGACTGCACCTTAGCATTTATTTACAACAACTTACAGGCTGTGTGCAGCTGCAGATATGGCCATGGCCTTAAAATACTTTATATCAAAGTCTTTATTTTAACTGACTTTCTATTAATACAATATGTCTGTGGTCTCCCAGTGGTTTACATTACATACAGTTTAGCATTTTGTTAATTTTCAACAAAACAAAACAAAACATAATGCTTCATCTCGAAAATCTTTTTTTTTTTTTTGGCCTTTATAATGTAATTAGATAAGCTGATTAATACATTTTTCTGAACTGGAATTTGTTCAAAAGATTGTGGGGGATTGGACAACACAAAGGATACACTTAATACATACTTCAAAACACATAGCATGCTGAATGAAGGACATGAAACAAAAGCTGCCCTTCAAGAACATTTCAAATTGAGACGGCGTTCTGTGTTTGATGGCCTTCTCTCATCATTTTTTATGGATGTCTATTTGATGCCTGTCTAAAAATGATTGAAATAATCAAAATGTATTTGGATTCATTAGCAGTCTTATGGTGCTGTTGAATAAGTATGCTGCATTTGTCTTTCATTTTAAAACTTAATATACTAAATACTTAATTAAGACAAATTAATAATTATGCCTTTTAAATTACATAGCACAATATATTGCAAGGCTAGAAATGGTCAAATGAAACATTTTCCCTCATGTCTACGGAAAACCTTTGCCTTCTACAGTATCTTAGCATAGTGCTAACTTTATAAAAAAAAAGCTCTTGATTAGCTAGAAAAAATATCACAGTTACATGCTACTTTTTTGATCAGGAACTGAGGAAGGAGGATCTACGGAAGTTCTAAGCGGCCATGCATTATTATAATTTTTCTGTCTTGTTTTCACGACTTAATTTTCTCGTGATCACGACATAACGAGTTGTTTTGTCGTTATCGCGACTTAATTTTCTCGTGATCTTGACATAATGAAAGTTGTTTTGTCGTTATCACGACTTAATTTTCTCGTGATCTCGACATAACGAAAGTTGTTTTGTCGTTATCACGACTTAATTTTCTCGTGATCTCGACATAACGAAAGTTGTTTTGTCGTTATCACGACTTAATTTTCTCGTGATCTCGACATAACGAAAGTTGTTTTGTCGTTATCACGACTTAATTTTCTCGTGATCTCGACATAACGAAAGTTATAACATGCTGAGTTTGAGGCATCCTGAATTGGCTGAATAGAATATATACATTAAATAAAAGAAGAAGAGTTGTTTTGTGGTGATCTCGACATAACGAAAGTTGTTGATCTCAACGTAAAAAACGTTTTCTCATGACGTAATTGTAGCTATCGTGAGAAAATCAGGGTCGCTATATTGTCTTCGACAGCCTCCTTCTCAAGTGTCGAACACTTATGTGTAAGTCGTCAATCACTGACAGACACAGAGCTATTTCAGTTTGAGTGAGTCCCTGATCAAAGTAAAAGTGAATACGATCATCCATGATGCTACGATGATGCTGCTTCTATAGCATTTTCTCATGCCGAATACACAGAGAAAATTAAGTCGTGATAACGACAAAACAACTTTCGTTATGTCGAGATCACGAGAAAATTAAGTTGTGATAACGACAAAACAACTTTCGTTATGTCGCGATCACGAGAAAATTAAGTCGTGATAACGACAAAACAACTTTCGTTATGTCGAGATCACGAGAAAATTAAGTCGTGATCACGAGAAAACAAGACAGAAAAATTATAATAATGCATGGCCGCTTAGAACTTCCGTAAGGATCAGATTTTGTGAGAGGATAGAATCTTGCATGTCACTGACGACATGCAAATGAGCTGCTGCTTGATTCAGCCTACTAGTTAGCAACCAACAGCAGAGCAACTCAGTGACATACAGTGATTTAATTGCTGTCAGTGTGAACACTAACATGTAGAAAGTTGCCCATGTAAGCCGTAGACAGCTCACTAGATTTTAGGAGAGAGCTTCAATCTAAAGTTGAAAGGTTTTTACCTATACACACTGCTTTCTATGTCCTTGTCAGTAGATAGATGCAGTACAAACACAAGTCCCGTTTCACCTGACAGTAAATCTGCTGCCATACTGCCACACATTTGAAGAACATTAGCGCTAAGTGAAAAACAGAGTGAGAAAAAATAGCCTGGGCCTGGGATCTTTTCATGGCACATACGGCTACTGCCAGGTTTGTTTTAGTTACGGTGCTAAACAGAGAGACGGGCATGATGTTCCAGTTGGGCCGTTTATACAAGCTGAGAGATAAGAGCCAAACGCGGGTCTGGACTCTCTCACCTCTTCCTCCTCCGCACGCACAGTCTGAGGACGCTTTGAGATTCTTCGCTGAGGCGATTTGCAGTTCTGACCACTTATGTCACCGTGTTTACGCAAATTGCAGACATCTCAAACTATCTGTGTGAGTGCAAATTGGGAAAAGACTAAACTGAGGCTTCAATATGCTTACATTTACAGCACAGGTGATTACAGTAGACAGAAAATTCTCAGCGCTGCTATCACAAACAAATTTTTCACTACCTCAAGGACTTCAATAGCTGGAAAAATGTCAACTAAACAGGAGCTATAGTGTGTGTGTGTGTGTGTATATATATATATATATATATATATATATATATATATATATATATATATATAGGATTGTGTGCATGCTTTTAAGCAGTGAAGTGTTTAATTTTTTATCCATGGTATATGGAAGCAATACGTTGTTTTCCAGACATACTCTCCCACTTTTGAGACCGAGAGCCATGGAGACAGGATAAAACAAGACAGGGTGCTTAGCTGTGCACAGAGGTCGTAAAACTTTAAAATCCTCACAATCTCTGGGGAATGTATGACCGCCCTTTACACTATGTCTACAGCTGGGAACACGAATAGCACTCAGCAGTCACCTCAAAGGTCACTGCAGGACCTGGCTGGCTGGAAAGCCATCGGGAGAGAATAGCATACTTCAATCATGAAAGTTGATTCTGTAATAAAACCTTAAAACTTAGATTATAACAACGCATGTATTTAAAGTATAAAGGTGTGCTCACATTAGTGAAATTTAACAGGCAAAAAGGTCACATAGAAGTCATTTTTAAACCAAGCTGATTTCTGTTGGTCAGCATGGTGAATCCATTTGACCAAGTTGAACATGCTGTGAAACCTTAATGCAGAAATCCTGATCATGTGGATTCCTATTGAAATAGATTTTGCCTATGAAAATTCACAGAACAATGGTAAATGTGGCAGCATATCAACGTTTGTTCTGAACTGTTTGGGTTTTCTTGTAGGAAATTAAGAGCAACAAGCCTTCAAGTCTTCCTGGGAATTTTCAGTCTTGAATATGGTATGAAATATGAAAAAGTGCAATTTCATATTTCCTTCCATTTTTTTTAACAAAAGAAAGGAAGGTTTTCAGAAGGTTTGCAATAAAATGAGGAACCAAGGATGCATTAGGTGTCTAATTGGATCTTTTAGTATTTTATCAATATTGTGCTGCGGCAGATCATGGGAAATGTTTTTTTTTTTTTTTCATTACAAGCCTGTTGCTTCATCAAAAAACTATTTTCTTCCAAACTTTAGCACTATCTTTATTAAAAGTAAACAAAATGTGTATTACAGACTAATTGTATGGTAAAAATTAAAAATGAAAGCTAAAAATTATCATTACCAATTTGCTTTCACCGTGATTTGTTTTTTAATTGATGCCCTCAAAGTCAAGGGCTCCAGAAAATGATCCGTGACATTGCGGGTTATTTAATGGCTTGATGGCATCATAAATTGCTGAACAATTTGTAAAGCAACAAAATTCAAAACTCTCGTAGGCTTGATTCGCAGAGGCAAATGTGTAATTGTCATTGGCATCTTGAGGCACGAGAGTGCTCTATGCATAATTACTGTACTCTTGGTTGCTTTGGATACCAAAGATTCTCTTTAATATGTTATATTAAGATCTAATAGGACACAGACTGATAGAGAATAGAACATAATGCTTCCATTTGAATAAAAATGATTTATTGCTCTTACAAAAGGATTTATTGCTTTTACTGATTTAAATTTGGATGTGGCTGAGAAACTTCCTTATTCTAGAAACCAAAGCATCATTTATGAATTCTTCATGGGGGCGATGTCCTCTGAGAAAAATACCCTGTATTCATATTGACTGAAGAACACGGAGCCAATCTTAAAGAAAAGAGTTGCAGTTATTAACTGCATTACATTACAGAAATAAAATCAAATCTGAGTGCCTCCTACTTTGAATTAAGAAGTGATTCTCTCTCATTGAAGTTTCCTGTGTGATAATGAGTCTGATCCTTCATGCCAAATCACTTAACTTAATGAGTTAAATAATATATTTTAGAAAAAAATAAAGCAATGGGCCAGAGGCCAACGTTTCAAAAGATATTTTCAAATCAAAAGCCCTGAGTATAAGATTATTGAAAGGATTACACATCTGTTATTTTCTTTCCCATGTCCGATGCCGAGGAGTGTGTGGGTGTGTCCTGTGGGTAATGAAGGAACTGACCAATCAACATGCACTCCTCCTCAAACACGAGTGAGAACATCTTTGAAATTACTGCCAATTACAGGCAGCTGCGTTGGGTTAGACAAGTTTTTAAAAAGCCTCTTGAATGCTTGGTTTCAGGGGAGGAATATGAATGCTGGTGGATTGAGTAGCTAGCATTAATTTTAACATGTTGTCAGTTTTAGTTGCTTTTATTTTCTTTTGTTCGTTCTTTTAAATCATGCTTTATGTAACTCAAAAAAAGTGATGTATGTCTCTAAGACGTTTAGAATGAGCATTTTCTTTAGTTAGGACTAAACAATGTTAGTCAGATCTTTTTGTTCATGTTCATGTTTGTATTTTTAAAAGCAAGTTATTTTAAAAGATTTTGCAAATTTGAAAAAGATAATGAACATATTTCTTTAGAATAACATACAAAATAACATACAGTAAATTTTTATTTCATGCTCTCCAACTTAATTTGATACTTTGTTTTCCCCATGTTCATTGTTTTGACCAGCTAAAATGATCCTAGACATGTTCACTAAAACTATAATCATGTTTCAAATCTCACATTTCAGCATTACTACTCTGCATGAGATTGTTGCCAAAGATAAGATTTCTTTTTGAAAAGTAATACATGAAACCTTCTGGCTGGCCAAATCAACCTCATCATAGACTCAGACTATCTGGCTGCCTGGCATTGCAGCAGTCCTTTTTTATATAAATCTCTGCCTCTCTCTTGATCCCTCTGCAACTCTTATCAGCTAAATGGCTTATCTTTTGAGCATGTAGCAATCAATACATCAACAAGTGAATGAATGAATGGCCTCCTTCAGAGTTCATTGTTAACAAAAGGAAAACACATCAGTATAAGGATTGCTGTTATCATGGGTTTGGGACCAATGGAAACTCTAGAGATAAAATCAAATGGGATGTAATTGGTTATAGGGTGCTATTAAAAAATCTATACATTATTTCCAGCATTCTATTAATGATAAAAATAGATTTTTGTGAATTAGTTGAACAATTTCATATGAATTTGTATGTTCATTCGATTTGATTTGTACAAAAACCTATGATTTTTGAGGAAACAAAAGCATAAAGGTCCACCCCTAAACCTCATGGGAACATTGTACGAATATATATATATATATATATATATATATATATATATATATATATATATATATATATATATATATATATACTGAGATTGTACAAATTCATCACAGATTTGCCAAAATGTAAAATAAAATTACCATTACAGCATTGCTTCATACTGCTCTTGCTCTCCCTGAGGCGATTTATAATTCAGGAACACAACTTGATGTTCAGTGTTTCTGATGAATGTGACAGGCTTAGCTGCATAATTCACCTGATCATCAGCACTAAAAAATACATTTAAGGACACAATGCATTGTGAGACAATGCTCCTAAATATTGCTTGATCCTATGGTCAAGGATGTCCCACAGGTCACATCCTATAGAAACGCATTTATGATTAGCTGTTCTGAGCTTTTGGAAATCGAGATTTGCACCAGTATCACAGGATGGTGAATGAGACGCAGCAGTGATAACAGACCACAGAAATTGTGTTGTACCATTGTAGGAGGCCAGTACTATTTGCGTTGTGTCAGGGGTTCACACATCGCTGGGGAGTGACAGAGAATGTGGAGTGAATTTAAATGAGTTTGTGGGCTGAGAGAGTTGAAACGATGTGGGAATCTATGAAAAATTATTGTCGCAATGTTACAGTTAGTGCTTCTTATCTCTATGTTTAAGCTAGATGGAGAAAAGTAGTGATTTATCTGACTGAAATTCATCTCAGATATCGTTGAAGTGTTGATTTTAGTGTATTTTTGTTCAAAAAGTTCTGTGTGAAAAGCACTGTTGCATTTTTCCTCACCATTCTTCATAAATAAACACTCAGGGCTGGATTTTCAACAGCACTGCATGGCATGTCGAAGAATAAAAACCTTTTTGCAAAGGTCATGTGCAAAGGCTAGTTAGCGCCAAAGCTATCTGTTAGCATTCCCATTCATCTCAATGGCAGTTTTTCTGCTAGCACACAATTGTATACGATTTGAAGTTCGCCGTTCAAATTCCAGAAGAAATTGGATAGCCTTTCATAGGTGAAAATGTGTTTGGTTTGTGTTTTTATATTTTATAATTTGTATAATTTTTTTAAACTATGGTAACTTTTTAATGACGTGTTTGCTAATGCTATTGTCTTGTGTTGTGGTAGTTTAGCAAAATCATCTGAAGTCTTAGAGCCCTCTAAAATGGCATGTGCGAATTTGTTGATGCTAACTAGCTTGCTAACCCTTTTAGTCAGCACTGTTTATGGACATTTACTGGATGCTGTCAGAACATCTAGTGAATTGGGTTTGCACAAATGGTGTTTTTTGCCCAATCAATATCCTTTTAAAACTCTATTAATGGGGCACAGTGGGGTGTGTGTGTGCGTTTGCTCTTTCTCACATGTGAAACCCTCAGTTTATCAGTTTTGTGTTGGCAGACAAACTGGCGCTATACAAAAATTAGCTTGGAATTAGTACTTAGCTCTGAATATCTCACTCAGCTGTCATTATATAATTGAATGTGTATCTGTATATTGATGCATGAAAAACACAAAAGAACAAAGCGCAAAATTAGAATTAAAACAATAAACCACTTTAACCGAATCCTTTCCCCTGCCGGGCAGGTGGACGCCTGCTCTTCTGAAGATCTGAAGAGCTGCGAATGTGAATATGAAGATCAGAGGGAGAGAATGAAACACCTGCTCGCCACAGTCCTGCACGATGACAGTAACATCACAGTGAAAACCAGTCAAATACACAGACTTTCATGAGCCAAAGGGACAGCGGCTTTATCAGATACATCTACTCACAGAAATCTATTAGCACGGAATATTAATTTTTGTTTTTCCACCAGAATGTTTTGTTTTTACATGGAAAGATATTTTCCATGATGCTATTTCTCAAAATACTTGCATTTTCATGTGAGATCTGATTAAAATGACAATCAAAAATGTACATTTATGATTTTTCTTTAGCACACCACATCTGATATTTTATTTTAAACATGGTTTTATTTGACATTGTTGTGCTTATGATGCTTAGTTTATGAACATATTATTCTGATGGAAATAATAGTAACTCTGAGGAACAGGACTTTTATTCTTTTTTTCACACAGTAAATATATATTTGACTTTTATTTCACTCTTAATCAGATATATATTTTTAATATATTTACATTTTAGTGATGGATTTTCATATTTTCATATTAAGTCTGGGACAAGAGGGAAATCAATTTAATTAACGAATATATTAATTTTAATTAATGGTAAAAAGTTTCCAAAACCATATTAATATGACTGACAACAATCATTTGAATTAACATAATAATAGTGTTAAATAAAAGTGGCTGATTTCATCATTACCATAGATCAACAGCTAAATGGAAAGCTAATGTGGGGTGTCTGACCTTTTGACTGAATTGGCGCAAGCAGTTTATTGACACTAAAATAAAAGAATACAACTCTAGCATCTAGTTGATTGGATGCAATCAAACATGCAGAATGAGGTTGCTATATAAACACAGTAAAAGTGTTTCTTTATGAGCTATTAGCATGTTTAACACTGGCCTCTGCTTCCCATTACACTAAACTGAAGAAGGAGCTGACAAACCTCTACTAATACTCAGTAAAAAGCCACACTCGTAATAATCCAGACAGCTGACAAAAAGCCCTGTGGTCCTGTCTACATCTCTCCTGAAGATTGAGCTACATGACTATGATGTGGTGGGCAGGATCATACTGACATTTTTCCCAATAATGCATTATAATGATGAAATATTCAGGCTTAAATGTCAGGAACTGCAGCAGAAACCTTTAGACTTGACTGCAAGCAAAGAAGAAAAATACCTTGTCTGACAAAATGGGGGGGGGAAAATGAATTATGAAACCGTTCTGAGCGGAATTGATGAGTAAAATATATTCCAGGCTAAAGCAATAGCTAGATTTTATTTGAAAATATAAGAGTGGCAATAAAAAACACTCCTAAACAGGCTAAAAAGCATTGACTATCAAAGTTTTACTAAGGATTTTCTCAAGGGAAATTGGTTGGCAAAGTTTCGAAGCCAGATTCTATAAGTTCAGGACAGTCACGTCATGAATGGTCTTTGATTTTCAGCCCTAGGGTCAGAGAATCTGAAGTTGCTCAAGCAGAGAAACAGTCCTTCAGATACTGAAGAAAAATGCAAGCCTTTAGCTATCTGAGTAACAACTTTTATTTGAGCGCTCCCTCTTTCTCCCTCTCTCCCCCTCATTTCTCATGTTGTTTTTGTTCTATTAATTTTTTAGACTGCTAATGAGCTGACAGTTTGCAAACTGAATATTTATTTATTTAGTCATTTCAATTATTAGTTTTTTTGTTAGTTTGTTTAAAATTTTTTAATCAACGTATTTACGTAAAGGATATTTTATTGAACTTCATTGATTCATTGAGTTTGTTTGCTTGTCTAAAGTATTTATTTTTAATTTATATATTAAATTATTTTAATAAAGTTAATTTGGATAAAAGTGTTTATTTCCTTACATTTAAATACTTATTTTATTTACTTATTAATAGTTTTTATAGACTTTGTTAAAAAAACTACACACACACACACACGCATACATCATACATGCATACATCATACATGCATATATATATATATATATATATATATATATATATATATATATATATATATATATATATATATATATATATATCCATATATATATATATCCATATATATATATCCATATATATCTATAATATTTTATCCCAGCTCAACGTTTAATATATATATATCTCCCTTGTGCATCAATAAAAAAAAAGTTACACATAAAAATTGGAAGCTTGGGAGCACAGACTTAAGTTTGTTCTCATTTTAAAGAAGACCCATGGCAGATTATTGTAAAAGTAAAAAAAGTTAACAAAAAAAGTTATGCAGGTTTAAGTTTATGAAATCAAATTATTTATGAACAATATTTTATATTTTATATTTTATTTTATGAATATTTTATATATGAAACATGTTGAACTCTAAACCTGCTAGAAAATCAAAGCCATAAATCTAAACGTTGTGTTCCAAATTTGAGGTTGATATCTAAAAAAATTAGCTTTCAGTAAAATTTAGTTTGGGCGCAGTACCAAATTTTCCCCATTAGATGCCAGCAAAACTCCACTGGTGCACACAGTGTTTGGATTTGTGATTTGCAGTCAAGTTTCTCTTTCAATTTTTACAAGAACATACAAGTACACACACACAATTGTTTTTATGACACACATACAAACCACACTCTGACATCTATACCTACATATACTACACACACACAATTATAGCTGCATTATTTTCCAATTGGCTCTATAACATGCAGCAGCAGAAAACAGGAATAAAGCAAGCTATAAATTTGCTTTATAGACCCTTTATAGACCAAACCTGAAAACATGGCACCATCTGATAAAAAAAATACATTTTGAAGCCTTGCCAACAGAATGAAAGCCTATTAACAAAAATTGCATCATTTTACAGTTAAACAGCACTGCGATTAAAAATAACGGTTTTAATGGGTTTCAATGGGAACATTTTTGTCCAAAAGGCGCCGAGAGTAACAATTTTGTGTACCTAGTGCATCAAATTTTTAAGCTTGGGAGCACAGAGGTAAGTTTGGTCTCATTTTAAAGGAGACCCATGGCAGATTATCATTGAAGTAAAAAAAAGTTAAAAAAATGAAACAAAAAAAAAGTTATAGAAGTTTAAGTTTATGAAAATATTCAATTTTATTTTACATGTTGAACTCTAAACCTGCTAGAAAATCAAAGCCATAAATCTAAAGTTGTGTTCCAAATTTGAGGAAACAAGATAACAAGTGAACACAGGTGATTAGACTTAACAATGATTAATGATGAACTAATGAGAAGAACCGGCCCAAAACCAAATAAGGGCAAACAGGAAACTGAGAAGACACATACACTGGCAGGGTGTTTTGGGTCATTGTCCTGATGCAATATGAAGCACTTCCCAATGAATCTGGTGGCATTTTCTTGAATATTGGTAGGCAAGATGGTTTCATGTCATCATACATTAAGTAAAGCTGAGAGGGCCTGTTCCAGAGACAGCCATGCATGCCCATGCCATGACAACACCTCCGCCATGCTTTACAGATGAGGATGCATGCTTGGGATCATTTGCAGTTCACTTTTTTTCTCCACATTTTTGCTTTCCCATCACTTAGATAAAGGTTCATCTTTGTCTCATCAGTCCATAAACACAGTTCCAAAACTCTTCTGGCTCACCTTTGTGCTTTTTTGCAAACTCTAATCGTGCCTTTCTATTTTTGGTGCTGGTCAGAGGTTTGCATCTTGCTGTGTAGCATCTGTAATTCTGTGTCAAAGTCTCCTGAGGACAGTAGATTATCAGCGCATCACCCCAGCTTTCTGGAAGTTGTTGGTAATTTTACAGACATGTCTTTTAGGGTTCATTTTCACAGCTTTTATGATTTGTCTGTCATCATCTACTGTTGTTTTCTCAGCCGATCAGGTAGCTGTTAGTTGCTGGTGTCGCTGGTGGTTTCCAAACTCTTGATTTCTCCATGCCCTTTGTTTTTGCTATAGCTCTAATTGACTTTCTCTATTCTTTTAGCATCCAAATTGCTTGCTTTTCTCTCAAAGTCAGCTCCCTCATCTTCATCCTGGTTTGTGTGTGTCATCATCGAATGCAAGAATCAGAATGCAGAAGTAATGGATATAACGGATACGACACATTCCCTGCTTTTAATATCTGAAGAATTAATGCAACAGGACACAGCTGATCACTTAGAAAGACGTGTGAGGCAACTGTTCCAATACTTATGATCACATCAGATAGAGGGATGAAACTCTAAAAGTGCTGAACTTCTTAGCTGGTAAAATATCTGTGTTGAATCACCCAATAATAAAATGTGACATTCTGTACTTTTGTCTCATATTCATCTTTTAATCATATTTGTAAATGTCTTGACTCCACAGCCAACAGAGCAATTTTGTCTTTACTCTTCCAATACTTTTGGAGGGCACTGTATAGATACAGTGCCCTCCTCTTTTATGGATAGCATTCATATTTCCTTTACATTTTTTTTTATTTATTTTATTTAGTTTTGTTTCGTTTCATTTTATATTCTCTTATGGATAGCATGCCAAATCCGTGTGCTAGAAGCATTCTACAATGATTATCAAATTACTCAATATTTCCTAATTGAACATACAAGGGCCGCTGGATGTGTCAAGCTTTGTGAATGATGACCTTTCCAATTCTGCTGACTCTTCTGCTGAGCTCTGTGAACATGACAGCCACTTAATCAATCGTTAATAAACTGTCCCTCTTTCCTATTAAATAAACTGCCAAGGAACTGTCTGGATTTAGCCTGAGAATACTTTAGCTTCTGTTATGGGTTTAAAACTACCTTTCCTGCCTGTATATTGTCCTTAATCTTCAGCATATGTTTGTATTTATTATTCCCCAGTTTCTACAGAGATTTTTACAGAGTTCATAATGCCAGTTTCTGAGGCAAAAGACTATCAAGTTTAATGCTCACTCATCTGTTGTGTCAATATAAATGGCCCTGTGTTTGTTTGTGAGAGATTGAGGGAGAATTCAATGGGTTTGAATGTATCTCCCCATCTATCTCACCCATTGAAAAAGCTGATTTGCATCGGTTATGTTCTGTGTCCCTCTGTGCTTTGAGAAAGGTGCGCCCAGACGAATATTGATTCTTTTCTCCTTCATACTTGTTAATGACTGCTATTGTTTAGTCAGCCTGCAGTCGTCCTCACTGCGGTAGTGCCATTGATCCAAACGGAGAGTTCACTGCGCTTATACTCTTCTCTGCTTAAACCTGTCAGCAGCTAAAGTGAAAAACACAAAGACTAGCAGTCACTTTTGTAGGATATCTGACTGCCAGTCTCTGTCATTATAAACGAATGAGCTCAAAAAAAATCTATGCATTACCCTAAATCACTGAAGAAACCTCTCAAACCACGACTCATCTGATTTCATACAGTAAAATGTGTGTGTATGTATATATGTATATGTACAAACCCGATTCCAAAAAAGTTGGGACACTGTACAAATTGTGAATAAAAACACAATGCAATGATGTGGAAGTTTCAAATTTCAATATTTTATTCAGAATACAACATAGATGACATATCAAATGTTTAAACTGAGAAAATGTATCTTTTAAGGGAAAAATAAGTTTATTTTAAATTTCATGGCATCAACACATCTCAAAAAAGTTGGGACAAGGCCATGTTTACCACTGTGTGGCATCCCCTCTTTTTATAACAGTCTGCAAACGTCTGGGGACTGAGGAGACAAGTTGCTCAAGTTTAGGAATAGGAATGTTGTCCCATTCTTGTCTAATACAGGCTTCTAGTTGCTCAACTGTCTTAGGTCTTCTTTGTCGCATCTTCCTCTTTATGATGCGCCAAATGTTTTCTATGGGTGAAAGATCTGGACTGCAGGCTGGCCATTTCAGTACCCGGATCCTCCTCCTACGCAGCCATGATGTTGTAATTGATGCAGTATGTAGTCTGGCATTGTCATGTTGGAAAATGCAAGGTCTTCCCTGAAAGAGACAACGTCTGGATGGGAGCATATGTTGTTCTAGAACTTGGATATACCTTTCAGCATTGATGGTGCCTTTCCAGATGTGTAAGCTGCCCATGCCACACGCACTCATGCAACCCCATACAGAGATGCAGGCTTCTGAACTGAGCGCTGATAACAACTTGGGTTGTCCTTGTCCTCTTTAGTCCGGATGACATGGCGTCCCAATTTTCCAAAAAGAACTTCAAATTTTGATTCGTCTGACCACAGAACAGTTTTCCACTTTGCCACCGTCCATTTTAAATAAGCCTTGGCCAGAGAAAACGCCTGCGCTTCTGGATCATGTTTAGATATGGCTTCTTTTTTGACCTATAGAGTTTTAGCCGGCAACAGCGAATGGCACGGTGGATTATGTTCACCGACAATGTTTTCTGGAAGTATTCCTGAGCCCATGTTGTGATTTCCATTACAGTAGCATTCCTGTATGTGATGCAGTGCCGTCTAAGGGCCCGAAGATCACAAGCATCCAGTATGGTTTTCCGGCCTTGACCCTTATGCACAGAGATTGTTCCAGATTCTCTGAATCTTTGGATGATATTATGCACTGTAGATGATGATAACTTCAAACTCTTTGCAGTTTTTCTCTGAGAAACTCCTTTCTGATATTGCTCCACTATTTTTCGCTGCAGCATTGGGGGATTTGGTGATCCTCTTGCCATCTTGACTTCTGAGAGACACTGCCACTCTGAGAGGTTCTTTTTATACCCAATCATGTTGCCAATTGACCTAATAAGTTGCAAATTGGTCCTCCAGCTGTTCCTTATATGTACATTTAACTTTTCCGGCCTCTTATTGCTACCTGTCCCAACTTTTTTGGAATGTGTAGCTCTCATGAAATCCAAAATGAGCCAATATTTGGCATGACATTTCAAAATGTCTCACTTTCAACATTTGATATGTTATCTATATTCTATTGTGAATAAAATATAAGTTTATGAGATTTGTAAGTTATTGCATTCCTTTTTTATTCGTGATTTGTACAGTGTCCCAACTTTTTTGGAATCGGGTTTGTATGTGTATATATGTGTATGTGTATGTGTATGTATATGTGTATATATGTGTATGTATATGTGTATATATGTATGTATATATGTGTGTGTGTGTGTATATATAGTATTTAACATTTTTATTGTTTCATAAGGCTGTTTATCGGACAAAAAGGCAATAGTTTGTAAAACTTGAGCACATTTGTTGCAGAGTACTAATCAAATTCTGCTTTAGCAGTGTAGTTCATTGGATTCTTAAACTTGCTGAATGTGCAAGACAGCCTTAATGCTTTTTTTCCTCAAAAAATATATAATTAAAGAAGATTGTATTCTGCTTTTATTGAGGACCTGAGAGCCCTGGTGATTTTCTAAACCGTCTGAGTCCAGTGGTGGGTCAAAAGCTGTCAGGCTCTGCAAGCAAATCCACATTTATCTTCCTGCAACCGCACCGACTCACTCATTTGCGTTTAAATGCTTCGATAAGCAGCTGCTTTCCTTGAACCGCTTCAATTAATGGACTTCCTGAAGGACTCTCATTGGAGGTGCTAATGGGTCTTTTTTCCCTCTTAAACTTTCTCACTCCTGGCGCTGTTTGCTTTCACCTTGCTCCTTGGGTCAGTCTGAGGTAGCAGCGCGACCGTAGCCCCTGACAACAGTCACTATGGGATCCGAGAGTTGCTTACGCAAATGAGAGCGACCATACAAGAGATAAACGGTACCGTGGGAGACAGGCAGTGCGCTGGCCTTTCCCCTCAGAGCCCAACTGCTTTTAATGAGCTACATTTTCAGCTTTTGCTTCAGCTGTGAACAAACAAAAGCTCAGTCCCAGCAAGCCACAACAAAATCAGCACAATGTAAATTTTGAATGACAGCTGAAAGGGCAAAGTCATTACAGAAAATGCATTCACATCTCCATGAAAATAACAGCTGTCGTGTGGCCCCTGGAGTTCGACCCCAAATAAACATGTTTACTCATCTTACATATGCGCTTTAGCAGACACAAGTACATTCAAGCCCATATATGTTGTAAATATGTACATTAAACCTTGACCTTAGCATTGTTAGCATTATGCTAATGCTCTAATCACTGTGGAACGAATCTATAAAAGGGCTACAAATCTGGGAAACCAACAGACACAGATTGTCGAAGACCAAGGACAACAGGTTGCCTCGTCTGTTTTGTGTTGTGGTTGTTTTTGCCATTCTTAATATGAACAAATCAGCAGGAGACACGGTTTGGTCATGACAAGACATGCTTGGTTAGTTTTCACATGACAGAGTCAATAAGCATCTCACACTCATAACAATATCCTGCTTATTTTCTGACCGCTGTCAATTTTCACTCAATGTGACGTCTTGCAAGTCTGAAACTGCATCTGTGAGTGATTAACACCTAGAAGAAAATGAGAACAAAATCATTGTGTAAGAAAATTATGCTAGTGAAACATTCAGATTTGCTTTAAAAAGATAATTAAAAAAAAAAGAAAAAAGGGTTATCTATTTAATTTTAATTTTATTTTATTATAATATTTTGCTATCTACTGCAATCTCCATTATGGATAGCATGTCAGATCTGTATGATGAAACCATTGTTTTATTTTAATTTATGTTTATTTTTAATTTTATTTTGCTAGCTAGCTATTACAGTCTCAGTTATCAATAGCATTTACATTACATTTACATTTACGCATTTAGCAGACGCTTTTATCCAAAGCGACTTACATTGCATTCAAGTTACAGTTTTTTTTTTTTACATTTTATCAGCTCATAGCATGCCAAACCCCATGCTGAAAATTGTAAGATGATTAACAAAATATTTCGTAAATGAGCATACAAGGGTCATTGGATTTGCCAAGCCTTGTGAATAATGACCTTTTCAGTTCTGCTTGTATTTTTTATTTAATTTTTTCATGTCATTTTTATTGTATATTATTATTTATCTTATTTCATTTGTTATTTTATTTTACTATCTACTGCAGTCTCTTTTATGGATAGCAGTCATATTTCCTTTACATTTTTATTTTTTATTTCGTTTTGTTTCATTTCATTTTATACTCTGTTATGGATAGCATGCCAAATCCGTGTGCTGGAAGCATTCTACAATGATTATCAAATTACTCAATATTTCCTAATTGAACATACAAGGGCCGCTGGATGTGTCAAGCTTTGTGAATGATGACCTTTCCAATTCTGCTGACTCTTCTGCTGAGCTCTGTGAACATGACAGCCACTTAATCAATCGTTAATAAACTGTCCCTCTTTCCTATTAAATAAACTGCCAAGGAACTGTCTGGATTTAGCCTGAGAATACTTTAGCTTCTGTTATGGGTTTAAAACTACCTTTCCTGCCTGTATATTGTCCTTAATCTTCAGCATATGTTTGTATTTATTATTCCCCAGTTTCTACAGAGATTTTTACAGAGTTCATAATGCCAGTTTCTGAGGCAAAAGACTATCAAGTTTAATGCTCACTCATCTGTTGTGTCAATATAAATGGCCCTGTGTTTGTTTGTGAGAGATTGAGGGAGAATTCAATGGGTTTGAATGTATCTCCCCATCTATCTCACCCATTGAAAAAGCTGATTTGCATCGGTTATGTTCTGTGTCCCTCTGTGCTTTGAGAAAGGTGCGCCCAGACGAATATTGATTCTTTTCTCCTTCATACTTGTTAATGACTGCTATTGTTTAGTCAGCCTGCAGTCGTCCTCACTGCGGTAGTGCCATTGATCCAAACGGAGAGTTCACTGCGCTTATACTCTTCTCTGCTTAAACCTGTCAGCAGCTAAAGTGAAAAACACAAAGACTAGCAGTCACTTTTGTAGGATATCTGACTGCCAGTGTCTGTCATTATAAACGAATGAGCTCAAGATGGGAAAAGAAATCTATGCATTACCCTAAATCACTGAAGAAACCTCTCAAACCATGACTCATGACCATGATTTCACACAGTAAAAACCATTTTAGCATTTCCAAATGCAACTCTATAGAGTGAGGGTTTTAATTAATTAATTAATTTAATTAATTGCAATTTCTGTTTATTTATGAATGCATTGTTTTTATTTATAATATAGATATATTTGCTTATAGAAAATGTTTCTAAATATTTTGTTTAGATTTTATTTATTTATATGCAATTTGTTTATTAATGTTTTTAATTTATTATATAAACATATACATTTGTTTATAGAAAATATTTATAGAATTTGTTGGTATTTATATGCAATTTCTGTTTAATTATGATTTTTTTGTTTTATATAAACATGTATATATTTGTTTATATAAATTGTTTAAAAATATTCTGTCTTTTGTTTAGAATTTATTTGTAATTTCTATTTGTGAATGCATTGTTTTCATTTATTATAAATATATTTGCTTATAGAAATTGTTCATAAAATCTTTTATTTATTTGCAGTTTCTGTTTATGAATGCATTTTTTTTATTATACAGATATTTGCATATGGAAGATGTTTATAAATTTTGTTTAGATTTTATTTATTTATATGCAATTTCTGTTTATTTATTATTTTTATTATATTAATGCATATATTTGCTTATATAAAAATATATATGAATAATTTTGGGGGGATTTTTTATTTGTAATGTCTATTGATTGAATGCATTGTTTTTATTTATTATATAAATATATTTGCTTATAGAAATTGTTCATAAAATGTATGTATTTATTTGTTTGTTTGTTTGTTTAGGTACAAAGAAATGTTTAAAAACTGTCAATCTCAAAGAGTTCCCTCAATACCTCTTTAAGAAGCATCCTTAAACCTCAGTTCTTCAATTGATTTTAATTCACCAATGGCGTATCATGTGAGTTTGGTTTCTTAAACAACATTTTTTTTCTGTCTGCAACATGTACAAACAATGGACCTTTTTCTTTTCTAAGCTCAAATACATAATTTCATTTGATTATTGCCCACTCTTCATGCTTTCTAGCTACCTAGCAACATGTTAAAATTGCCCTTTTGTGATGTTATCTCCAGTACTTTTCATGTGGAGGTCAAAGCAGTGCATGGAACTTGAATTGAATCCCTGTTGTGAAGGAGCCTTTATTTCATTTCAAAGCAGCTTCCATCTACTTCTGTGCTGAAGCGAATAAGGAGTCAAAGTAAAAACTCTGGCGAGCAGATGTGTATTGAAAGTTCGGCCCCTGATTGCCAGACCATCTGCCACCAGCCAAAGCTATTCCACCTAATTGCAAGTGACAAAACACAAAGCATGAGGCATACGCTTTGAATTGGCGAAGAGCCGGATTGATCATGCTTTGTTTTTAATTAAGGGGTATTGTAGTAGTGTGTCTAGGGAAATCTCAAGCAGAAAAGCAACTTTGTGTTTGATCTAGATAACATCTGTGTGTTATTGCTAGTACACTCTTGTTTTTCATGAAAAAGTGTCAGAATGAAGTTTCATGCCCACAACACGTGTAATAGTACTTTCAAAGAACAAGAGAGAAAAGGCTTATTCTCATCAAGAGTGAACATCGATTGGGTGCAATACATTCTTATTGACATTTTAATTCCACAGTATTGTATTGAATTGTATTGTATGTATGTATGTATTTAAATTGTATAAATGTGCAATTTCTTTTTATAAATGTATATTTCGTTCTGTTTCTGTAAATTTGTCTTTATTTAGCTTAGTCTTTGCTTTTGTTAGGTCATGTGGGCTACAATCTCAAGGCAATTCATAACTATTTTACATTTTACAATATTCATACGAATGAAAAAAACAAAATTGCCCATATGTAGATTTTATTTATACAGTATTGTATTATATTGTATTGCAAATATAATATTGCATTATAATTTCTTTTTATGAATTATATTTTAATTTATTATACAAATGTATATTTTCTTGTAAATAAATGATTTAATACCTCAAATTAATTAAGTCAGTAAATATAAATTGTATAAAAGTCATTTCTGCCATTTCTCTTTAATTATGTATTATTTTTGTGTAAATTTATAAATACATTCTTTAGGAAATTATAATTTTTAAAAAAATTTATTATTTATTTTATTTACTTTTTTTTGGTAGAAATTCTACGGAATTTTTTTTTTTTTTTTTATTACAAAATAGGGAGATCAGATTGTGTGTCCAGATACTGCTTCCAGCCTCTTTTGGTAAATATTAAATGCAGTCAAAAGCATGCTTCTCCATTAACAGCAATTCAAAAGTGGTCGTTTATTGTGTGTGACAGTTTTTGAAGCACCAAACTTTGCAAAAAAACTAAACAAACTGAATTAAACACATAAAACTTTCAGTGTCTGCACCAATGTGAGATTCCCTTTGTCTGTTAAAATGCAAACCTCCTCGACAAAAGCAAATGTCAGCGTGTGTGAGTGGCTCATCTGTGGCTCTGGGTCGGGTCTCTGGCAGACTCTCTGAGGTCCCTGAGGGAGACGCTCTTCTATTCTCTCCCCATGCAGACCGAGGCTGGAGGCAGGTATCGGATTCGCTTTGATCTCCCCCTCCGAGAAAGCAGATCGAAACCCTACGAACTCCACAACACACCAGCTCCTGCATAATTCAGTGCTGGAGGCCTATTTAAATACCATGACCACCCTGCCTGCCTGTTCTCTTATAAAAGGCTGTCAGAGCAGATTCAAAGAAGATTTGAGCAGTTTTAAGAGATTATTGCTAAAACCAAGGACAAGGAGAAGGGCATTTAGGGGCGGAGTATAAGGGTTTGTTGCATTTCTTTTTCCATCTTGTTTTAGACCCTATTCTATTGCTATCTACAAACACACGAGCACCACAGCTAAGGCCAATCATGCTATAGGCCACAATTCTGACACAGCATTTTAAAGCATCAAAGACAAGTACAAAAATACAGCAAAACTTTCTAGTTTTTGGAAGTAAAAACGATGAATTATTTACTGTGAAATATATGTTTATATATAATATTCATCAAGACAATATGTGTATTTAACACGTTGAAATTGTTTTTGTTAGTAAAAATAAAAAAAAACTTCAAGTCTTAAGACAAACCTTATTTGTATTACAGTTTATTTATATTTGCATGTTATTTATTATTTATTTTTATACATTTATTTATATTTGTATAATTAAATGTATATATTTATACATTCCTGTTCATTTGTTTATTGTTGATTCATTATATATTCATTCGTGTTTGTATATTTAAAGGTTTGTTCATTCATTCAGTCATTCATTCATCATTAGGTTATTTATATTTGTAAATTATTTCTTTGTTTATTTATATTTATACATTTCAGTTTGTTTATTTGTATAAATTGATTTATATTTGTACTTTAAATAATTTATTTTTGTACATTATTCATTCATGTTCGTATATTTAAATTGATTTATTTGTATAGATTTGTTTATATATATTTATTCTGTTTATTTGTATTTGTAAATTGTTCATTCAATTATATTTGTACATCTTAGTTTGTTTATTTGTACTTTATTTATATTGTATTTTGTTTTTATTTATTTATATTTGTTCTGTATTTATTTAATTATTTATATTTGTACATTATTCTTTCCTTTTGTTTATTTAATTTGATTTATTTCTATAGGTTTATTTATTATTGAATCCAATATATATTTAGTTTATTTATATTTGTAAATTATGTGTTTATTCATTTATATTTGTAAATTTTCTGTTTATTTTTTTGTATACATTTATTTATATTTGTTGTTGATTTTTCATTCATTAATTTATGAATTTTCTTTTTTTTATTATGAATTTCAAGGAAATGGCTAATTTGAGTTAGCAGTGCAACTTCTCTGACTGAAATTGTGATTTTTCTTCCTACAATGAATTTCCTGATCCTATGACAATAAAGTTGTGATGGGACTCGCTTCAAATGAAGCATGAAGCCTAATAATGCCAGATAACTTGACTTGAAGTGTTAAAATGCGAAGCAAGCAATAGCGAGACGAGACATGATGAATTCAATATTTCCCTGGGCGATGAGGCATTTCGGATGCCTGTCTGCCTGTCAGAAGCTCATACGCAGGTGTTAAGTGGTATAAGATGACATCAATGTTAGCACATTCCCATCAGATCACATCCTATTGTTTTCTAAGTCGACACAAACTGCATGACATTATACAATATTATGCTTCCAGATTTGTTTCCATATCACATTTTTGCCAGAAAATAAAATGAAAAAACATGCTTTGAATTGCCACATAAAATCCCTTCTGAGCCAAGGTCAATGTGGTTTATGTCCCGTTTCAAAGTATTACTGCAAGCTTCCTCCCTCCCTTCCATCTTTCATTGCACTCCTGAGCTCGGTTTCAATGAGCGGCCCTAGTCTGGGATTTCCGAGGGAAAATCATATTTCGGGGAACGCGGCTCCATCCGTTAATCTATCCGATCCAATCATATAGCATTCCATCACTTCCAAGATGTCCGTTTAGAGCGCTGATGTTGGTAGCATCACATATTCATTAGGCCACCCTTATCAGGGCCACAGCCTGACTTTACCTTCTAGAGAGCGTCTACAGACACCCATTAGTCTGACTTACAGCAGCTCACTCAGCTGGGCTGAATAAATTGCTTTCTACTATCTGATGTGGACAATTTGTTTGGGTTCATGATTTGTTTTTTAGTAGAGCCACACTTGTTCATCACACACACACACACACACACACAGAGACTTTCGGAATGTCAGTTCGCAATCTACTTTAAAGAAGTAAAGGCCTTTAAGCTTTTGAGTGCTACTTTATTTCACAATTCCACTATGGTGAGGATAAATACATTGTCTACAAAAGTTTTAAGTTTAACTAGAAACAAAAACTACTTTTTTTATTTTATTTTTTTATATTTGAATTTATAATCCCTCTATAAGTTACCTTACCATGCAAATTTATTTGGATGTGAAATGGAAAGGAAAGGAAGGAAAGGACGTGACGTGTGGCATCCCAACTTGGAAATTGTGCTCTGCATTTAACCCATCCAAGTGCACGCACACACACGGAGCAGTAGGCAGCCATTTATACTGCAGCACCCGGGGAGCAGTTGGGGGTTCGGTGCCTTGCTCAAGGGGTCTCTCCTCAGTCGGGGTATTGAGGATGGAGAGAGTGCTGGACATTCACTCCCCCCACTTACAATCCCTGCCAGACATGAGACTCAAACCCACAACCTTCAGGTTACAAGTCTGACTCTCTAACCATTAGGCCATGTCTTTCCCCTTTAAAAAAAAAAAAAAAGTTTAAGTTTACAGTGAAAGGGATAAAAAGGTGCATCACATTTTATTATTTTAATGAAATTATGTTTCATCTTATATTAGTTGTCAGTTATGGCCATGTGTTTTAATATATTTTCTGTTTAGTTAATGTTTATTCTATTATTTTGTGTGTTTACGGTTTTATTTTATTTTATTTATCACATTATGAGGGATTGGTTTAATTGTTACTTTCCCAGTCTATTTTATTCAACATACTAAATTTACATGCTAAATAACTGTGGCATTTGGCCATTTAGGTCTTTAGTTGCACTTTCTGATTACTTAATATTTATTATTTTGTGTTTTAACTACATTTCTATATGAATAGTTTTAATAGCTTTGTTTTTAATAAAGATTGTGGTCAGGGACGGTTTTGTTACTTTTCTAACCTGATTTATTCAACATATCGAATTGATATGCTAAATGCTGACATTTGGTGTCATACGACCTTTTATGTGACCCATTTATAATGAGCAATCAAAAGCTTTTACCACAAACTGATTACAAATAAATATTTAATGATTCTTTATTTGAAAGAGTCAATGAGATCACATCTAAAAGGTCACATACTGCTGACTTTCTGATCAAAATAATACATTTTTATTAATGGGACACACAATCAGACCGATAAAAGATTCTTCCTACTTTTCAGACTTCAAGCAGAGATAATCAGCTCTGACTAAAGAGTTCATCTAACTTTATGAGGCACTTTTAAGCTGTGTGCCGACCGTTAAGCTCCTGACCTTCTGACTAAAGATTTTAATTTCCATCCAGATTTGGGCTGAGATTTGCTTTAAATGACTAGTCTCAAATCATTACCACTACTAAGAGCTGAAGGATAGGCAGCCATTAGGATTCAGCTGAATCATCGGTTCAGGTTAGGCATCGGTATTGACAGATGGACAAACTAAATCAGCACTGACACCTGAGTCAATTGTAAAACAACGCATTTTGTATTTTCAACAGTCTTCCTTTTGGCTTTTACTATCCTCAGCAAACATTTAGCTAGAGAAAAAGGTAAAGAAAAAGATAAATACTACGGTAAATTAGCAGTAAGGACCAAAACAAGGTTATTTGTTTTAATGTAAGGCTGTGGCAGGAAGAAACTTTCAGAGTCTGGACACATTTCATCTCAAGTAATTTCATTAGGATATTCTGCTTCCTTGGTTTCGTGCAGTTGAAAATACAAAACGGGGCATTATAGAGACATATGCGAATGCTCATAACACAGCCATGCACTTTGTCTAATATTCTGAACTTCACTTGCACAACCTTAAGACACATACTTGCATTTTATTCTTAAAACACTAGCACAGACATATGCATATAGATCCACAGTGCTGCTTTAACGATTCCTAATGCCTTTACCATTAGATGTATGGCCCTGAAAGACTGCAATAAAACGCAGAGGAAGTGATGCATGTTTTATAAGATCTGCAGGAGAGAGATTAGGAGATAATGGAAGACCAGAAGGATGAACAGGAGGGTCGAAGCAAAACAGGGCAAGATGCTCTGTAACCTTTTAAATTCAAGTGCTGCTCCATATAAAGATCAGACTTCAGACACTCAAAGTGCATTTACATGTCGTGATCGATGGGCTTTACACAGGCAGGAAAAAAGCAATGACAAAACACTGAGAAAAGGCCAGATTGATATATTTATTTAATATTTTATAGTATATGTATTTATTATAAACATTTATCTTATTCTATTATATTTTATTTTAAGCTTGTGTGGACTTAATTCCACATTCTTCAATAAAATTAGATAGGCTACTGATTCAGACGATAGTTTTGTCATTTTTATAATCACAAACTATAAAATAGTTGTGAAATCTTAACTGTACCTCTTTTTTGTCCCATAAAGGACTTGGTTACATTTGCTGTTGTTTGGTAAAATTTTTAGGGCGAAATCGTGTCATTCCAATTGCAATCTGCATGTTTGGGAGTTCTGCGTGAGGATGATAATGTTCTCACAGAGATTTCACTCATTTTCAAGTTTGTCAAGTGAATTTGCCAAATTGACCAACAGAAATCGTTGACATTTTGCTAATGTGACTACACTTCTACTGGATAGCGATGCTCATATATGAGCATTTTAGGCCAGTCCACTTCCAGTTCCTCTGGCTGTTACAGGAACGGAGCCAGAAAATGGTGACTGAGGTGTTAAGAGGTTTTGCTATCCAACAAAACAGATGGGGTACAGAGGGAGATGCGGTTCTGAAGGCTGGAGAAAGGTTAGCAGGAAGTAATGGGTTTTGGCCCGGACAGGCTGTGTCGTGCTGTTCCTGAGGATGGCTGTCAAACTAAAGAGCTTGTCTGCTCTGTGTAAAGAAGAGGTTCATGGGATTTGATGTACAGTGAGGACCAAAAGACATTTAATACAACCATTTTCAATTTTCTTGAGCTTCAATGGAAGCATGAACATCTGAGCATCTGTACAAAGGATGATCAATGTCACACATTCACTCATTAGATTAGCGAGTTAAAAAATGCTGAATCTTTTATTTGATCTTATGACATTTTGCAGTATCCTTTTTTTCAGGTTTAAATGGAAAGGAAAAAAAATCCTAACTTTAAATAAATCACAGATTTATAACCCTTAGACCTGGTTTCATAGAGAGGTTTTAGGTTAAGCCAGGATTAGGCAATAGGTCAGTTAGGACATTTAAGTAGTTTTATAAACGTGCCTTAGAAAAAAACATTACTGGTGTGCATCTTGAGACAAAACAAAGGCACTGATATATTTTAAGATCAGTCAGTGCAAGTTTCTTTCAGTTGACACAGCTCAGATTTACATTTTAGTCTGGGATTAGGTTTAAGCCTTGTCTGTGAAACCGGCAGTTAATTGAGAGAACACTATTATTCTTAATTTATTTTTCATGCAGTTAATCAACATTAGCTACATTTACATGCACAGTTTATAATTGGATTGATGGCTAAATCCGACTGAATAGCCTACATGTAAATGCTTAAATTGATCTGACTAAGCTTAATCGGAGTTAAATTTAAACTGAAAGGGGTGTTTTAGATCTGAAATAGTCAGATCAGCACATGTTAGATACATTTTATGTCATTCAAACTTGTGTATGTTTATTTGTGTGTCATATCTTACCAACTGGTCAGTAAATGAGACTGGATATTTACCTATATTTGCTAAAAAGCAAATAAATAGCAACAATAATACGCATGGTAGCACTCATCAAGTTTTGTTTGGAATACATATGCAAATGTAAATGAATATGTGAACTGGATTGAAACATTTAGGGCTCATGTAAACCTTTCAGAATTTGAAAACAGATTGGATTCATTCCAACAGACAAAAATTAGCACATGTAAACGTATCGACTCTGACCTCTGACAGCTTTCAATACAAGCTTTTGCTGTCTTTGTATGCCCACTTACAAATCACTTGAGTGAAAATTATTTCTTTTTGCAGCTTCTCCTTTTCCTGCCAAATTCAGAAGCATTTATTCCACTCCTCGGCTGCAGTTGTCTGTCAGGTAGGTTTACTGAGGCCTGTCCCTGCTGATATCTGTACCTGTCGGTTGTAAGGACATGCTCGGGCTTCTACAGCGAGCCATTAGCCAATGGAGCGGAAAAGCAGAACCCCACGGTGAAGGCGACACTGACCATTTACGCCGATCGAGCACTGTGATGGACTGCGCTAGCTCTCGACTTACCCTCTCATGGTTCGAAGGAAAAAGTAATTGGATCATGAAGTTTGATCGCAGCCCTGGCTGTGATATTGAACCTCACCCGTTCTGTCTCCTCTCAGCCCCTGGTGGGTTTCAGCTTTCTCCTCTGAAAGCTTCTCTCGGTGAAGTCATGCATCCTCCATCTCCACCTCTTTACCACGGTGCCTCAGTACCCCCATGCATAATTCAATGGAGTTTTCTCAGGTGAAGGGTGGGTTCACCTTGGTACAGTGAGGTGTTGGCTGGATGAGGCTCTTCGGGGAAAGAACATCTCGTCTGAGATCAAACGTTATTGAGCCTGTCATACTGAAGACACACAAACACATCAGAGCAAGCAAAAAGCACTGAAGAATCCCGAGGGGGAGGCTTAAAAGGTAAAGCAATGAAAGTATATGACAACATGGACGTCACATCCACGCTATGAGTCAAGAGGGCACTTTGCTAATGGGAAACATTCTATTTTTGCCTCAGGACGTACAAAAACAAAATGTGCAGGGATGGAGGGACGGTGCACTTGTGACATCAAGAGGGATGCTCACTGTTTTAGCTTGTTCAATTTACTGTAATTTGCAACAGATAATTTCATTTGTTAGGGTATTACTAATGACATGTGGGAAACCGAGGGGACAGTCTGTCTGTCATGAATGAAGCAATTGATTTGCATTAATCTGTTGAGAGTGAAATTTAATGGAGCTCTGTTCTCTCATTTGGGAAATGGCAAACACCACAGTTTAAGTAATGGGAAATATAATCTGTTGTCTGATCATATCAAGCTTTTTCCATTGTTCGTTTTCCTGCATCATGCACTTAATAGCCAAAATAGCCATTTTTGGTTTTGGTTACAGATAATGAAATCTAATTTTCCAGGTCGCTGCGACCGCATAAGCTGTTAGGGATAAGGTACATGCATTTTATCTCCTGTTCCATTTAATATTTCATATATTTTACCTTTAGAGATGGAAGTTCAGTTTGATGACTATGAGCATGCAAAATTTCTATGGACTCTCAAATTCAATATATCAATATTTGATAAATTCGTAGGTCAAAGTTCACCAAACTTGAACTCTGTAAAATACAGTAAAATTTGCACGAGTGAATTTCTCAGGTGTGTCAATGAAAGTCAATAAACCAAAGAAGTGCAATGTTATGCCCCTTCGAACGCTGAATGGATACGGAAATGAAATATGCATATCACATCTAGCAGTGTTTTAGTTAAAAATTAAATCTTTTGCTTGAATAAAAACCTTAATGCTTTTGGAGCCATTCACACAGAATGCAAGTAGTATAAACATGCACTAGACGTCTTTAATACACTGCTCCGGGTGTATGTTCACTACTGTGTGTACACTTGGATGGGTTAAATGCAGAGCACAAATTCTGAGTATGGGTCACCATACTTGGCCACATACCACTTCCCTTCCCTTAATAGTTGCGTCGCTTCTATCTTCCTTTCAGCACCTCGCTCAAGAACACCATGTTTTTAAGATCAAATTGACAGTTTAAAACAAAATGTGTCTCAAGACGCTGCTTTTCCATTTCATTGCCCTTTGCACGTTTGTAACACTTTTCAAGGTCTAAAAACTGTTTAAATACGTCCGTCTAATAAGTGATTTTATAGAAAAACATTCACAAGCAATGCAATGGAACTAATGTATAATCACATTTAATATAGGCTACAAAACGGTCAAAAGGTTCCAGCATTTATGTATGAAACTACTACCAAATGGTGTTTTCTATGGCGTTTCTGAGCCCCATTCACACCGAGAACGACACCAATGCATAACATTTTTTACAAAATAACTGTGCACTGTAGTTGCAGTCTGCTGCTTAAAATTCTCAAGCTCTTTGCAATTGGGTGGATTATGATTGGCTGTCAATGTTTTTGTTCATTAGCTGGAAAACAAATAGCACTAAAAGTGAGTCCAATATGGTTCCTGCATTGTTCTAGTTTTAGTTGTGGTGTGGTATGAACTGACTTCCCAATAGAATTACAATGAATATTATTAAAACTTTATTAAAAAGTATGATGTGCTTTCATATCAACAAACTGTCATACAGGAATACCTTGGTCAATGAAGCACAACTGTTTAATTAACAAAGGCTTTATGGACTATGTGCTCCTCAACTTGGCAGTTAATTAGAGTGAATGAATTAATTTGTACAATGTTTTTTTTTGTATGTAAACAATTCTTCTTCTTTTTTTTTAAATCCACCTAAATCTAACTCTCAGTGGGGTGTAAGCAGATCATACAAAAACATACAATTTATTTTCTTTTCCAAATTCAAAGATTCATGAAAACACAAATTCTCATGTATATCTCAGTGTAAACTGCTCAAAAGTTTATCACAGCAACTCTTAAAAAGTGACTGGTCCATTTGGATCATGATTTATTCATCCCGAGGTATCTTAAACAGATGTCTCAACATGTTATTTCATTGCCAAAGCAATAGGAAAAGACAGTAATCAAGGGAATAAAACCTTTTTACAAGGAAGCAGGTCCACGGGTCACAGAACACCATGTGCTAAAACACAATGTTGCTAGGACATCACAGACCTGTCAACAGCAATCCGGCCGCTGTCACTGTCCAATAAAACCTCCATGAGGTTGACGAACGAGCATGTCAGTGCGGCAAATTAAAGTGCTCTGACCTCATAGGAAGAAACCCTTACCTAAAAATACCAGTGGACTGTAATTCAGAGGGACAGGCGATGTATGGGTGCTATTGCTAAAGAAGACTGTGTATGGAACATTCATCATCGTCACATTTGATGAGCCCCATTGCTTGGGCTGGATTTGATGGATGGGAGCGTGTGTGTAATGCCAGCAGGGCAGGAACAGGAACTAAGCTTGGGTGTGTTACTGTGAACTGAGATTATTACAGTCACCATAAAAATTACGAATGAATCACAGCCTCCTTTTTCAAAAGAAAAGCTCTGAATCACACTATAGTGTATATAATATAAATGAACTAAAATTCCCAAAAATGCTGGACATCCGATATCCCATAAATCTCATTCTAAATGATTTAAAAATGCAAACCACAAACTCGCTGTGCACTAACATACCTGAGAGACTCATAACTGAGAGTTAGTCCTGGCATCTGATTGATGCATCACTAGGAGGCTTCGTGAATGCAAGCCCTTCATCACTGTCAGGTCACCCTCTTTCTCCAGTCGCCGACATGTTTTAGAGTGCAAGGAAAATTGTAAGTCTCTGTAAACGTGACATTGGTAATATGCTTGTTAAGTCTGACTTCAAGTGTCACTGTTTCCGAGGCCAAACGCTCCATCAGATACCAAAAGCATTCAACAAATGGTGCTAACATTCACAGGATACGTCTGAAATCAGATATTCTCCGAGTAGGCTTCTTTTGAATTATGAATTATTTCATAATGGCTAAAAGAATGTTATTGATAGTATAAATGTGTGTTATATGAATGTTATGTGGACGACCGTCATGTTGTCATTGTCATGTGCATTATTTCACTGCCATTTACTGCCGCAGTTTGGGAAACCCTGCTTTAGAGAACCATGTAAAAACCATGGTGCCCGAATATGGTTACACTGTAAAAAAAAACAAAAGTTGAGCTAACTTAAATCTGCTGAAGTTTGTAGCCTTAAAATTTTGAGTTCTCAACTTGTTGTTTTAAGTTTATACAACAAAAAGTTGAGAATATCCTACAAAAATAAGTTGACAGAACTCAAAAATCTGCAAAAAGCTGGTTGCTTTAAAATTTTAAGTTGGCTCTACTTTTTTTTTTTTTTCTACAGTGTAGTGCTCATGCCCACGGCATTGGCCTATTTCATTGGACCTTGAATCCTGCCATCTCATTCCATCACTGTAGCATATCAGCACCACAGTAGCTACTTTTTATAGTATCAAGTTTTCCTTAATCCATTATTTCCAAGAGGTTTTGATAGTACGCTGAAGGTGTATTTGCATTAAGCTAACATGATTAAATTATAACGTGCGATATACAGATCCATGCAGAAATACCATCTCTCGCCCTTCTAAATTTAAAACATCTCCAGGACTTAAAACCATGATCAAAGTCAATCCAATCCCTCCAAACCCACCTGAGGCTCCACTGGGACCTGTGACTGCGCTCAGAAACAGACAGGCTGAAAGGTTTGGGGTTTTTTTTAATGAGATGATGGGTATAGTATGAACTGGCACACCTGTGCCCCGTGCAGAGGGTCTCATCAGTTTCTATTGACCCAGTTTAATTGGCTCCAGTGGACAAGCGGGAGTTGCATGTACTGATCCTGCATATACTGATCCTGCAACTTACTGCCTGACTCTTAAAATTCCCACTCTAGCTTACAATCTTCCAGTCCGTTGGGCTTTAAGAAGGTCATGTGTAATGTCAGTGTCAGAGGTTAATTTAGAAAACACCAACAACAGTGGTGAAAGGTTCTTAACTCCAGGTAATAAGCTCTATTTACAGCTACTAGTTTATTTAACCATCTGAACATAAGAATTCTCTCAACTCTGCGACTCCAGTGAAGTGTAATTTTTAAAATGATTTCATCCATTCTAATCTTTAAATCTATTCAAAACTGATTGGTTCAGTGACCTTAAAAAAAAAACACCATGATAAAGTTGAATGTTTTTTGCCACATCAAAAAAAAATGCATAGTTTATTAACATTTCCACGTATTTAATTTTATCTACATCACATTTTCAAAATGGATTTATGTAATTTGCTTAGAATCAGCATTACAAATGTTTGAAATATGGCTAGCGGTGGAATAAGCATTATTCAGTTAGATAACATGAGAATTAAGCCTGGATTTATTGATGATAAATATATAAACTTAGTTACTGTATATTTAAAATACATTCAGTTTATTAGTACCATTTCAGAAATCTTACCCATTTCTTTTATTTATGACTGAAAGTTTATTAGTTTGTTTGTAAAAACTGCAATCCAAATGGGTGGAAATTTTATATGCAGTTCAAATACGTCTTAAATTCAGGTTTCAATATTTTTAAGGATCAGTGTTATTTAAGTATTATTATAATATTTATTAATATTTTGCATTAGCTTTTAGAATTACAATTTTAGTTTGTTATTTTAAGCTTCTTTAGTTTAAACATGTTAAACAGTTTTTGTTTTTAGTAATTTTAGTACTTATTTCAGTTAGTTGCCAAAGCAACATTTACATTTTTTAAAGTCTTTCATCTGATATTTATATTTGATTTTATTTCAGCTTCATTTCAGTTACCAAAAACAATTATTAATGAATTGTTAGTTTTAATTAACAATAACAACACTTCATTAGGTGTTATTTAATCTATTGCCTTTTATTTGAACAACGAGGACACTTGGTCATCCTAACAAATGAACAAAAGTTTATGATAAAGTCAATTACAAAATTCATTCACAGACAATGACTGATTCATAAAGCAAAGCTACTCCAATACATGCATTTCCTTTAATCAGTTTCCCCATTTTAGCCTTTGAAACCAACAGAACTGTAAGATTAACTCAAACTAGATCTAAATGAAAATGCTACTTTATCACAAAACCAAAGTTATGAATTAACATTTAATTTTCAGGGAAATATCTTATCTTCCCGCTGACTTTGGTTATATTAGCTGACTTTGGGTGATTTAGTGACTAAATTGTATTCTTGTGGCATTGCTCTGCGCGCAGCGACAAACGCACAATGATAATGTGCCAGAGGATGACGAGAGAGAGTTAATTGGGTTTGCCCTCTCTCTTAGGGTGCATAGATTAAGAGGAATCATACATTAACAAACCTATTGAGTCTTAATTGTGGCTGGTGAGTGGAAATCTCACCCTCATTATGGCCCTGGTGATCATCGTTCAGTCATCACACAGAGACAACTAAAGGTCATGTACAGCTGCCAAACAATAAAGAAATTCATGAGGGTGAAGAAACTGTCTAGATAGGTTTTAGTATGCAAAACTGGGTACCATAGTGATTATCTACTAAATATCAATGAAGTTGTCTATAGGTAGCCGGTAAAATTAAATACATTCAGATGATGGCTTGAGTGAATTTTCCCTAATTTGTTCTCAGGGATGGAGTGATTGTCACTTTATCTAGTTTTAAGATGATTGTGATGTATACAATGTCAAATTTCTGAATAATAATTAATTTCTGATATTTTACTTCCCAGTAATCAGGTGACTGACTTCAAAGTTTGTATTAAAATGAGGTTTTGGAAGAGCATTTTTATATGCAAAAATAATATTTGAGCAGGTATCATTTGTTTAGTAGACTTAAGACTCACATAATATGGACTTATTCTGTGTTGACATTTTATCATTTTAGTAGCTCAATATAATATTCTGTTGAATTTAAATGAGGTGTGTACGTTGTTTGTAAAAGGCTGCCCTCTAGTGGCTTCCAATACATACTTTATGACTCAGTTTTTTTAGCGTTTGGAATAAAAATAATTCACCCTCACCCTCAGGTCAAGTCACCTTTATTTACACAATACAGATTGTGTCAAAGCACTTAAAAGTATCAAATTGGAGGACAGAGTGTCAATAATGTATAATAATAAGATTAAACATTCAATTTTCAGTTAAAGGCATTTCATTATTGAATTCAGTGATGTCATTGTCTAGCTCAGTTTAGTTTAAATAGTATCTGTGAAATCAAATTGATGATAATCGCTAGAAATCAAGTGTCCCCAACTGAGCAAGCCAGAGGCGACAGCGGCAAGGAACCAAAACTCCCTCTGTGACAGAATGGAGAAAAAAACCTTGGGAGAAACCAGGCTCAGTTGGGGGGTCATTTCTCCTCTGGCCAGGATATTATTGTTTATTTATTGTTTAATTAAAATTTTTAAATGTATTATATTTCTATTTTTATATTGTTGCAATTTCTAACAATAATAGTTTTATGTAGTTAGGTATTTTATACACAATATCTTGTAAAGCAAAAAGCTGCGTTCATAAAAGCAAATTCATCATTAAAACGAGTCTTGTATCCATGATATTCAGTTTACAAGCAAAAACAGTTCTAAACAAATATGTCTGTAGATTCTAGAAAACGTTTATTTCCAAAAACAGATCAATTTTCAAAAAACATTTTTTTTTTATTGCGTTAGTTACCTGTTTTTTTTTTTTAACCTAGTCAAAATAACCCAACTGTAGTTTGATTGAGTAGTATTGTTTTTGGCGGCCTGTTTTAGTTTTAGTCTAGTCTTTGTGGGAAGCTGTCATTTTAGTTTTAGTCACGTTCATACTCTTTTTATTCTAGTCAAGTTTCAGTCAACTAAAAGTCTGAGGATTTTAGTCTTATTTTAGTCAGAATTATCCATGACTATTTTCGTCTACTTTTAGTCAATGAAAACTGCATTTTAGTCTCTTTAGTAATTCTATTTAACCCAGTCAATATAGTACAAGTACCTAGTAGCAGTGGCAGACCGTGGGGTTTTAGTCAGGGCCTTCAGTAAGCACACATCTTACACATCTCTGTTACAGCTAATGCAGCTATATGCATATAATGCACATATAATGCCGCACACAGGCTCTCAACAACAATGACGGCTGATCAACTATTTTAATAGTAGGCTAGATTGGGGTGGGTTAAATGCAGAGTAAATTTCCCTACATGGTCAGTAAAAGTAATCCGCCAATACACGGGTCACTGTGCACATTATAAAATGACGACGCGCCCAAAGCAGCAAAACTGTACAAACTCTGGACATCCACACACCACACCACAGTATTATCAATGGCGGACCTCTTCTTGGGTCATGGCATCTGTGAACACAGAAACAGAATTACTACATATACTTACAAGACAGCAGTTTTCAGCTCTTAGACAATTTAAAACATCTAAACATGATAACACTGCATGTATTCAAACATTGCAAATGCTGAACACATGAAAAGGTGTTATATTGGCATCAACAGAAATATATATTTTACCACCAGCAATGTAAACAATATTTACATAAGTCCTTGTCAAGGCACAAGTACTGATGATTAACGTTAACTTAAAAGATTGTCTAGCACGCATGGATACACCCTCCATTTTACTATGAAAACAAACAAACAAACATTTAACCAGTGGTGGTCAGTAACGAAGTTACAGCTGTACTTAAGTAAATTTTTCAAGAATCTGTACTTTACTGGAGTAGTTTTATTTTGAGTAACTTTTACTTCACTACATTCCAAAGCATAAGATCGTACTTTTTACTTCACTACATTTCATAAAACACATCGTTACTCCTTAAAATATATCACGAACTCCGAGATGCGGAAGCGGTGTCTGATTCATGAACAAACTGATTCTTTTCAATGAACCAATTTTTCTTGTGAAATTGGTTCGCAAATCGCAACAAACGATTCATTCACGATCCGACTGCAGCTGTTCTCGAGTCGACAACTCACTGATTCAAATGATCCGTTTAGAGAGAGTCTCCAGTGAACTCAACTCACAAGTAAACACTGGAGATCTTGTGAGTGCATCTGATGCTGCGAAAAGTAAGTTACTAATGTCGAATTTTAGGATTAATTATTGTAACTGAAAATCATATTTACGTCAAATCTGCTATAAAGGGTGATCTATTTAAGCTGAAATGCTTGAATGCAAACAGATCGATGACAGTGTCTCTGTTTTAGGTCAAAAAACGAAACATTAAAATAACACAGATTAAATAAAATAACTGATGCACGTTCATATTCCCCGCTGCTGTAACGTTAGCAGTTTTATTAAAATGCTACGCATCTAGCCCTATGTTTTATATTGTTTATCAACAGTATAATTTTTTATATTGTTTAGCCGAGTAGACAGATATGAACGTTTATTCATAACCATACTGAAAATAAGTAAATATTGTTAGCTAATGCTAACTGTCTAGCTAACAAGCTTGCTGGTGCTAAATTGAGGACATTTTTAGATATAAGGTCCAAATATTTTTATCCAACCACCTAGATAGATTACATCTGAGGGAAAAAGAAAGGGTGTGATGTTCAGAACATGGTAACTACAGTAATTATCAGAGTGGGAAGTGATGCCCTCTGGGGGCATTTGGCCAGGGGTGTTTTTACATCAAAGACAAGGTTTGAGAAGAAAAAAAAAATAATTATGAAAATAATAATTATATTTTCCTTAAAATGTTCTTCCTAGCTTCAGCCTAATTCTCATGTCATATATAACTGTGACATGCTTTAAAACATTTTTTTTCTTACTGGTGAAAATTAGATGGTCAGATCTGTTTTCTCTCAGGTATATCACTCTCGTCAACATAGTCCATATCAACAACAAAATATATCTCTTGACTCCATATAGTTGTTATTTTGGGAAAATCCCAGGTATTTTGAGCAACAGAATTATAAAAATATGCGCTAATATAAAATTAAATCAAGTAGTTGCACATAAATCTATCAGTACTTTTTTACTTAAGTACATAAAAATGTAGTACTTTTGTACTTTCACTCGTGTAAAATTGAAAAAGCAGTACTTTTTACTTTTACTGGAGTAATATTTTATAGTACGTATCTGTACTTTTACTCAAGTACTTGATGTGTACTTCGTCCACCACTGCATTTAACTTGCCTCAACTCGCAGTCTTTTACCAGTGCACCAGCACATATGAAAAAGAAGAAAGTATTGTCAAGTATGCATAGCCAATATATTCAAATGTAACATTTCACGAATAAAAAGCAACGTTATCACACAAGTAAATACAAGCCATTCAATAATCTTATATAATTGACCAACACTACCCCTTAGTAAGGAAACATTAACCAGCCACAATTTTCAAGAGCATACAAGTTTTTTATATAATATGCAAACAATATGAATCAGAAATAATACAATCAAATGCATTAAACACTAAAAACACTAAACAACGATTTTGACCACATGGTCAATACAAACAACAAACAACATAAAAATGTTCTTAAACACTTCAAAACATCCACTTCAGCTAGACAATATAACATTTATTAATGCTACGATAGTTTGTCAAATCACATTTACTTCAAAATAATAATAAAAAAAAAAAAAAACCAAGTCAATACACAAACAGGTCTAAACCAAACTTGCCTGGGGTGTATTCCAGAAAGCAGGTTGTGAGACATACCCGGGTAAATTTGAGGATAAGCAAGCAGATAAACTCGGCTTTCGGTTCCTAAATCGGAGGTTACTTTTAGGGTATGTAAGTAACCATAGTAACTTGCTCTCTGAAGATAACCTGCTCCGGAGGTGGCGATATGCACCAAGCATGTAAACGACCATTGAACAAAAGAAAGAAACAGCATGGTGTGCTTTTTCTTAGCGTCCGTTTCCATAGTGACTTGTCGATTCGTCGCTCTGTTAATAATGTCTCGAGTCTTAACCAGGAACATACTCTGTGTTGAATGAACTTACTCCCGGACGCGTTTTTGGAACCACATACCTCGAGTAAGCAAGGTTTGGGGTTAATCAACCCAAAGTTCAGGGTTTAGCTGAAGGTAAGTTTACCGTGCTTTCTGGAATACACCCCTGCTGTAGGAACAGAATGACTCCACCCAGTTTTGCTGATTGATATACACCACTCACATGATGTGGTTCTTGATTGCAAGTACATCAAAAACCACATCTTACATATTTCCATAATAATAATCATCATCATTTTAAGGTCTAACACTCACACTTTAATTTCTGACCACTGTTTTGCGTATTATGAATAAACACACAGTTGTGATGATAAATAGTATATCTGTGTTCTTCAAGCCATCTGAGATATTTTCATAAGAATAAAATATATTTGTAATGCCAGTTCACATAATTGAGAGTTCAGTTTTAGCTAACATGATGGCTAGCCCTTATGCACCTGCTATCAGAATTTTGATTAACTTTAATGACAACAAACTCCCAAAAGTCTGCTTTTAAAATGAGACCACACTTATGCTTGTAGTGTACAGGATATTTTCTCTCTTTTATTTTGGCATATATATATGCCATTTCTTATCTTTTTTTCATGTACAAACTATCAGGTTAAAAGATTGTATTTCAACACCATGATAATGGCTTAAAACCAAAGAACTGTTTAAAAAAAGTCAAAACATCACGTAATTAATCTTTCAATTTTAGATGGATTACATATAATTGTATTTTGGATAAGTTACTCATACAAATCAACTAATTGAATTTAACAACCTCGTTAACACCACTCACTGAATAGACTCAGGTGCGTCACTTAAACTTTTAACCATTTAAACGTGAAACCTGAAGCCACCAAACTCTTGCAACCAACAGTGCTGCAACTCTCAACAAAAAAGAGCAACAACAACTCTGACTGTGAATATAACCACAAGGTAAGGCATGGTATACTTCAAATGAATTTTTAATAATTAACAAAACCATTGGTCACACTTTATATTAGGTATTATATAAGAACAATGTAATTGTGTTCATATTGTATTGCAAAACACTTTTGCTGCTATGGAGGCGGGATATGGGTAAGGTTAGCAACAGGTTTGTTGGTATGGGTAGGTTTAAGGGTGGGTTTAGGTGTAAGGAATGGGTCAACAGTATAATTATAAATGTAATTACATAAATTAATTAGATGTAATTACATAAGGTATTCACAAAATAAGAACATGTGCACAATAAGTGCATTGTAGCAAATGCTTAATTTAAATGTAAGCACATAGTATTTAAGACCACCTATTAATATAAAGTGGGACCAAACCATTTAAAACAAACACTAACTTGTTAATGTAGTTTTTTTTTTGTTTGTTTGTTTTCTTAAACTAAATTCTTTTATTCACATCATAATACCAATTTATTTCGGCTTACACTGAATTTAAGGAACTTGGAAAAATGTAAAATGCTAAAGCAAATTTGCTTTAAAAAAAATGAATAAAATAAGCACTTATATTAAGCTGTAACATTTCCAAAGTTGGTTGTCCATATTTTATTCAGCAGTTGCCAACTTAAATATTTATGTAATTTCCCACTTAACATGAAGCGGGTCATATTAATCTTCTTGATTCAGTTTCATATACAATAACACTTCAAGGTTTGAATTCCGAGTTTAACCTTGCATATTTTTTCCTTCAGTTATTTAGACATGGCGACGACACCACCACTTCGAGGCACAATTATGGGTTATTTGCACAATGTAACTCCACTGAAACAAGCGTCCATACTTCGAAGCCACACTTCAAGAGAAGCACAAAATAAGAAGGGTATACATTTTTAAACCGGAGCTGCAAACACACTTTCTCGGAATAAATAAGAGCAGTAAGTTTTTTGTTTTTTTTTTCTTGTGGAAAATCTGTATATTGCAGCAGTTCATCTGTACAAATCTAATTCTCACTTTCCCATATACAGAACACCGGTATAACTTGCCAAAGTTGTCATTTAGACTTCAAGCACTGCATCGCACCAGTCTGTGTTCTTCACGAATGAATCCAAGGTGTCTTGTTTAGACATCTTGGATTATGTGTACAATACCACTAAAGACAGACCAAGAAGAAGTTACCATTGCTGAAGTCAGACAAATGGACTCAGAGTACCAGAGGGTGTGTGCTAAAACCTTTGAAATAGTCATTACTTGTTAAGCTCCAAGTTTGTTTGCACTTCAAATGGTTGCAAAAACGTTGGTTGTAGCAGTATGTCTCTTATTTATTTTTTCCTCCTTTCAGCTCAACATCACAGCACGGATCATAGAGGAAAGTCGAGGACATAGTGTTGTGCACAATGACACTTTTCTTGTTAAAGCAACGTATGTGGTAGCAGACACAACTGGATCAATAGAACTTACACTTTGGGGGACCCAAAATTTTGAAGTTGGTTTCTGGTATAAAATCTCTAACGTATCCATCCGGCAGTTTAAAGGTAACATCTGCTTGTCCACAACAAAAGACACTATATTCACCAAACTCACATGTAATGACACCACATATCCAGTACAACACAACTTCTGAGCACGTCACCAGAGAAATTGTTGGTGCCGTTAATGAACATCTGCCCCAGACAGCATGTCCTCCTAGACATCCCAACATCTGCGACATGTGTACACTGCAATAAGTTTAAATTTTTTTTTATAAGTCCTCAGCCTTACAAACGTACACCTATGGTAACCTTACAATTAAAGGAGACAGTGACATCAAAACGATTAACATTGAAAACCATGTCATAAATTCCATCATTGACATACCGCCAAACGCAACCCAAGATCTTATCATTGATTCTCTGTTAACACTTCCCTCAATGAACATCACAATCCACAACAATGTCATCACTGATCTCTCACCCTACAACCTTCTGTAGACATCAGTACTCCAAAAATTGTCACACCATCAACACCTGCAGCAAAAAAACAGACTGCAGTGAAACTAACTAACATTAAAGTACCTACCTTTTTTCCCCCAACCTCCTTGTCGACAAACACTTTAATGTAGTTCAAGAGACAAAAATACTCACAATGTGTGGTTTCTGGTTTTAGGTCCACAGGATAATGGATTTTATGTGCAGTGTGACAAAAACAGTCCTAGAAGTTGAAGTTGATTTTCCATATAAACCACGTAAGGCAACAGAGTTCAGTGTTCAACATGTAAAGTCCCTGGGTCCAAAGCAGCATGTAAGTGTTTACACTTTCTCATTTGCATCATTCATCTTAACCCTCAAGCATCCTTCATATAGCTGCCCTTAATTGGTCATTTATTAACAAATTCGGGCATGAAGGTCTCAAGTGTGATCCCAAATATTATTGTTTGTCATATTACTATCTTCGTTAAAATAACTTCAAATTATGCAGGTTTTTGTTTCATTGAATCCCATACAATGACGCTGAAGTATCCCATAAAGTCTTGGCTGTTATTAACAGAAACACAAAGATGTCCACTCATGCACTTATATACATTTTGATTTTTCAGGTACCCAAATTTCAGGGAACCGTAGTAAAGATTCATCCACCAACAAATCATGGTAACTCTATGGGGAAAAACTCGTACTACAAGTACAGCTAGGACAGTCATATGATTTCACAAATCTGAAAACCAGGCTCTTCAGCGATATCTTAACACTTACCACAATCAAATCCACCAACATAACTGCAATAGCCCAAACCATGGTATTCCCAAAAGATCAAGCACCACAAATATGTGAAGCATCCACCGAATGCATGGAGCTCACCTCAAAGCCATAAGGTGCACAAATTGAGATAAATAAACTTTGTCCCAAATGTCACAGACCACAAAAAGACTTAAACCCGAAACAATCACTCCACAGATGTTTGACCAGCAAAATTCTACGTAGTGCAAGCAGTTACATCACCAAATGCCACTGCATTATTGAAGTACTAAAAAATTATGAACTCTTAACATTAACTATCAAATTCCATACTCACCGAATTTCTGAAAGACAAACTGAACCTTTCAACAACTGATGCTCAAGACAAAGAACTTCTGCTGTCCACTAACTCCGTCAACTTTACTTACACAAACACTCTTCAAATTATCAACCCGTGAAACCGTTTCCAGCAGCGATGGAGAGCTTTTCAATTTACCCATCAGTGACATGACACAATCACCACCTGTAAAAAAGTAGTAACCTTTCTTTTCTTCCTAGTGTATTTTTGTTTCAAACGTACTGCTGCAATCTGAAAGATAAATAAATTGCAATGAAATCATGACTTGTGAATTGGTTTTTTTTTTTTTTTTTTTTTTACACAATGTATACCATAGTCAACCTCTAAGTCTCTCTAGCAAGCCAAGAACTAAGAATTTTAATCATACTTTAGAATAACTAATACATGCAAATACTACCTTTATATAATTGCAAACTTTACATAAACTCTGTACCTTTTATAAAACAGATAGTGTGGGACACATTCGTGGTCTAGTGATTAGAGACTCAGCCTTGGAACCTAAAGGCAGCCGGTTCAACTCTCAACTCAAGAATTGAAGGTGGGGATTGTCAATGGACAGTGCCCTTTCCACCTTTAATTCCATGAGTGGTATCAAACTGTATGTGTGTTCACTACTCACTCCTGTGTGTGCGCACTTAGATGGGTTACATGCAGTGCACCAATTTCAAGTATGGATTACCATACTTGACATGTCACAAACTTTTCACAAAAAAAATAAATTAAATAAAATTCTTTAGTCCTAAAGTTCTGCCTTGAGCAAATAACTATACACAATTAGACTAACCACAGTCCGAGTAGAATATTGTGTAATGCAAAAGGCTATAGCATTGAATGATCAAATTCAGTGTGTAGGAAGTGCTAAACCATGTAAATTACACAATGTTCAAAACGTTCCTAATTAAAAATTCCAATATTTAAACATAAAAAAAGGAAACCATAAGGGGCTTGGCCCCGTAATTGCTGCTTGCAGTTATATTTCATATTGTTTCTGTAGCAAATTCGTGATCTTTGTGACCTGGCATTGCACTTCAGATGAGTTGGCTGGCTGGAAATGTGAACGTTCCCGCACTTTAGGCCAATTCTATGAATGCTTAAAGTCCATTGGGCTCAAAACCATGTGGCAGGTCCATGTTGGTGAAAAGAGAGCCTTTGTCCAATTGGGTTATGTACCCAGGGTGTACAGTAGAGGGCTGCATTGGGATTGGGACCCGCCGGGTCCCGCGGGACCCAATGCAAATCTCGCGGGAGCGGGCGGTTTGAACTTTGCTGCGGGCGGGAATGGGCGGCTAAAAAAAAACACTGCGGGATCGGGAGGTAACCTAGCGACATGATGTCATTGTCAACAAAATCAAAGTACTTGAAGTCTAAAGAAACACGCGGTAGCCTAAGCGTTTTAGATGTCCCCGATAGCCTAGGCTATATTCATCTTCCCTACCAGTGCGTCAGAATACATGCAGGTCAGGGAAAGAAACAAACATGAATCTCTTTAATAATTGCAATACAATACGTTTTTTTTTCCTGCGGGACGGGAGAAGACACAAAATCAATGCATCTCTATTATCGTGCGGGAATAAATTCTCAGAGTTTTGCGGGTGCGGGCGGGAGTGGACATACATATTGCGGGTGCGGGCGGGAGTGTAACACACACGTTGCGGGAGCGGGCGGTAATGGTCAGAAATTCGGCGGGCGCGGGCGGGATGAAGAAAACAGTCCCGCGCAGGGCTCTAGTGTACAGTCTCATGGAGCTGATGGTCAGGCACAGGAGAGTTGGCCGTGTGTGTATTTTGGCCTGTCGTGGGTGATCAGCTGTCTGCTGATGTGCTGTTTGGGTGACATGACCATCTGGTGTCAGGATGGACGTCTCTGTGGTGAAAGACTGTTTGGGTTTCTCATGCCACTCGTAGTTAAAAGTTTGATAGTTCTGATATCCTGTTTGCCCTGCTGGGGAAGCCACTCTCAGGATCAGTTTCTTTTATGTCCTCAGGATCTCTGTTGCTGGCCTGTGTGCTCTCCAGAGTCAGTTCTGGGTACTGTGCAGAGATAGGCAGGATTTTAACAGTCTCTATGGAGACAGCGCGGTGTTCTCTGTAGGCCATATAGGCTGCGTTGCGCAGATGTCAGGTGGTCACTGTGCAGGGGAAGGCCATGGCACTTGGGTGGTGACCCACAATGTGATGCAAATTTCGGGAGGAGGTAAGGTTCATCTCACCTCCTTGTACATTCTCATCCGAACTGCTGTTAGTTTTTGAACTTCTGGACCGTGTTACGGGCCCTTCATATTTATTCTTTTCATCCAATGGGGTTCTATGGCAGCCCTATGAAGGAAACATAGGAAAATGATGAAATTTGGCACACTTGTAGTGATGGTCATGAATAGTGATCTGACCAAATTTGGGGTCTCTAGAACCAACTCTATAGCGCCACCACCAGTTCAAAAATACAACATTGAAATGGCAATAGCTCCTGAAAAAAATGAAACTTAGTACACCTGATTACTCTCTTCATGCTCATCACATTCAATAGCTTACATTAAGACTCCACCCCTTACAGTAGCGGCCATTTTGAAAAGTACAGTATTCAGTCTTTTCACTGCTACTCCTTCAGAATTTATCCAATTCTTCCCAAAATTGGCTCAGATGATCTTTGAACTGAGCTGCATAAAAATGACTGAAAATATTTTATTTTTGTTCAAAAGTTATGATTTTGATTGGTTCAGAGGCTGTATTTCGGCCAAATTTTGATCAGTCGAAATGAAACTCGGTACGCTTCAACACCATGATCTGAGGGTCCATGCCAAAGTTGGGAACAGCGCCACCTATGGGTTGTGAGATACCAAAAATGCACATTTTCGCTTAACTTTTGAACAGTCAGTCAGAAAATTTGTGTGACGCTCGCGGTGATTTCAGCGTCTGCCGCCTAACTAAATGAGGACATAAACACATGAACAACATCTCCAGAACTGCTGTGAAAGTCAATTAATGAGCATTTTACCGTTTGATTCGAGTAAAACTAACATCATATCATATACACACAGAACTGTAAAGGTATTCCAGGCAACCCGTCAAAATAAAAGTTCAGTTTTAACTTGGAAGACACTGCGGCAGAAATATATTAATATTGTTCAGCGGACAGTACATACTGCTACTACTAGGCTACTATTAAAAGTATTAAAACTTTATTATTATTTTTTTTTTTTAGTAATGATCACACAACAGTTATTCCATTTTTTTATTTGAATAGTAAACCCCCTTTGTTTGCCAAAATAAATAAACTTTGATTTTCAATCATTTAAAGAAATTAAATTAATGTTTTATGTCTTCATTTGAAAACCAGATACAGAACACAGAATTTCTGAGGAAAAATAAAACATTTCATTAGGCTATTTTAAGAATAAATTTAAATAAACTAAGTTGTTTTTATGCATTCAAATAATTAGACATACTACACCAGAATTTAATAACAATAAAACATATGGTGAAAGAAAATAAAACACCCACTTATGAAAGTGGATGAAGATTTTAAATTTCTTGAAGTCTTTAACAACCTAGAAATGATGTGTTTTAAAATGAACAAGCACTAATGTAAACGTAGCCTAACAGATGTGTAAACTGAAAACAATTTGAACTTTATTAAAATTATTTATTTATTGTGTTGGATATATTTTGTTCCTTTGTGCAGTGGCTCAGGAGATGAGGCTTTGAGTCTGTATAAATAGCAACATTAAAAAATTGTTTTGAGGATGTAATCTTATTAAAGCTGATTTCATAAAACTGGTATCGAAAAAAGTATCGTTCAGGAACCGGTATCGAACTCAAGGTATCGGTATCGAAAATTTTTGAACGATACCCAGCCCTAATGCCGAATAAGAGGATTTTGCCAGGATTGGCCTAACCATGTGTCCGCCATTTTGAAATTAGTCATAAATTGCAATATCTTTTGAACCGTTTGACATATCGGCACAACAATCAGTAGGGATCATCAACACCATGTCCCGGAGGTACAACAGAAGTTTGAAGAGATATAACTATTCTAACAAAAAACACTTATAACTTTTGAAAATGTTGTCCAAAATTTTTGTCGTTTCGTTCCCTGGGTTATGCCGATTCTGACAAGGTCTCATTTTTCATTTTCCAACATGGTGTCTGCCAGCCATTTTGAAGCAAATGAAAAACAGTGTTTTTGCTACTCCTCCTTCAAAATCAGTCCAATTCTTCCCAAAATTGACTCAGATGATCTTTGGAGCGAGCCGCACAGAAATGACTGAACAGAATTGTTTGACTACTAGTGAAAAAGAAGTTATGATGTTGTGAACATAACGAGGTCAACCCAAATTGGTTCAGAGGCTGTATCTCAGCCAAACATTAATTAACCAAAACAAAACTTGCTACACTTAATCAACCCCATGATCTGAGGGTCCATGCCAAAGTTGGGAAGAGCGCCACATATGGGTCATGTGATACCAAAAATTCACATTTTTGCTTATAACTTTTGAACAGTCAGTCAGAAAATTATAAGGATGTCAATTTTGCCAGGATTGGCTGAATCACATGTCTGCCCTTTTGAAATTTGTTGACTTATACTAGTAATCTTAGCATTCTTCTAAGTTACAGGCTAAACAATTACCATTCTGTTTAATGTGACTCTTCAGCTATCGAATTAAGCATAAGCTGCGTTACAATTAACTTTACTTTGTGTTACGCTGCTTAAAATGCTAAAGAACTTTTTTGTCAGCTCATAAACACCTAACACCTAAACCTCTTCTCGGCCGCCTGTTAAGCGTGCAGCGACCGAGTGGCTCATTCTGCTATGCCGCTTTCCCCAAACCTTTTAGGTCGTGGGTTCGAATCCCAGTTAGCACAAGCCCAGACCGTGAGAGGTCCTGTGGCCAGAAGCGGTGCAAACATTGCTTTTGTTCCAGATGTTGGATCTTCCGTGCGTGTTCATCTCGAATCAGAACTGTGTGTTTGTTCGTTCTCATCCCAACTTCGGTTCAGTTTTGAACTTCTGTGCTTCTGAACCTATCTGCGGGCTTGGCCCCGGTAATCACTGCTTGCAGCTATATTTATATTGTTACCTTATAGACTTAAGAATACATCCATTCCAGACACGGAAGAAGCTCTGATTTGAATTTACAACATTTATTTTACCAACGTAACATGTTTGTTGTCATCATCTAAATAATGCCGCGAGTGGGGCTTGAGGAAGTGACGTCCAGCTGCAGCCCCAGAAGCGAGACAGGAAACAGAAATACTGCAAAATAATAATAACGCGACTAAACGAGACGAAATAACGTTATAACATTTTGTTTTGGTCAACGAAAATGAAGAGACATTTTAGCATAGTTTTGTCTCGTTTTTATTTGTCAACGATATTGCATTATATATTTAATTATAGTCATCGTCATATGACCAGCATTTACGTTGCACGTGATAAAGATTCGTTGACGATGATATTTAGTCATAATTTTCATTAACGAACGCAACACTATGATTGAGATTAATTGGAATGCAAAATGAAAACTTATTTTTTTGCAAATGAACTCTTCTCTTCATACACGCACACACATATACATATATATATATATATATATATATATATACACATACACACACACACGTATACATGTGTGTGTATGTATATGTGTGTGCGCGCGCGTGTGTATATAATATATATACACACACACACACACACACACACACAGTGCCCTCCAAAAGTATTGGAACAGTAAAGACAAAATTGCTCTGTTGGCTGTGGAGTCAAGACATTTAAAAATATGATTAAAAGATGAATATGAAACAAAACTACAGAATGTCACATACTTGTATATAATTTTATATACTTTTTATATATATATATATATATATATATATATATATATATATATATATCCCTTACTGTACGTACAGTACACCTTAAACTTTTTACTACCTTTCTATCTTCCTCCATTTGAGACTTCAGCAGTAGGATGTGTTCGGCAAACTCTCGCAAGGCTCCATGACCCGCTGCGTTGTGGCAGATGTATTTGGCATGATTGAGCGCCGCCATCGGGGCATCTGTGGGTACTGCACTCAATCCTGCCAGTTTCAGGCACTCTACATCCGGCTCATCGTTTCCTGAAACACAGAAGTCAGGAAAAATATTGAGGAAAAATTCTGTCTTTTGACTGATAGTAATTTTAAAGAAACGGGTGTGTTTAAGTAATTCTAATGAAAGATTAAATGAAAAAAAAAAAGGCTGATAAAAGTAATAGGTTTTAGTACTCGTGGTTAATATTCAGGTACAATCTTTTAAACCTGTATTAACCACACCAACATTTCTAAGATACACCATGTTGTTACTGATCATGGCATTTGGCTGATGTAACTGGGAGAAACGTAGAGCTCCTGTCTCACCTAAATATGCCACCTCTTTCCACTTCAGCCCTTCTTTCTTCATTAGCTCCTGCACCTTTTCCAGTTTATCCACATTCTGCAGGATCAGACAGCTCATTCTCTTTGAGAGTCGTTTAGCTAAGGCTTTTTCTATAGGGTATTTTTCTATCAAAATAACCTAGAGGAGAGAGGGATAAACAAACACATATACATTTTAAATTAGTGTTCATCAAGTAAATTATAGAATATTCGTTTTTTGCAGAACTATCCTTTCATGCTCATTTCTTTAACTAATAGATCAGTCTCTGTAAAGACCATCAAAAATGGCCAGAGCCGACTATATTTCAAATCGTCACGGCGGGGTATTGGGTAAAGTTTTCAATTAGCAATAATCGCGCCTCGGATAAACCTCATAGGCTACGATACTGCCACTGCGCAAAGATAACCAGCCAAAGGAGAAGTCTGAGTACTTGTGTGTGTGAGCACCTGTGATCATCAATGGTGGGATCAGCAGAACCCACTAAAAATCATCAACCTGCACAACACTACACTTAAACTGTTAAAAACAACAGTTTCTAAAAGTGAAATATCAAATTATACATTTTATACCCAAGTTATATTGAATTAAAAGACAAAAACAAGAGGGGTCCCAGTTGCATGATGGGATATGAAGGGGCAAAGACAAAAGAGGGATGGGTCTACTGTTGTGTGGGGGTTGGTAGAAGTCGGGGGTGAGTAACACAAGGTTGCCAAACACGCCAGAATCACCTTCACTTTCTTTTTCTTCAGCATGTCGATGCCGGCCTGGTCTCTGGTGTTAACGGACACCATCTGCTCTCCATTTGCTGAGATGTAGATCCGACCATCTGTCAGGCATCCTGACAAGTTACACAGCAGAAGCTTCACAACTTCAGGTTTGTCTTTACCGAAGTAACCAAACCTGTATCAAATACACACCCACGGATTCAGACTTTGCACTGTTTGCACTGTGGTTGTTTGCTAACAAAGTTGTGTGGAGACTATCGTTTCTTCACCTCAGCACTCTCTGTTCAGCTACGGGCCAGTCTATGTCAACATCAATATCCACACTGTACTCGGGATCCATCTCAAAATATTTCATTTTTCCACCCTGTGAAATGTAACAAAAATGACAAGATACAAAGAGACTGATTGAGGATAATGAAAATATGCTTTCTTGCCTATGGATTATTAGGTCAAGCTTTTTTTGGTCACACATTATGGTAACTCACTAAGTTAAATGGTGGCCTTTACTCATTTTAAACCTCAAAATAATACCTGAAGAAGCCCTTGTTCTACAAGTTGTTTGGTAGCAAAGTAAAAAGAGCCATTTTCGCACAGTTCTCCTTTCCAGTCCTGACGCCGCAGCCTGCGAGCTGGGTTCAGGTTCAACGGCTCAGTACATTGGCAGGCTAGAACATAAATAAAACGTTAAGAGTCTCCAACATGCAATAATCTATTATACCCATCAACGCTGCATTTATCTGATCAAAAACTGTACTTTTGTGAAATATTATTACAGTTTAAGATAATCGTTTTATATTTCAATATATTTTAAAAATATTTATTCCTGTAATGGCAAATCTGAATTTTCAGCAGCCATTACTCCAGTTCTCTGCTTTAGAAATCATTCTAATATGCTCATTTGATGCTCAAGAAACATTTCTTATTAATATCAATGTTGAAAACGGTTGTGCTGCCTAAGATCTTGGTGTAAACTGATACATTTGTTTTCAGGATTATTTGAATAATAGAAAGTTCAAAAGATCATGTCTTTACGGTCACTTTAAAGCAATGTAATGAATGCACTCCAACAAACCTTCGTTCTCGACCTCTTGCCATCGGAAATGGTGTCGCCGGACCACAGAGAAGACAGAATCACACCCTTCTTTGGTAATGTACTCCACAGCCGCTTTGAGATGGTGGGGGTGCAGACATGGAGACGTGGCCTGGATGTTACAGATGACGTCCACATCTGTGCAAGAACATTAAATTAACGGTAACCACTCTGCTTTTGTTGCGTTCCATTTGTCCCATTACTATTTACTACACTGTGAAATTTACTAGAAGTTTCTGGGTGAAAATTACCAAGAAATGCCATGCAACACAAGAAGGGTCTAGCTCCAGACTTGCACTTGAACTCTCAGTCACCTGCGCTTCTGCTAGTGACATCACTTGCAGTCTAGTTTATTTTTTAGCGCAGGTGTCTGAGAGTGCAAGTGCAAGTCTGCTGCCAGACCCTCTTGGGGTAACACATTGAATTAAATGTGAAATGTTCAAGTAGATAACCTGCAATAGTATTTTCTTGTGAACTGTACTCCAATAACTTTTTATACCATACCACCTTTTTAACCATCAGAGATCAAAAGAGAATATTGCTCAAGCCTTAACAATGAGAATGTTCACCTTATCGCTATATTTTGGGAATGAGGCAGAATCTAGAAAGGTCTTGAAGCTTGCAACCTCGAGGAACACGTTGTGTTGTCTCTCACGTTCTTTGTTAAACAGCAGTAAATATATCCACAATCATATTTTCAATGAAAAAAAAAAATCATTATTTCCCTGGTAAATACCACAATCAAGTCATTATAAACATTCTTCCGTATCACTGCATGAATACTTGTCAGCTGCAGAGTCTGTTTTTCTGGTTTCATTCACAATGCAAATAACAAAGCTGACATGGCGGCTGAAACCAACCTGGGGGCTGTTCCATAAACCAAGATTAGAGTATAAGCCAGGCTTATTTCGGTTAGTCAGGCTTATTTTTGGTAGATTCGGTTTCATAAATCAAACTTAAAAAAGTTCAAACTCAGTTACCCCGGCAACTTATGCTGGCAAACTAACCTGGTCCGGAGCAGGCTAACTGTCAGGCTAAGCTGAGCTCCTCTAACTCTGACCAATAGGAACGCATCCATATTACCACTGACTCTCTCACATACAGTCAGTTTAATTTATCGGTCCAAAAATAAAAGTATACAGAAAATACACCTTAAATAATCAAATAAATAAAAAATAGGCTACAACCAACTGTATTTAATGTATTGTGCCCAAAATGTAGGCGAGTGACATTTTAGCATAGTTGCTACTTGTGCATGCAGTTGATCAGAAGTTTCTAGCCATGCAGCCTTTCTCTCTGAATTTATGACAGCTGTACCTTTTATGGTTATTAGAACATTAAAACATTACAATCTAAAATGTCTCTTTAAAGCATTAAAGCATAAAAACACAATCAAAAGTTAAAAATCACAATTAAAAATGTAAATTTATAATAGAAATCAGAGTACATTTTAACTGATAAGAGGAACACACATTTAACTCATTTGAGCTAGTGATTAACAGTTGCTGCTATCATAAAAATACACTTATATGTAGTAAAATTCTATGTGTCACATTTAATGTCCAACAACAAATATTTTAGCAGAATGTATATTTTATTCAGAATTCTTGCGCTAGTATTCTATTCTGCTCCGTCTGTGTAGCGCGCATGCGCGCCGCAGCGCTCGTTCTCTCGCATAAGCCCCGCCCACTCCTGACAGCTAAATGGATATATTTGCATGGCTTTCTGACATTTACAGATGTAAAAAATATACCTGTGACGTATCAGTTATGCACTGAGGAAAACACAATGTTTCAAATGCGTTAAACAGCACAAATATTCGCTGTTTGCTATGGTGGATCGATTTGATCCATGATCGACATTAAGGGCTGCTTCAGAATAAGCGTGTACGTCACATTATCCTGACTCACTGAACCTGGATAGCATTAGTCAGATTGCGTGAACTTGAATTGTCGTTTATGGAACCGCTTTAGTCCCGATTGATTTGTTAGGTTATTTCAAGTCAGGTTTTGGACTTTAATCCCCGCTTTTCTTAGCGTCTTTTATGGAACAGCCCCCTGGTATGCAACTACATACTTGGTATACATAGCTTCTTTCCTGATTCTATGTTTGTTTTACTCTAAAGCAGGGGTGTCAAACTCTGTTCCTGGAGGGCCGCAGCCCTGCAGAGTTTAGTTCCAACCCTGCTCCAACTCGCATACCATATAGTTCTCAAATAAGCCTTAATGACTTGATTAGCTGGATCAGGTGTGTTCAATTAGGGTTGCATCTAAACTGTGCAGGGCTGTGGGCCTCCAGGAACGGAGTTTAACACCTATGCTCTAAAGCAAGCAATCAAATGGATGAGTGGCTGCACCGGTTTTACAAGCTGTAGTTACACCCCTTACACAGAACTAAGGCCCCGTCCACACGAAGACGCGTTTCTCTGTATACGCATAAATTCTTTACCGTATAGGCGTTTCGTCCACACGAAGAGTGAAACAGATCAATTGAAGCCGTTTTCATGTTTTCGTGTGGACGGCGAATCCGTATATTTTCTGAAACGTTGACGTCATCAGCCCACGTCTCGCCCCTAATCAGACACCGCTGCGTCACATAACAGCGACAACAACAAAGTCAGACTACGTGCCTGTGTTCATGCTGCAGAACCTACTGAGCTCATTAGTTTTATTAAAGCAAAATCTTCTGCTTTGTGTGTTAGTTTATATTCAGCGCGCAAGGTTTACGCACATGGTCCAAGTCTTCTCTGTTTTTTTTGTGTATCTCTGTGGCAGAATTAAAGCGCCACATATTGGTCTGGCATGTGTACTACATAATTTTCAGTGATTCCGTGTGGACACATATTTCCTGAGACGACTCAGTGTTTACGGAATTTGAGGCAAAAAAAAAGATCGGATAGGGAGAAATCTGGCTTCGTGTGGACCTAGCCTAAGGCCCTGTCCACACGAAGATGCGTTTCGCTGTATGCGCATACATTTTTTACCGTATAGGCGTTTCGTCCACACGAATCCAGCGTTTCCGAAGAGTGAAACCGATCATTTTTGAAACCGGGTCCCAGGGTGGATAAATTTGAAAACGCCGTTTTCACGTTTTCATGTGGACGGCGAATCCGTATATTTTCTGAAACGTTGACGTCATTAGCCCACGTCTCGCCCCTAATCAGACACCGCTACGTCACATAACAGCGACAACAACAACAATGTCAGACTACGTGCCTGTGTTCGTTCTGCAGAACCTACTGAGCTCATTAACTTTTATTAAAGCAAAATCTTCTGCTTTGTGTGTTAGTTTGTATTCAGCGCGCAAGGTTTACGCACATGGTCCAAGTCTTCTTCTCTTGTGTTTTTGTGTATCTCTGTGGCAGAATTACAGCGTCACATATTGTTCTGGCATGTGTACTACATCGTTTTCAGTCGGTTTCAGTGATTCAGTGTGTACGCAGTTATTTCCTGAGACGACTCAGTGTTTATGGAATTTGAGGCAAAAAAAAAGATTGGATAGGGAGAAATCTGGCTTCGTGTGGACGTAGCCTAAATCCTGCAATAGAATGTGACTGCAACAGAGCCTGTTATACAACCTGGGTGTAGTCGGCTGAACTCCTGAATGGTCTCCAGTGAGGTTGAGGAGTCTTTGGACACCTCTGGACTCCTCCTGTGCACTTGAGCACCCCAAGCCCTGGCCACTCTCTCGATCTCATCATGATCGGTGGACACCCAAACACTGCAAAAACATAAACATTATCACGTCTACTGCCACACAGCACAGCCGAACACTGAACGACGTCCCATTCAATCACCTGTGGTCTCTGGCTTGCTCAGTTGGGGACACTTAATTTCTAGATTATCATCAATTTGATTTCACAGATACTATTTAAACTAAACTGAGCTAGACAATGACATCACTGAATTCAATAATTAAATGCCTTTAACTGAAAATTGAATGTTTAATCTTATTATTATACATTACTAACACTCTACCCTGCAATTTTATACTTTTAAGTGCTTTGACACCATCTGTATTGTTAAAAGCGCTGTATAAATAAAGGTGACTTGACTTGACCTGTGAAACACGCCAGAGTCCAGCGCTGCTCTGATCACCCATACGATCAAAGGAACTCCTAACAGCTTCTTGATGTTCTTCAGAGGGATGCCTTTACTCCCTCCACGGGCGAGAATAAGAACAGCGATGTGTTTTGAACCATCCGTGTCGGTTTTTCTTCGTTTTGGGTCGGAAATGTCCTCAAGGCTGTTGTCATTCAACTGTCGCATACCGTTTTTTGTAGCTGCGGCCATTAGTTTTGCTAATCAATTAATATCGCGCACTTATACGGATAATAAGCAGGCAGATAAAAGTATATATTTAATCCAGACGCGAGCTGCAGGGTGCTTCTTTCATTCCGAAGCAATTTATCTACTCAAACCGTGATTTATACAGCAAGAAACATAGATCTTCTTCTTCTGGTATTAATGGCGGTTGGCAGACCAACTAAAATACTGCATTCCCGCCACCTACTGGATAGGAGTGTGGAGCGCATAATGTTTAGGAAGAAGAGAAAAAAATTGTACTAAATGATACTACAATCTCTTAAATTCTATTTATCAATTTTGTCTCTTTTAAGAAAATAATTAATTAATTTAATATTCTTGATTGCTTTTTGCTATTTAAAACTGAAAGGGAGTCTGATCTTATTGGTTGTACTTCTTCTAAAGAGACGTAGATGGCGACGCACCACGTCGTTACTAACAATTCACCGTAATTACAGACAAACAAGCAGACTGCGTCCGAGATCGCATACTTCCCTACTATATAGTATGCGAAAAACAGTATGCGAGGCGAGTAGTATGTCTGAATTCATAGTATTCGAAAAACAGTAGGCGAGAATTACCCGGATGACCTACTACTTCCGCCCGAATTCTGTAGTAGGCATACGATGGACACTTTACTATCTCATGAGGCCACGGGAGAGGAGGCGTCATATTCGAAAAATGGCGGATAGCGGCGACGCGGCTGTTTTCAAGTGCAAGTACCTCAGGCAAAAACGTTGTTCATTGTGGTTAAATTGTACTTGTTTAAAATAATCAAAGTAAACGGTTGACTTATTAAAGTGTAAACGTTGTAAATCGATGAGATGACTTCATGAACGAATGTAGGGATGTAGTACGTCCGAATTCCATTCATACTATATAGAACGTACTTTTTTAACGGTCGAGAAGTACGTTTGAATACAAATGTATTACCTACACAAGTAGTATGCGATTTCGGACGCAGCCGCAGACTCCTATTTCAACTGTTAGTGCTAACTGTGTAATTGTACAACCATACCATACTACCAGGGGTGTCAAACTCAGATCAGAGGGCTGTTCTAACCCTGCCCCAACACACATATCATATAACGTTAGTTCCCAAATAAGCCTGAATGACTTGAGCTGGATCAGGTGTTTAATTAGATTCGGAGCTAAACTCTGCAGGGCTGTGGCCCTCCAGGAACAGTTTGACACCCCTGCATTATACTGACCTGAAACGAATAAAAAAATGTAAGCAATCCACATGCCTTCAAGAGAAAAGTACGTACTTGGAAAATGAAACTGCGCAACATTACCGTTATTTACGGTACGTTTGTTTACAACCAGGGCAAACATCTGCTACTGAACTAATTTGTTGCCATAAAACAAGTGATTACATTCAGACAGTAAGCTTATTTTGTGATTACAGTAGCATGAACTTTGTGGTTTATTAGCAACTTCCTAGTTTCTATCAAAAATGAAAAGATAATGTTTGTTTCTCAATTCCAAGACTTGTATTCTCGTGGAGATGTACTGCGTAGCGGCCAATGCACAATACAAACAATAATTAATACAATTATAGATATTATTTTCATATAATTGTATATCGTTTTATTTTACAGCGTTATATGTTTAATTATAACTATGTTAAGATTAAGTTAGATGATAGTTAAATGTCATTTTAATACGCCAATAAAAATACTGCAGACTTTCTCCGGGTCTTACCACTTTATTAAAATTAAGCAAAACAAAACGATAAATGTTTACTTTCAAGAGCCGTCAAGTATTTGCGAGAGCGAGTTTAAAACTTACAGGTTTACGAGTACACCGGATCGCTAGAGTTGTGACGTTCGCGAACGAACCGATTCTTTTGAACGGCTCATAAACATGAACGATGGGAGCCGAGTCGCGGCTGGGGGGGAGCCGTTCTTTCTGTCGTTCTTTTTTTCCTATGCGTGTTTCACACAGATGCACACAAATTAGCTCCTCCGCGAGACAGAACAGTTATAGGGGGAGAGCCGCACCCAGCGCAGGGGTGCTACTGCCTAACAGCATGATGATAGTTGTGCACGCATCCTTCACGCGAGTACTCCAGTGGAAAAAAACCCTGCGTGCCTCTGTCATTGGGTAGGAGCGGAGCCATGACTTGTGCACGCTGCCGTCACATGAGGTAATAATCAATATTTCAGAATAATTCAAACTCCGATATTGGTGTGTGATATCTGAGTTTTAATTATTTGACTACAAATCTCACCTCATCATTCCTCCCAGTGATTATTTCCAGGATAAACTGAGATGCCCCCAAGCTGGCTTCTTAAAACTGGCCGTTTCTCAATACCTAGTACGCAAAGTTCGGACTTCGCAAGTTCGACTCGGGAGTGTGAACTTCCGAGGACGAGAGGACACAAGTCCGGTAAAAAAGAACAGCAGCGTACTTGATGGCGTCGCTCAGCACGTCATGCTTCATTGAATGTCTTTTCATTTCTCTATTTTCATTTCTTGTATTAAATATGATATTATGAACATTAATTAACATATTAACTTGTACCTAATATGATATTAAACAACTGCATCTTTTATGGTTATTTACCTTGTTTAAAATAAAATTAAATGTGAAACAACTCTTTTCGTTTTTTATTTTAAATAGAAACAAGCGGGGAAAAAACGTTGGGAAATTGTAACCGTCGTTGTGAGGAAAAAATAGACACCAGACAAAAGAAAATTAAAAATTAATTAATCCATCAAAATGGAACAGCTTGCGATTGCTATTGCAGTTGGTATTCTGTATCAAGATGCTGAAGAGGAGGCTGCCGCACTAAGGAGACGAATCCTTCAAAGAAGAGTCAGGATGCAGCGGAGGATGGAGAAGAGACGTGCCTTATTAGCATGTCTCTATAGCTTTGTACGTTGTATTCTTTCTTCATAAACCGTATATATATATATATGGTAACACTTTAAGGGGTGTGCATAAGACTGACTTTTTTCATCTTTGCATTAAAAATAACAGTGAATGACACTTAATGATAGTAGTCATAAACATACATTGAATCTCCTTCATATTCATGAGGTATTCATAAGGTGTCATGTCAGCCTGTGCACAGTCACACCCCTTCAAGTAAAGTATTACCATATATATAAATCTCTTACCTCATAAGCACCGTATGAAAAGACTGCATAAAGTACTAACTTACAAAATGAGACTACATTAGATTTTTCAAGGTGTACCAAATAAACTCAAGCATAATAGGGGTCTGACAGTTAATAACACTTAAATTAATGAATCTGCCTACATTCCATACACCTTTCTTTTGTTATTTGCGCACATCATATTACTGCGTTAACACAAACAGAACATGTTTTGTGTACAATAATAACATAGGCTACAACTTTTGGACTTTGTGAAGACCATTGTGCTAGCGCTTATCAATAAATTAATGAAACTGAAATCAAGTACAAGCAAATACCTCACCAAACAGATCAAATGTTAGAGGAAAATTTTATTCTGTCAGACTTCAACAATTAATTTCAGACAATGTTTAAAATACAATTAAAGACTGAATAAATATAGAAATAAATACATTAAATATAATAAAAACCACTTTAAAAAGCAATAAATATAATAAATACATAAAACAACAACAGTTAAAACATTCTAAATGTATATATTATCTATATATGTAAACAGGAGCAAAGTTCCACTCGAAGATATTCCCAGATCAATGACCAGGTACCTATCCTGGTCAAGTTTTTTTCTGGAGATGATTTAAGAACATCCTTCAGGCTCTCCAGGAACACCATCAATATGCTGGTGCAGATGCTGCCCCGTCAAAAAACCCATGGATGAGCCATGAAATTGAAGTGCTGGTTACAGTTTATTGGCTTGCCTGCGGAGCGTCCTACAGGGTCACTTCAGACACCTTCAGCATGCCACTTCCAACTGTCTGTAGAACTGTTCACAACGTTGTGGAAGAGATGATGACCATCCTCCACAAAGTTATTCATTTTCCAAAGGCAGAGGAGATGGAGGAGGTGGGGGCCGGCTTTGCTCGCCTTGCTGGCCATGAGGCATACCGCTATGCAGCTGGTGCCATCGACGGGTGCCACATCAGGATTCTTCCTCCTGCAGAGCCACAAAAAAAAAAAAGTGTTATATAAACAAAGCTTTTTCCTTCCATCATTCTACAAGGCACCTGTGATGCCAAGGGTGCATTTTAAGATGTATACACTGGCAATCCAGGATCTGTACACGATGCCCTTGTCCTACGCAGATCACCCATGTACCAGCAGTCACACCACCAGCCTCTACCCCTTTTCCTGTGGGTGGGTCCCTAAGCTCCTGAAAATTAAGTGAAACTTACTGTTTTATTTATTATGGAAGCCATACATTATTATTATATTATTACACAGCTCTCTGAAAGGCTTGATTCTGATTGGTCAATGTTGCCACTGCTAGTCTTTGCATCAGTCTCAGGAAGTCCCTCACATTTTATAACAGAAAGCAGAGAAACAGAAATCACCTTGTATTTGTCCTTCAAATTGTTCCACTTCTTTTTGGCCTGTTTGGCAGTAATTGCCAGACCCGAACTGGAAATAAAGTACCTGGGCAAAACAAAAACATAAACAGTTAAAACCGTGACACATAACATTAAAGGATTAGTGCACCCAAGAATTAAAATTATGTAATTAATTACTCACCCTCATGTTGTTCCAAACCAATAAGACCTTTTGTTCATCTTCAGAAAACAAATGAAAAGATTTTTGATGAACACCGAAAGCAACTGAAATGTTTCCAGGGTTGGAAATGTGGTAAGGAAATCAGTAAAATAGTCCATGTGACATCAGTGGTTCAATCATAGTTTTATGAAGCTACGAGAACACTTTTTGTGTGCAAAGAAAACAAAAATAACGACTTTATTCAACAATTCTTCTCCAATCACCATCTTCATACCAATGTCTTTACTACCTTTCTGTGCCTTGAACATGGTATTTCCCTTGCTGTCTATGGAGTGTCAGAAAACTCAAGATTGGGAGTCTGGAGCTAGGCCCTTAAAACAACAAGTTGAGAACTCACTGTTTTTTTACAGTATAACCATATTCGGGCACCATGGTTTTTACATGGTTCTCTAAAGCAGGGTTTCCCAAACTGCGGCAGTAAATGGCAGTGAAATAATGCACATGACAATGACAACATGACTACCGGCCGCCCGCAGCATCTTCTGTCTTCTTCTTCTTCTGGCAAACCAACGTAACGGTGCATTACCGCCACCGACTGGGCTGAAGTGTCAGTCAAGAGATATTGGAACAAGAAAAAAAAGAATTAAATCCTTTTGGCTAAATCGGTCTTTCTTAGAAACTTAATAATAAAGTGATAAATGTTACTGGATGTTTTCCCTAATAAACCTTGCATTGTAAAATTATTCTGATTGACCGTTCTGAGAGACTGAAAAAGCTGGTTTCTTTCTTGGCTGTACTTTGTGCAATGAAATAAAATATGCTCTGCAGTTTCTAAATGACTACAATGTTGGCATTTCCCTGTTGGATGTTTCCCTATTATCTTCAATGAAGAATTGAGCCCTGTGTGTCCTATTCTTAACCGTGTAATTATACTTTCCTCTCTTCTACTCCTACTCTCTGTCCTTCCTATATCCACTTCTGGTTGTATATTATATAAATGTCTCCCTTTATCATGATCCACCCAATACTCCTGCCATTTTGATCTTGCATATGCTTTAATGAACACTTTAGCTTCAGATTTGCTATATGGAACTTGTAATATTCTATTGTGTTTCAGTGTTTGTTTTGCAAGTTTATCAACCTCCTCATTCCCTTTCACTCCAACATGTGCAGGTACCCAAAGAAACCTGATTTTTAAATCCTTTGCATTTAACTTATACAAAACCACACAAATTTTATGAATTATATAATTTCTTATAGATTTCCCAGATTGAATGCTTTCTAAGGCTGAATAACTATCAGATATAATCACTGAGTTATTTAAATCATTTCCCTCTACCCATTCCAAGGCCAACAAAATTGCAACCAACTCTGTTGTGTATACTGATAAGTTATCTGTTATTCTTTCCTGACATATTACCCCATTCTTTGGAGTATATACTGCTGACCCAGCGTGTCCTGTGTTTGGATCTTTGGAACCATCTGTAAATATGAATGTATGGTCAGAAAAATGCATATCCAGATAATATTTAACAATATCCCTCACTGCTACTTCCTTTGTTATATTTTTGATTTCCTTATAAATGCCTAAATCTACATCTGGTATAGGGAAAAACCATGGAGGAATAGGAGGGATTGAAACCGTTGAACAGTACTGTAATTTATTTAATCCTATATTCTCGGCTTTCACATCGCCAATCTTCTGTCGAGATTCGCACTCGATCATCCTCGACGCCAAGAACACATCCGGGCACTTTCACCAGGCAAGAGGTCCTCGCTGCAGCCTGTAGCACGATGATGTACTGGATCAGATCCTGTACTGGACGTTGTTATGCTACAGCAGCGAGGACCCTCTCTCACGAGGACGCAAGATCGCTGAACAGCTTTACATATAAAGTAGGAACAATTATTTTAAGAGCGTAAATACTGCTATACACATTTATTTATTTTTGTTTATTAATTCATTTCTTTCACAATATTAATTCAATATCAGACAGATTTAAATGTCACTCGAAGTTAAATGTAGTAGAAATAATAAAAAAATACTTTTCCTATACTTTACTCACGCGTGTTTAATTTTATTTATGATATCTTTCAAAAATATTTAATAGATTTAAAGTTTTAACAACTCACATTAATTACCAGAAGAAGAATATCTATGTTTCTTGCTGTATAAATCACGGTTTGTGTAGATAAATTGCTCCGGAATGAAAGAAGCACCCTGCATAATCAAGTAGATATAGTTGTTAGTATATATACAGCCCTACAATGACTCATTTGTGGATTAGAGATAAACACGATGTTTTAAAATCTCAAATAAACAAATGGCACCTACTAATACAATGAGTTCCTCGTCAAATGCTCAAATTCCTTAACTCGAATAATACAAGATTCTATATTCACCAAATCAATCAGTCTCCGTAGAGACCGTCAAAAATTGCCAGTGCCGACTATATTTCAAGTCGTCACGGCGGGGTATTGGGTAAAGTTTTCAATTAGCAATAATCGCGCCTCGGATAAACCTCATAGGCTACGATACTGCCACTGCGCAAAGCTGATGTCAACATAACCAGAGAGGGGACGTGACCAAACCAAACACGAGTCCCCTCGACGGTAAGCACACTTACTACTCCCTCTCTTGTAGACAGGGTCGCTGCGAAGGTGTAAATGCTGCAGCAAAAGTACGTCGTGAAAAATATGTGTTTTATGAACGTTTTAAACAGATATATATACAGACTATTGGTTAACCTCGCGCAGTGCATGCTGGGATATACAGCAGTTTTCAAGTATACGGAGAGCAAAGTGCCACAAACCGTTTACAAAACAATTTAATAACATAGACGCGCACGCGTAAATAAAAGTCAATTTTCTCTGCAGTCAGTGGCAATGCAATGCTGTGATTCCTTGTTTCTTTTTCACATGAATAATATACAGCCCGCTTTTAATGTAGGAACTGCAAGTGGCCACCAGATGGCGGTATTGATCTTAAAAAATCATTTTAAAGTGATTAAAAGTGTAAATCTGTGCTAAATTTGGAATATAATAAATAATATGCATTTAAATGCAAGTTAAAGATCAAATTCGCCAGTGAAGTTGTTCAAGTTATCACTCGAGTTGTTGCAGCTGATGATTCATTAGCTTGACATTAGAACATCACGTCTATAAAATGTTGCACATTATAAAACTCGATCTACAAACGTACTATGTGTCTTCATATCGTGGAATTATGCTAACGATATTATTCGGAAAATAATTACTTATTTAAACGATTCGGAATGCTAACTTTCGGGACATTCACGTTTGACTAGCTTGTTCTTAACTAACGTACTCCCAAGAAATACATAGGCTACCTTATGGGCTAATGCAAATAGCATCAACAATCGTGTGCTGTTTTACCTACCTGACTCTCAAATCATCAACGTTGATCAAAGATGCTCTTGCACTGCTTATGTCTTGTAGTTGCACAACAAACCACCAACATATGCATGCAGATTCACCAGTTCACAATCAGTTATCCTACATTTTACACTTTGTTTTACCCTTAATATTATACTGAATTGCTTTCTTTTTCATGATTTTGTTATTGATTATTTTCGTCGATCATTTTTAGGCTTCATTGATAGAGATGACTGAAATAAAAAATCCCAGAGCTTTATTGAGCACATACAATTTATTACAAATCAAATTGAAAAATGACAGGATGATTAAGTTTAATTAAATGTGAAACATATTGTCATTGTCCATAGTACATGCCATTTAAATACAGAGTTATACAGTAATAAGTCATGCAAAAACGGAATTAGCCTATTCTTAAAAATAATGATTCTTTATCGTCATTGATGGTTCCATGAAGATAACATCCACAGAAACTTTCCATTTTACAAAAGGTTCTTTACAGAGAAAAAAAAGGTTCTTTAGATGTTTAAAATGATCTTCACACTAAGAAATCAGGTTCTTTTACGAACTGTGGACTGAAAGGTTCTTTGGGAAGGAACCAAAAAGGTTTCTTCTGTCATCACTGTGAAAACCATGTTTTTAAAGCGTAGTGACTCTTTTTATATAGTGTAGTCTACATGTAAGTGTAACGGATTATCAAAAAAGTGGGGACTTACGTAACCAGAGAGAAGTCTATTTTTACTAGAAGGTTCGGTTATGATTTGAAAAAATAACAATAAAAATAAAAATGAAACATAAATTGTTCACAATAAGATCTGTAATATGCGTTTAGAAAATTTCATGTCGACTAAAATGCCTAATTATTTGTGGAGCTCTTTGGAATTGCGCATTATTTGATGATTATCAGTCATACAGGAAACCATCTATTATAATCAGAATTGTAATGTCAAACACACTGTCTCACCTTCATATATGACAGGGTTTGCCAACTCTGGCCCTCAAGATTCACTTTCCTGCAGAGAGAACCCTGATCAAACTCCCCTGCTTATCTTGCAGTCTCAAAAAAACATTTCCAAGCCTGTGCCCTGGAGGCACACCAACACTATAAATTTTCATATACATATATGTTTAATGAATTGGCTCATTAGTAGACTTCAAGACCTGAAATGTGGGTAAAATAAGGGAGATATCCAAAATGTGCACTGTTGGTGTGCCTCCAGGAACAGGGTTGAGAAACACTGCCGTACAGTGTCCCATTCATCATTTGAGATTTCAGAAGTGTCCCTCGCTAGCGTCCCTCTCTGTGGCCACTACTAAATGTGTCCTCAATGCACATTTCTGCTAAGCTGACACTGAGGTGAGCTTCACAGCAGGCTTCTACCCAACAGTCAAAGCAGCGTTACTTCACAAAAGAGTTGTCTTGGAGAAAGACCACAAGGGCTTAGGGTACCATTTGGGACAGGGTCTAGTAATAATAAAAAGATCTTGATTAGCTTGTTCTGGTGTATTTTATTAGGGCTGAATCTAAACTCTTCAGACACTTTGGGCATGTCGAGAGTGGAATTGTTGAGGTGCATAGAGTTGCCCTTGCACACAGAATTGTTCCGGTGCATGGAGGTCCAGCTCGCTCTTCTAGAGGGTCTGGATCAGGATGGAGGGCTTCTCATCCAGCTTGCTGGCACTGCAGCGCGGGGTGGTCACCTTAACCGTGTTCCCAAACTTTGAGTAGTCCACCAAGTAGCTTGTTCTGGTGTATTTATAAGGTTTGAAGCTAAACTCTGCAGAAAAGTCCATCTGGAGGGCTACAGTTGCCAAGGATAGGAATGATCAAAAAATAGAGGAAACCATAGAAAAGAACTTGACGAGGACTTAAAGAAAGACAGGTGAAAATTGCTAACCAGGCCATTTGTCATGTGACTGCTAGATTTGGTCCACCCTCAGGGGTGAGGAACTGCACTTTGGGCACGGCGAGGGCGGAATTGTTGCGCCGCATGGAGTTGTTCTTGCGCATCGAGTTGTTCCGGCGCATTGAGTTCCTCTTGCGCAAAGAGTTCTGGTGTGACAACTCACTCTTCTGGAGCGTCTGGATGAGGATGGAGGGCTTCTCGTCTAGTTCGCGGGCACTATAGCGCGGGGTGGCCACCTTGACTGTATTCCCGAACTTTGAGTAGTCCACCGAGTACACACCCTCTTCCTCGGTCACTATAGGCACGAATCGGTGGCCCCACCGGATCTCCTCGGTCACGTACGAGGTGCGAGCCTGAGTGGAGATGCCTGTGGTCTCCACTACACCTTCCAGGATCACGATGACCTCCAGATCGCTACACTGCAGCTCCATCTCCGAGAGATCGTACAGAGGACTATCCTTATCGATGACGTGACATATGATCAGGGGAGCCAGCAGGAAGATGCTGTTGCTGGTAGCTGCGCTTTCTGTCTGGACGTCGATCTGGTGGATGGGTATAACTTCGCCCTCTGGTGTAGTGGTCTTCCGGACCACTTGGAGGCGCACAACCGCGTTGATGATCATGCTTTTGCGCAGATCACCTACCCGGATCATGAAGCACAGGCGGTTGTTGCGCACGGCGATGACGGCTTGGCGGCTGAAGATGAGGGTCTCGGCGCGCCGGTGGGACTGGGCGGTCTTCATGAAGATGCAGCCCAGCATGACAGCGTTAATTATCAGGCTGATGATGTTTTGTAATATGAGCAACGTGATGGCTGTGGCACACTGCTCTGTTATCATGCGGCCTCCGAATCCTATTGTCACCTGCACCTCGATGGAGAAGAGGAAGGCAGAAGTGAAAGAGCTGGATAAGACAAAGAAAAAAAGACCAAAGATATATTAGGCCTCTAGAACTATTCAAATAAAGGGAATGTACAACCTAGTAACTATATATATATATATATATATATATATATATATATATATATATATATATATATAAAAAAAAAAAAAAAAAAAAAAAAAAATATATATATATATATATATATATATATATATATATATATATATATATATACACAGTTCTTTAATGGTTTCTATTTAATATTATGCATACTGAAATTATGATTTTTAAATGATTCTTCTATTTTTTTTATTCTAAATTTTCTGATCATTGATATTTTCCATAATTTATATATATTACATAAATGTCAAGTTTTAGTGATTTTTACTATTAATTTGTGGAAAATACAGATAAAGAATGAGTAGGTACGTCTAAACATCTTACTTAGGCAATAGGCAATATATTTTTATTTTATATATTACTTATATATAATATAATACATTCTATGTATCTCTCTGTGTGTGTGTGTGTATATATGTGTATAATTTCAGTTAATAAATTAATTTCTTTACATATTAAGCAATTATTAATTAAAACAGATATATTTAAATATTCTTTAAATATTTTTTATTAATGATTATATTAATATAGATTAGGCCATATAATTGCATATATGTAATTGTATTCATATAATTATTTTATCATTCTTGTTTTAAAGTGTACAAAAAGTAGTAACATTTACACAAATTGTAAGAATAAAGAATGAGTTGTTATATAGTAATTTTATTCTCTATAGAAATATTTCCTTTTCAACAAGTTCTGCTTTAAAATGTACCATGGAGCTAAACTGGCTACAACATTTTTTTTTTTTTAACTTAATAGATTTACTGGAATTAAATTAAAATATATATTTTCAGTTATTAGTCTGCCATTATACATTTTGATGCACGGTATAAATGGTTGGACATTTAATTAATTGATTAAAATATGAATTTAGTAACATTAATTTAGTTTGAACATTATTAGTCTCCATCTGCACAAACATAGTCAAGGCAGACTATTCTGATGTCTATTACTTTATATTTTTTTGTACAATGGCCAGTACGACTTGATCACACTTACCTGACATTAGTGACACACTGCTCTACACCAGAATTACGGTTAGGGTTCAGATCTCCGTGCGCAAAGGCCACCAGCCACCAGAACATAGCGAACAGCAGCCAGCTGCACAGGAACGTCATGGAGAAAATCACCAGGGTGAAACGCCATTTGAGATCCACCAAAGTAGTGACCACGTCCTGCAGGAATCTGCCCTGCTCGCGGATGTTTTTGTGCGACAAGTTGCATGCGCCGCTCTTGGCGATGAAGCGCGCTTTGTTCACGCGGTCCCTGAACACGGGCTTGCGGGGAATCGGCGACACGAGCGCCGGGGAGAACGCGAACTCCTCGGGAATGATGCTTTTGCGCGGCAGCATTATTTGAGCAGGTCACTGCAAACGGTCAGGAAAAAAAGACTCTCCATTCAATGACTGTCAAAAGCGCAGCTCAAGTTCAATTACCATACTGAATCTGCCATCTAACTCTGTTCAGCAAGCATAAACTAAAGTTAAAAATATTATTTTGCATCTATCAGACCTTAATCTTGGTATTGTGTCAGTTTATACAATAAACATCACACGAACATCAGCACACACTCACCGCGTAAAGGCTTCAAAGTATCTTCAGTATCTTTATGATGATTGTGCTGCGCTCTTACAGGACTTTACACACATGGGCGGTACATCACTGTCCTGCTGCCTCCGAGAAACATTCACTCTGGAGAGAAGAGTCGAAAACTACTTTCAAAGATTTAATTAACTAAATTTGCCCTATTTTATAGATTTTAAAATGAAAATATTATATCATAGAAACTGAAGAGTTAGTCGTAGAGAAACTATAGCCTATACAAAATAGACCATATAATAGGAACAGATAAGCTGGCAGACAAATTTTTGAGAGATTTAAATGGAGAAAAATGTCTGTGTATGTGTCAGTGCAATCTAATGAGTTATTGTAAGAGTGCAAGGGCTTTCAAACTGGGGTCTGGAGACACCTGAGGGCCACAAGGGGGCGCTAGAAAGACTACGAAAATGTAGTTTAGTTTAGTTTTTAACTGAAAAACATATTTTTGGTAAGGGGTAACTTTTTATACTTTTATATTATTCGACACATTTATGGACTGCACCTTTTAGTTTTATTTTGCTTTCTGAAGACAGTAAAATGAGATTAATTGCGAATGTTTTGTTTAGTTGACAGCCTGTTTAACAATAAAATAATAATAATAAACCTAAATGTGCCTATTGTTTTTTAATTTTTATGACTAAGCGTTTTCTGCTATGAGACACACACACACACTTAAGAGTAAGTTAAGAGTAGTTTGTCTGAGGCGTCCTTAGCTGCTCACTGATTAAGGCAATGTTCTCTGTAAAACTGCTTTGGAATGATATTTATTGTGAAAAGTGCTATACAGATACAAATAAATCTGAATTAATAATGTTATTCTTCAGGTTTATGTACCTAACTTTATCCTAATAGAGTAGGATAAAAGACGCTGGCAACTTACAAAGTAAACATTACCCTGATTTGCTTTGGCTTCAGTACATTTTCACAATCTAAAAGGCAACTATTTGTTTGTTGTCTTTATAATATCACACTTAATATGTACACACTTAGTATAAATGGGTTTCTGTATATGGAAATATATAGCTGCCTTTATTATTTAGGAAAGAGGCAAGATTTAACCGTATTTGGGAGTCCTTGGCATCAAGTTCCATGAATTAGTCAAAATCTGAACAGAAGGGGACGCTGTGTAGCAAACTATTTTTTTCTACACAAGGGACTTAGAAGTATTGTAAAAGTTAAATGTGACACAGTCCTTTTTTCTTCGCCATTTAGTGTTTTACCCCCCTTTTTAAATAATTGTTTACATGTTTTGCTGAATATTAGTGCCTGTGCAAAGGATAGGATAAGAGATAGACACACAAATCAATTTTTATTTTCATGTGTACAAAAAAAGTTAGGCAAATATAGCAATGCTGTTAAATGCTTATGATACAAATGCCATATTAAATAAAATAGGCATATGCACATTTAAAACAGTCCATCATGACTAACATGCAAATACCTGAAATTTGTAGTAATTACAAAAAACCTTGAAAAGTTTTTGACTGAAATGTGCTGCTGTTGGCTCTTAGTTAAGTTTTATGTCATGTTTTCACCAGAGTGTGTAAAGCTTGTCAGTTGCACTTTTACGCACATGGGTGCGTTCACAAGTTACTGGAATATCACTGCTCGAGTGTAACATCACAGCTCACTGCAAATATCACCGGCCCTCACAGTCAGCGTCCAGTGAACGGAACGAAATCCCACAGTGGTTGCAGCTATGCATCATTTTACTGCAGGGACAACGCGTCACTTACAACATATTGTTTAGATCATCTTTGGTTGTAACTTCCAGAAAGCAGAGCAATCAAATAAAGAAAGCTGAAGGTTAAAAGGTGAAAGGAAGGTGTGGGTACAGACTGGCACTCCATTAAAGGACGAGGAGAGAAACAAAGGATGTTATGTGTATAATATATCGCTTGGCTGTACAAAGACTGCAGACTCATTTTGACATCCTCATAATAAGACGTCATAGCGGCTTAGAAGAGAGAAATTACATGGTTTGAAATGATATTTAACTTGTAGTGTACTCAGAAAAAGTGTAGACCTGTTTGCTTAGAGCATTAAAATATAAGGTAAATCTTTTATGGTGTTTTTATAGGATGAATCTCTAGGGTGAATATATATACATACATATATATATACACACCTTATATTTGTGAAACTCACCCTCTTAGGGTTTTGGATAAGGAGCAAATGTTTAAAACGGAATATTACTTAACTAAGACTGACACAACATTGCCACCAAAGCGAAACCCCCCCCCCCCCCCCCCCCCCACTAAAAATTGTTTTTTGGTTAAGTAATTTGTAAAAGAGGAATACAGTACAAACTACAAAGTATAAAATACAATCAGTTTTGTATATAGGGTGTGAATAAAACATTAGGGTTGATCTGGTGGACATTGCAGGACTAGAAAGTGAGGGCTCACGATTCTGTCGAGAGTACAACCACAGGCATGTGAGGGTGCAGGCTTTGGGGAGCCAGCTATATTTGTCCTCCTTCCCTAAATCTGTATCAGCAATGCACTTCAGACAGACAGACAAGAGCGTCAGGCCTCAATCGGACAGACGTGCTCTGTACAGTGTTGGTACTAATCAAAACACAGTAGATAAATGCTTATTGCTTATGCATTTCAGAGTACACACGTCATCGACTTAGAAAAAGAGCCGTAAGGTAAGAAAATACGAAAAAAAAGAGTCTAATACTGTGCTTCATATAAAACAATAACAGTTCAGAGTCCGTGTGTAGTTGAGTCCTTTCCGATGCAACTGGCAAAAATGGCTGCCATTTTTTTTTCATAAGGCCAATAGTGGTATAAACCAATGTGGTGACGGAGATGAGTGACTACATGTCGGCTTTGATGAAGGATGCAAATAAGCCGTCCTCTTGTTCCATGAGAATCTCTGGTTTTCCATACTCCATGATGCTTCCTCGCTTCATCACAATGACTAGATCAGCCGTCAGGATAGTGTGGACACGATGCTGTGGAAAACAGGCACAATCAAGTAAATGTGTGCAAATGTATTTCAATTAAAGCATCACCTTAGTGGTCAAGATTGTTTAACTGTGCCCTCTGACTGTGCGCTAAAGTGTTCCAATAGGTTGCACAAATAGGAAGCTCTTGGTTACCAACCAATGTGGCAGGGCGTAGGCATCGAGGGGCGGAGCCAAAGCACGGTTACTTGTGTGTCCGGACTAAGATGCTGAAGAGGCTGTTCTCCTGTGCCAAGAGGTTAGGAGCGCTGTCACACTCTACCAGAGTCCCAGAGGAAAACACCAGCACCTGCTCCGCCTCCAAGATGGAGGAAACCAGGTGCTGTGTCAGAGGAAGAGAGACGGGTGGACAAAGAAGGAGAAAGAAGAGAGGGGAAAAAGGTGATGAGGGTGAGGAGAGGAAAACGGGTGAAAAGGTGCAGCAGACAGAGATCATGCATTTATTCAGAGCTCAATCGTGTTCTCTGACACAAACAGAGGCAGAAAGGCCATTTTTGTGTATCTGTTGCTCTGAATGACAGTACAGACTACAGTGGCTGCAGGCTTATAATATTCTTATGAGCCAATGTGTTAATGCCAAGAGATTGATAGTGACTGATTATCAGCTGTCAGAAGTGGTGAAGAAAGATGAAAACAGAGAAAGGATTGAAGATGTCAAAGCCTGGCAAGCATTAAAAGTCCTTTTATCCCTTTAAAGATCTATTTCTGTATTGTATTTCTGTGCCCATTTCTTATACAGACCAGCAAAAAAAAGTTGATTTAGGGTAACTTACTGCTATAGTGACAACCGTCCGATCAGCAAATGCAGTCATCACCACTTTCTGAAGAATATTTTCCTGTTGAATTTACCACAAAAAAAGTTTTTTCCAGCATTCAGTGTTCAGAAATTATGCATTTTTTTTCCTAAACACGACCCAAACAAGATCGAAATTGACCTCATTTTAATACAATCCAATCAACTCCCAATATTTTTTTCTCAATGAATTTCCTGTTTCAATCTATAATACATTACATTATGTAAGTAAAATGTGTTGGGAATGTTTTTATAAATGTTTTGCGAATGATATGACATGTAATGGATGTATATTCAAGCCTATTCCCAATGCCTAAGAAAAAAATCTTAAGACAAGTCATAATTATTAGATAAAAAAAATCTAAACTATGAGATACTAAATGGTAATTATGAGAATAAAGTCAAAATTATGACTCATAATTATTAGATAAAATGTCATAATTATATTAGAAGTCCAAATGCTTTGTCATAATTATTGCTTCTTCTCCTCATAATTTCAACGCTTTTGTAAACCTGATTTCATCTCAAATTTTTTACTTATGATGTAGTATCTCATAATTTTGACTTTTTATGTCATAGTTATGGTTTACCAAATCATGATTTTTTTTCTTATGGAATGGAAATGGTCTTCCGTAGACGTAGATGTGGTTTTACCGTGGCCATGTCTATAGAAGCTGTCGCCTCATCCATAATTAGAATGCTGCTTTTGCGGACAAAGGCCCGTGCAAGACAGAAGAGCTGTCTTTGTCCCACGCTGAAGTTCTCCCCTCCTTCTGTCACCACAGCGTCTGGGGAAAGACATACGTACAGCATGATGCTTTACAGCTGTTCAGATCGACCAAATATCCCTCTTAAATAAATCTGAATGCTTCAGGTCATCATGAAAAGGTCAGAAAACTCCAACATTTCATTGCAATAGAAAATTTTCACTTGGTGTCAAAATCATGAGGTGACTGACATTATGGTGTCAGCCGATCCTGATAAGGGCTGAACAGTTGGAGAGGTTCATTCTTACCCAATCCTCCTGGGAGTGCTTTCACCATATTCTTCAACTGAGCGATTTCAAGCGCTTCCCAAAGCCTGTCATCAGTGCAAGTGCACTCGGGGTCAAGATTTAACCTAAAAATGCGCAAGTGCAAACAAAAGCACACATAAAAAAAATTTGCAGACATTCAAATCACCCAAAATGAAAACTGCCATCATTTCATCATATCTTATGTCGTTACAAACCCATAAAAAGACGAAAGGAGACATTTAGCAGAATGTTCATTCTGCTCTTTCTTACAATGAAAGTGAAGGAAGACTGCGGCAAAAAAGCACCATAAAAGTATGACTCATGCGCTATATTCAAGTCCTCTGAAGTTATATGATAATTCTGTGTAAGTAACAGTATCGGTATTCAGTAGTCAAGGGCTACTGAGTGTCTTGTCACCAGTAATCATTGGTTTTGATATGTGGTATTTTAAAAGTTTGGTGTCTGTAAGATTTATTTAATTTTTTTAAGAATGATCAATTATTTTATTCATCAAGGATGCATTAAATTGATCAAAAGAGACAGTAAATATATTTATAATGTTACAAAGGATTTGTAATTCAGATAAATGATGTTTAAAAATGTTATAATCCTGAAAAAAATATATCACGGTTTCAACAAAATTATAAAGTAGCACAAATTCAGCATTAATAATAATGTTTATAATGTATCAAATTAAGAGTTTACAAGGATTTCTGAAGGATCATTTGACAATGAAGACAAGAGTAATGGCTGCTGAACATTTAAATTTGCCTATGGAATAAATTATATTTTAAAGTAAATTAAAATAGAAAACAGTTACGTGAAATTGTAATAATATTTCACTATTCAACTGTAATTTGGGCCAAATAATTACAGTTTTGTGAACATAAGAGACTTCAAAAACGTTGAGACGTTTCAAAAACGTTAAAAAATAACCATCACTTTCATTGTATGGAAAAGAGCAGCTCGAACATTCTTCAAAATAACTCTTTTCTTGTTCCACTTAAGAAAGATGTGGGACATCATAACCCTGAATAAATATGACAGAATTTAGTTTTTTGGATTAACTTTCCCTTTTAATGAATAACACACTCAGGGGACGTAGTGTTAATGCACCCAATGACCATAAGAGGAAATGCTAATGAACCCATTCCAACTACAGCTTATTCCTTTATGGCCCTAAATTTTCCGAAATTAAAATCGAGGAAAGATTTCCTGTACTAATAATTTGTACGCTCTGTCTCCTGGACCCAATGATCCATTAGGCCTGCTTCGTATAAACATTGTCATGACAACAGCTTGCCCAAAACCATTCCCAGACGACTTGTGATGGTGGTTCGGTTTTATTTTCTTTTTTATCCCTTGGCGGCCTCTTTAAACAAACCCCATATGCTCACTGTCTTCAGAAACAAACATGACACTTAGTATCCGTGAGAAGTTCAAACAAGCTTGGAGCCGAGGACACTTGTAGATACATATTGAACATCCAGTGAAATAAATATTTAACACTGTTTCAAAAGAAACATATAGGGGAATAAAATACTAAATCCATAAGAATGTATAGCTTATTCTGAGAACAGCAGAGTTATGCAATACCAGTATATCAAAACGCCCCCTATTTCACATCCTGGGGATCCCTGTTTTGTAAATGATCTGTGTTTATGCTGAACTTCTGATTAAAAATGTCAGGCAGGAAGTGCGTGTTTATTGTCCCTGGTCTTGTCTGTTTGGGTCAGTTTAGCCTTAGTGAGTGCGTCTGAGGTGCATGCATTACGCAGAGACAAATGCATTTTTGTGTCTGTTTGTATCTTTGAGCGAGCATGTTTGCGTGTTTATACCGGATGGAGCCGCTGAACAGCACTGGATCCTGTAGAATGATTGACAGACGGGATCTCAGGGTTTGGAGTGGAAGCTTGCAGATGTCAATGCCATCAATAACAATCTTTCCTAAAGCAAAAAAGATAATGTCACACACAAGTTTTGAATTAGATTTTATTTTTATATTTTTAGTTGCCATGCGTCAGCTTCCCAGATATTTAACATAACTATATAAGATGTATATAGCTGTATATAGCTCCTCGCAAAATCTCAAACTAATCAAAATAATTTTTCTTCTTTCCCCGGAGGATTGTTTTATTAGCTTTGGGTGTTCAGATCAGTTTACAATAACTTGACTTTAATACATAGTGGTCTGTAGTGGATATCAGGAGACCAAACACAGCTCTTAAGATTTTCATTTTACCTTTATATGGACACAGTGAAGACAGAGTCCATGCACTGCTGATTTAAAACATCTCTAACAGCCGTGCTCATGTGCGCAAAACAGCATGAACTGTTTGATTTGGTAAAGATTTATTTTGACTAAGAGAAATATGGTAATGCTGCACGCTGAAAAAATATGATAAAATAAAATCAATATCCCTAAAATAACACTATTTAGTTATAACCGTTATTTATAGCATTGCATTAATTCTTCTGCATCATTTTTTGTTTAATTACGAAGGAAAGAAGTAAAGATTTCTTTAAATGCATTGGTGAACGTTGTACTAAATATATTGCATGATTTAGATAACAGTTTTTTATACACTTTCTGTTTGATATCTTACAACAAATGAAGCTATGGTTCCGTTTTAAATCAACCAGACTAAGACATTTTGTCAATAATGACAGTAAGACTCAACAGATCTCTATGGTTAATGTCTAAATATAACATCATGGCTACTGTAAAAGTGACAGTAACCATAAGGTAAAAGAATAAACAACACTGGCAAAGAAATAAATGCTTCTAGGGTAAGCAGCTGTGGACATTAAAAATAACTTTATCAAATACGTCCACAGCTTTTTTTTTTCTTCTTTAGAGATCCAGGGTCAGCTTCTCCCCAGCGGCAAGCTTGACATACATCTGAGCGCTGTAATGTTCAGTGAACCATAATATTTCATTAAATAGAGACTTGGAAGATGTCCTGGGAAGACCTACCATCGAAAACATCCACCATGTTGAAGAAGGCCAGAGACAGCGAAGACTTTCCACTGCCCGTTCTGCCACAGATGCCCACCTGGGACAAAAAGAACAACACGTAAGCACTTGACACCGCCTGACATTTTCAGATTGCTTTTGTATAAACATGCTCAGGGCTGCTCTCCTAAATTACACAAACTAGTGCGGACAGTTACAGTTCCCATGTCACAACAAGAAGCCATCTGTGCTGTCGTATATTGAGAGCCAGGGCACCTATTAAAAACAAGTTAGACTAATAAAGATAAAAGCTTATGACGGAATTGCAAATTGCTTAGGTTTTGCTACACTGTGTAGTTGATATTCAGGCAGAGATTAACTGTGGTTTTGCAGTACAATGAGAAAATAAACGCTACAGTGACAAAACCGCAAGTGAGTGTTATGTGCTACAGTACATCAGGTCGATCGGTATCAGCTTTGGTTGGAGGTTGTGACATCTAGGATCATTTTAACGGGCAACATACATTAGACAGATTGAGAGTAATAATATTGTTTATTTATTGAACTGTTATTTTAATATTTTTATTATACTATTGTAGTATTTATTAATAATTGGAATTAAATGTTATTTTCTTCATTTTAATTTTATAATGTGCTTTTATTATTATTTTTTTAGTTTTTTTATATTTCTATTTAGCTTTAATTTAATTTTATTTCAGTTTTAGCTAGGGCTGTCAAATCCAATATAAATATTTACATATATATATATATATATATATATATATATATATATATATATATATATATATATATTTACATTTAGTAATTTAGCAAACACTTTTATCCAAAGCGACTTACAAATGAGGACAATGGAAATATATATGTATTATGTGTGTGTTTTGTTTTTTTGCAAATATGATTTATTCTAATGCAATACTCTCATCGGTTTTCTATCAGCTGTGACATAGGCTTTAAATCTGCATGTTTTCATATTTAATCCAAGGGGGGGTTATTTGTTTTTTTACCTTTATAGAGGGCATTTTCCCACTAATCTCATTATCTTTCATTTCAAATTTTTGCATTTGATCTATAAATTCAATTATAATAATTTGATTGTTATTATCTATACGTTGTCAAATTAAATAATTTACACTGAAAAATACAACTAGGCCTATATTAAATTATGAGATTTCTTTCTTTTTTTTTTTTTGAATATACAAACAAGAAATGATGGTGGAAATTATATTTTTCAACGAAATGAAAACGCCAGTAGTGAGCGTTTAATGAGTGAGTCATTGAGTCGTTCATTCAGACGATTCGTTCAAACGGCAGATTCATCAGATGTTTATGCATGGGCTAATGAAACTTTGACTCAACCGATTCGTTCAAAACACTGAATCATTCAGCAATGAATCGTCTGGTTGCTTTGAGATACATTTTGATTCCGCCAAAAATGTAAGTGACCTAATATTATTGTATTTGCTCATTGAACTGTTTATAGATCTTTTAAACAGTCGTAATGGTGAGTGATGTTGCCTAAATAACTGTATTTTAAATATAAAAACTTTCCATTTTTAACTTGTACCTCAGTATGCTGAGTTTCTTGGTGTTGCGTGCTTTGATTTCTCCTGGAGAGGCCCCGTGAGCCTCGCCTCAGCAGCGATACCTTATACTGGTAATAGATGCATTATATACAGTAGCTATATCCACTATTCGCCACTTACTCTAAATGTAATAAAATCAGAATAATACTTGCGTTTTGGTGTTTACATAGTTATTTTTGGTTAGTGATGTCAATGTCGAGCCTGGACCACAAAACCAGTCATAAGTAGCACGGGTATATTTGTAGCAATAGACAAAAATACATTGTATGGGTCAAAATTTTCGATTTTTCTTTTATGCCAAAAATCATTAGAATATTAAGTAAAGATCATGTTCCATGAAGGTATTTAGTAAAACACACAGAGAGTGTTGCATGTGATAAATCACGATTAATCGGTTTGACAGCCCTAGCAGTTTAGGTCAAGTAGTTAAACTTTTATTTTAGTTGCCAACACAACATTTCTAATTTCCATCTAAATTTAAATTAAAATTTACATAAAAAATGTAATGCATATTTTACTTTCACTTCATTTCAATTATCGAAAACCATTTTTAATAGTTTTAGTTAACAATAACAGCACGGATTTATTGCTTAGTAAACCTGTATTGAATAGCTGTTTAATCACCCTTGCCTATTCATACAACATTATTGAAATATTTACTTTAAAACTGAGAAACAATTTGGATAAAGTAAAAAAAAAGATGCAGAAGTAAATAATTTTTTTGAGAATGGCTTATTGTGTACCTTTTGCCCAGGGTTGATGTGTGCATTGACGTGTTTGAGGACGGGTTTGAGCATGGTGTCATAACGGACACACAAATCATGGATCTTTATCTCTCCATGCTGTGGCCAGTCTTCCGGTACCTGTGAGACATCTGAAATCAAAGAGAATATTTATATATTCAAACTGTTATGAGATAAAAATGAGAAAAACTGACATATCTGACTGGTGATGTGATCTCAACATGACACCATCATGAGGGGCTACCACGTTCATGTGGAATAAAATAGCTTTTCTGGGCCACCAGTTGTGGCATAATTAAATGTGAGAGCATATCATTCATTTCTTTAGGCACAAAAACTTTTTAAGTGTAAAAAAACGTACTGCACCTTTAACCTTTAAAGCATGTTTATGGATATAATTTTGTTTACAGAATGGTTAACTACAGAATGTTCCTTTCTGCCCAGTCAGTGGATTAAGTGCCGCCACACATGACTTTATCTGAGAAGAGTATAAAGAGATCAGTGGCAACAAAAAATTCAGAACACTGCAAGTGAGCACTTTAACAGAGAAGCGTCTCACTGCAGAACACAAGATCCAGGGGGCGTGGTTGAATCCAGATCCAACTCCTCTCACCTTACATATACCTAAACCTACCCATCTCCACCCCCTGATCCCTAAACCCACCCCATCTCCACCCCTAAACCTACCAATCTCCACCCCCTAGATGTGGATCCAACCACGCCCCCTGGATGTTGTGGACTGCAGCGAGCCCTACTTGCTTTAACAAGCTGCAATTAACACAGCTATATATGGTGTCCAAATGTCAAAGTTTAGTCTCATACCTACTGCTATCCAGGCCAGTTTTCCATTTTGTCACTGAGAGGGAGATGGAGAATAAGCTATTGTTTCAGTCTAACAGTGACGCTAACAGGCTATTGCTAAAACTTCTCCTTTTTCTCAGCTCATTCCTGCTTCATCTCTAGAGGCGAGTGTTTAGACTCTATGTACTAAACGCCCTTTCATGATGCTCTCAGTGATTTGTGTCAGGTCGCTCTATAATACACTAAAATGTGAGAAAATGCACATGTAGCAGTGCTTTGGAAGCCAGAAATATGGGTTTTTATCTAGTAGGTATAAATCTTAATTTAGAGTCCAAATAACACTGTGGATAATCATTAAAAACAATACTAATAGTGTCAGGAAATGATTTATTACCCATGGATCCTTCATAGTTCTCAGATTCTGTGCTGAGGAAGCTGTTAACCTTCTTTACCGCAGCCATCTGGACCTCCAGGTCTGCCAGATTCCTCACCACCCAGTTCAGGTAGTTTGTCACCTTAACGCAAAGCATGTTGAGGACTTTTAAGTGCTTTTAAGTGCTTTTAAATAACAGATGGCCACTAGAAATTCAAAAAAGCTGTGTCTAAATGGATAACTCACAGTGAGGGCATATGTTAGACCAAGTCCAACTAGACCAGACTGAGATGTGGACCAGATCGCTGCCACTGCTGCAGTGAGGACAATCACAGCACCCAGATAATCCTGAGAGGAAAATACAAATGCTTTTATTATTTTAAGATACCAAAGTTAGTTGATAATAATACAATTAATTAAATGTTATAATTCTCTGTACCAACTTACTAAATAAATACCATTACTAAAATACCATTGTACATGCTTCTTTAAAAAAAAAAAAAAGTCAACTATTAATATAAATATTAATGAATTTAATTTAAAAAAAGTATCTCTATTCTACATATCATGAGAATATTGTAATGTATTTTAGTGCTTTAATGCAGTGCTTTCGTATGAATTTTTACAATGCAATCGTATAAAAATGATTTTTAGAGACCCCCCCCCCCCCCCCATAAAGCTCCACCCCTAAACCTAACCCTCAGTGGGGCGTAAGCATATTGAACAAAAATAAATTGGATAGTGCGAATGCATATGAATTAGTCAGTAATATGCCAAAATGTAAAATAGCTGGTAGATTGTGTTGGTATTTCTACATTAACTTTCATGATGCCCTCAGTGATTTTTGTCTATTTTATGAGATGGCGTTTTAGTACAGATTTGTAGGATGTGATTCATACAGAAACATACAATTTAGGTTTAGCTCCAACCCTGAACCTAACCTTCAATGGGGCGAATATCAGAATATCATACAAAAACGTACAAATGGGATTGTACAAATTTATATGAAAAAGTGAAAACTACTTTTCTTAGTGATATTTAGTGCCTGTTTATCAGGAAGTAACGATTTTGTTTTCTTTAACCAGTTTGATGGAAACAGAGTTTATTCGCAAATGTTTTATTACAATTTTGCACATAAGTTAAATTTGCAACTTTGTATAGAAAACCAGCTAGTGAATGATATTTATTAAATTAAATCATTATGATAAATTAATCAGCAAGACTGTAATTTTAAACATTACATACACTACATTCTTTATATTAACGTTGTGTTTGAAAGTCGGTTGGAGATGGTTTCTTTACAGCCTATACTATAGTAAAAACTCTTTACTTACAGTTCTGACCTCCAGCCATCGGTTGGCAGCAGAGAGAAACAGGTAGGCCGTGTTGTTGGTGTCAGTTAGCTCCAACATCCGCTGTTTAAAGCGAGCCTCGTGCCTGGAAACAGAGACCTTTTACTTTGTGTCAAAACCATTTAGAATGTGATACAGATCCATGACTGACTACCGCTAACACAGCTGTGACTAATAAGAGCGTTCAATTCATTCACGTAAACACTCTGGCGACTTAACAGAGGAGATGAAAGCTTAATCTCTTAATGTTTATTGTTGTATTACTTCAAGTCAAGGTTGCGTGAATAAGCACAATGTGTTTATAAGAAATGGTCTGGAGCCACTGAGACTGCATCACTTCTGCATGGCTGATATTGTACACAATTGGCTTTGCATCATAAAGACGCATTTCATTTTGTTTTCACTCATATGCAACTACTTAGTTCTGCATCCAGTCTAGAAGAACACAGAGAGAGAAAGTGTGGTTTATTCAAACAGCCACGTGCTTTCGGAAAACCCTCAGTTCACTGACCTGAATGCTCGAATGGTGGTGAGGCCCTCTGCAGTCTCAGAGAAATGACAGAGAAGAGGCAGCTGAGTGGAGTCATCGAGATCTTGCAGATCCCTTTTGGAGAAAAAAACAGCAACAGACAATAGAGCTTAGTCTGGTTCTGGAAGTAAAAATGGCATTCTTATAATCATAGCTGACTTTAAAGGATTTGATGCTGACTTTAAAGGATTATTATCTGTAATTATATGACACTATTGTCTTTTAGAGCTGCTTTAGAGTAGAATCTGATTTGTCTCAATAGATGACTTTCCATAATTGCTTCTGATGTTTCCTGTTTATCTCTGAGAAAATGGTTTGACACAATCTGTATTGTTTAAAGCACTATAGAAATAAACGTAACTTGACTTGAAAGACCTTTTCTTGTGGCACACATCTGAGTGTACCGTATTGTCGAAAAAGAAAAAAAAGTGGAGTGGGGTATTGATTGTTTTGAACAATTTTTAGTTGTATATTGAGATGTGGACATTGTGCTCATAAATGAATGCAAGCTAACAATCAAATGTAAGAAAGGTTCAGTTCAAGCAAATTAAATGATCGGGGAAGTCCAGCGTACATCAACAGATGTACGCTTTCATCTGAAGATCAAGTTATGTCATTATGAATCCAAAAAAATATGAACTTAATTCAGTCAAGTTATTTTGACATGTATGAATTAAACTGGGTTTACTTAATTCAGTTAAGTTAATCCTATACAAAGTCCTTAAGTAGAGAGAACGTTTCCAACGTGTGAAATCCATGATTGAATCACATTCGGCCAAAGAGTGCATTCATCCTTCAGTGAACTACTTACTTGGAAGCAACCCGGAAGAACTTCTGAATGAAGTAGAAAGCCACAGCAAGTGGCACCAGTGCAATTAGGAAGGCAGGGGTGACGAAAGCAATGACCCCAATCGCTGAGAGACAGAGTAGAGTGGAGCGAGTGAGAGACTCTAGTGTCGAGGGAATGTGCTGTGGAGAGAGAATGAAAAAGACGCACATTAGCACGCATACGCCACATTCTTCATCTCATTAATACGATAATGTTGACTACCGCAGCACTGAGGTCACATGTTTGTGTGGAAACCCAAGGCCGCTCTTCTCAGTGGGCTTAAAATGAAAGAGACGTACTTGACACTTGAATCAAACAGATCTCTTTCTGCCTGTCTTTCTCTCACCTGATCGATGATGTTGGTGTCCGCTGAGAAACGGTTCAGGATTTGTCCAAGCGGGGTGACATCAAAGAATCTAACGATGGTATAAAACATTTTATAATGATGGACCTGGTTGAATCGATATCTCATTGTCTTCTTGACTTTCAAATAACAGTAGGTTTCATAATAGTGTGCAAGTACCTGATGGGAGCGTGAATGATCTTATTGAGGAGGTTGTGATGGAGGTTTGTAGCTGCAGCCACTCCTAGAAACTCCACAGTTAAGGAAGTGATGAGACAAAGTACTATCGCTGCTCCACACAGGATAATAAAGACTGGCACATAGGAGCGATGCTGTAAAACACCCCAAAAGCTCCATTTCAGTATAACTATAATGTATAATATGAAAGAAAAGATTTCAAAGGGGAAACAGCAGTGACGTTTCACCTGAGCGATCTGTGTGTCATCATTCCATGTGTAATTGGTTGCATTGAGAAAGGAATTTGCGACACTTTGGTTATGCGGGTTTGAGGACGTCCAAGCCGCTAGCCAATAGTCAATGGCCACCATAACCGAGTGCTTGGCCAGCTTGGACGACACCATCAGGAAGACCATCAGGAAGCCACCTGAGGAAAGGTAACAGCAGCACATCTTCCATTGGATCTTAGAACGGCGGCTGGTGGTGGTGGACATGTTGTCATCGTCATCCTCTTCCACCTCCTCCTCTATGGAATAGAAAAAAGGTGTCCAAGATGTTTTTACAAGTAAAAAAAAAGGAAGTGTTGTGCAGAAATGCTAAAGAAGTACTACCTTCATCCTCATCGTCAATCTGGTTCTTCGCCTCTCTGGAATAGAATGCTCTCCTCAAAGTCTTCCTCTCCAGAGTGGTCTGACTCTCCATTTCAGTCTCCTAAAACAAAGAGACATAAACAGTTTTTCATATGCTTCTTCAAAACTGTTTAGTGTTATTTTTTTTACATTCTTTGTTTTAAGGCTGAAATACATTACACAATATTTGCACCGATTTTCTGTTTGGAAAAGTCAATGATAGTTGCCAAAATTCATAGCCAGTCTGGATTTTGGTCAGCTCGAGTTGACATATGAAGGACACAGGTATTTGTTTAGCGTCAGACTATGATTTAGTCAAATGATACATAACATGTTTTTATTATTTGTCATGCATCTCTTTGCAACAAGGCACATGTTTCTGTGTGGGTTTGTAGTGTTCAGAATGACTTGAAAGTCTGGTAGTATGTGATCCTCAGTTATTTAGTGTAAGAAGTCCAGTTTTTCTCTGTAACCATTCACAAAGTTGGTAAGATGCACTATGTATGATGCATAGTGCTTTAACAACTGTATAGATTTGCTGGTTTTTAAAGCAGAAGGACCTTTTCAAGCTCCTGGTCTTGTCTGTTCATCAGGGTCTTCCAGTGCTCATAGAGTTCCACATCATGAGTCTGGATGTCTTTTAAGGTCCCCTCTCTCAGCACTGAACCTTCCTTCATGGCTATTATCTACCACAGAGAGAAGGTAAGACAAAGTCTAAAGCCATTTGTTTTTGATTATTTTCAAGTAATTCATCTTTAATTCATAAAAAAAAAAACATTTTCAGAGTATCATGAAGAACCAGCCTCAGAATGTTTAAGATCATCAGTCAGCAAAGAAACCCCAGTATTTACCCAGTCAGCATGGATGAGGTACTGCAGCTTATGAGTGACCAAGACCACTGTCCGCTTGTCATCCTGAAGAAACTTCAGTATCCCCTCCTGCATCAAATGATCACTGAGGTGGATGTCCAGGGCAGAGAACGGGTCATCCTAAAGGTAAGAAACCTCAAATCTAGGTTGACTCTACTTCAATATCTACTTATAATCAATAGTACTTAAACTTTAAAAAGAAAGAAAGAAAGAAACTTGAATTTCATTAATGTCAAACTGATCAAGACTTATCTAGACATTTTGGAACCTGTGTTACATTAGCTTTGCTTAATGTTTGCTTCATTACTCTCTTAAAAATAAAGGTTCCAAAAGGGTATTTTCACAGATATGCCATAAAATATAGATTTTGACTTCCCCAAAGAAACTTTCAGAGGTTCTTAAAAGAACCATTTTTTTCTTATAAAGAACCTTTTCAAACCTTTTTTTGTGCAATGGTTGTGCAAAAAGATTCCTAATGGAACCATAGTATTTAAGAGAGTAAATATAAAATAAATTACCCTTTCAATTCAGAAAACTGTTCAAATGCAGAACATAACTATTTCAATAGAAATGTACTTTAAATGTGCTTAAATCACTTCTCGACTGACCTGAAAAGACACCAAAACAACCCTGTTGACTTTCTAGGATGTGAGACATAACGTCACTCCAAGGAATAGAATGAGGTGAATTCATGATCCTATCCAGAAGGGTGTGTAGTTATGTACAGTAATCCAATAACAGCCCTTACACATAATTGTGTTTTCTGCTATCACTACCACAGTGTACCCTGTGCTATGTGTCAGTTCAGAAATCTCCTCTGGGAAGACCTCTAAAATCAAATTAAAACTGTGGTCATTCATAATACTGGTATCTCACTTGTAGAGGGTGGAGGTAAGAAACTATCATGAAGTTATCTGTATTGGAGAAGTTGGTTCCTACCAGGAAAACAATGTTGGTGTTCTGATATAGAGCTCTGGCCACACAGATCCGTTGTCGCTGACCACCACTGAGGTTAATACCCTGCAGGATTACAACACGCAAACACCAGTTAAACACTTTTGATTCTGATGACGTAATGTAAAAGTCATGGTAGTCTCAATAACAGCTCTTTATTTGATTAGTATCACGGCAGCTGAGGTCAGAGAGCTGGTCTCAAGCCCAGACATAGTGCACAGTCCTGTCTTACCCGTTCTCCGATTTCAGTCTGGTCTCCAAAAGGAAGGAGGTCGATATCTGGTTGAAGCGAGCAGGCATCAATCACTTCTTTGTATCTGTCCAACAGATTCAGAGTTCAAAAACATAAGAATGTTTCCTCAAAGACATAAGGATAGGAATCTTGAACATGAGTTCTCGAGGGAGCGAAAATCAACGATGTCATGACCCAGAGTTTCCACAGTGAGTTTTAATATAGTTGAGATCTAGCTTTGAACGCTGTAAAAAATTCGACCCACTAAACTTGGAAACGTCAGTGTAAGTGCTGACTGATTTAAAATCAAAGTGGTGTTGAAGCCACAATCCGCAATGACAAGTTAACAGCACTTTTTGGCCTTAAAGTCAATGCAATCTCCAGTCACAACCAATTTTATTTCCTCAATATGACATATTTCAAGTGAAAAGGGACATTCAATGAGAAAAAAAGGAATAGGCCTTAATTTTATCTATTGAGAATTAATCACACAAAAGCCACCCCGTGCACCCCACCCCCCCCCCCTAGACACGCCCTTGGACAGATGACGGAAATGTCATATAATTGTGACAAATTAAATAGATAAACAAATATGCTCTAAAATAATAGCATTTTCTAAAGTCAAGTTAGAGATCTTTTTAACCTCACCTCTGTTTATTGAAAGGACTTCCAAACGTGATGTTTTCCTCTACAGTGGCGTTCAGCAGCCATGACTTCTGCGCTGCATAGGCCACAGAGTACCTGTTTTTACTGAGCCATGACAGGATGAGAAACAGAGAAAGAAGGAAACAACTGATAACCTGGAAATGTGTAAAAAGACTCTTCGCTTGCCATCACAGCAAACACTAATGGTTCTGATATGAAATGAAGGGAAAAAAAACCTTGTTAATGATTAGATTAAAGCTAGAGATGAAAGAAATGCAGGGAGCCCTTCACAGTGAGAGCTGGTGTGTGTCTTTACGACATTTTCTCCTGCCCTTTCATGTAAGCAAACCATTTCTAGGTTCAATTCTGCAAAAATGTGACTCTCTCATTGTTGGCCCAATCAAACCTGTTTGGTAACATTCATTTTTTGCAATACCACTCAACAACCACTAGAAGCGCTGAAATCGCACACAGATTTAATGGCTACAAAACCAAAAATAAACCTCATGATATTGAGAAAGGTCTTCTCTTGTTAGACAAAACAGATCTGTTCTGCTTTCCATTGGAGGTATCTGGCTGTAACTAAACCAAATATTGTTCGAAATTGATATCTGTACAAGAAAACCCCAGGTGAAGACTCCCGGCATTTTCTCACACTTTGCACTGCACATCTTACAAAAACAAACAACAATGGATGCAACAATGCATGTGGGGGTGATGGCACATCTGCTGAAAGGGTTTGCAAATGGGTACCTCTGTTCTTCGTGAAACAGGCCTGTATCATGCCCGCTGCAAGTCAGGTACATGAGAAGACGTTATCGGCCAGAACAGCACAGTAATATGTCTAAACGCTTCTGTTAGCTGTTAGAAAGTGAATAACCTTGCTGGAACCATATAGGCAATCTACATTTAAACTTGATTAGCTAAAATCCATTTTTGGCCATTGGCTACATGTTACAACATATCCTCAGTGTTGGTTTATAGAGGTCACTGTGTGGCTGTGTAGCATGTAAGCATGTGAAGACCCCCGGTGAAATACCTTATGCTCCCATCGAAGAGTATCTCATAATCAGTCAGCCTGATTGAGCACACCATTCGGGAAGAGGACACAAAGAAACACACACACACACACACGTGACCAGAGTTAGTGAGTGCACTAGGATGCGTGCCGCTCTGTAAAAACACTGACATACTCTCCTCATGCGCAAGAGTGATAATTTGAAATATAACTGTGCTCCAGATAATAGTTTAGTAATGTATAAGAATTATATTTTAACTGGAGAGTAATGTCATTGTCATTAGAGAACTTGAAACTGGAAAACGCAGACCAACATTCATTGCACTGTTCGCAAAGATAGTAATGCCTGAACTGAGACTTAAATTGTATCAAAACACAATTTAATTAAATATTACAAATGGTCTAAAACAATTTTTCCTCCTTATTAATGCGAACTGAAAGCAAATATTAACTAATTACAGTTGCCCCACAAAGTATTTGGACAGTCAGTGGCAACACTGGGCCCACCTTCATTGTATGTACAGCATTTTTAAAATACAATGAAAAAAATTTGATATAGGATTTAGTTTGAAACAATTTTCGCTTCCTAATAAACTTCACAAATAATTAGAAAAAAGTTCTCTTTAAGGCACATTTAAAAATGTGTTAATGTATTTGCATTAGATAATAAAATATTAAAGAAAACCACATTTATGTTAAAGTAAATCAGCTCAAATATATATATTTTACGGTTTAGTTTTCAGTTATCTAATACAATTAACATTTTTAAATGCGACTCAAATAAATGCTATTTTGTAGCCACTGTATATACATTTTAAGGACTTGGTCTGTCTATAATCGATGGATTATAGAAACAATGTAGATCTGCTTGGCTTTGCTTCCAAATGCTAATCAGAGACCATCTCCAGAAGGGAGATGGAGAGAGTCACAGAAAGAAAAGCATTTCCCTTGTGTACTGATAACACAGTCGACAGAATGACATGTGGGAAAAAAAGACAGAAGAAATCAGAGAGCAGTGTAAAGAGTAATGAATGGTGTAAGACACACACATACACACACACACACACACACATAAGGCGTAAGACAGCCCTCACACATCTGTGTATGCACACAGTGGTACATACATCATACTAATAGCGGATGCACTGGACAGTGGGCTATTTATGCGCATGTGTGTTTATACAGATGAAGACTTTGATTAGCATCTGATGGATCTGGCATGCAGATGTACTCCCCTGTTTTCTGCTATATTAACGCAAACATTCAACTGCTTTAGGGGTCAAGAGACAACAGAGGAGGGGGGGGGGGGGGGGGCTTTTGGTCCCTTTCAGTTTTAATACAAATCACAAGCTCCATTAATGTTCATAAACAGCATAATAGTTTTGACAGTAACTATGCAAATGTGTAAATTCTCACTTGCTCCAGTAGACTTTCCCACTGATTGTCTGCATCTCCCCCAGCATGGCCAATAACAGGGAGGATTTCCCACAACCCACCTGGCCCACAATCATGGTCAGCTGACCTGAAGAGGGAAACAAGGTGAAGGATAATCAGTTTTATATGAACAGGTTTTATTGATGTTCCATGTCAGCGGTAGATTGCCCATCTATTTAGTTGGCAACAGCTAGTTAGTGCTCAGCTCACTAGCTTAATGAGGCTGTCCAACCACTAAACCAGAATAGTAAACCTGAGCCAACACAATAGCTATTAAGAATTCATATTTTCAGCCTTTTGATTTATTTTTATTTGATTTTTCTTTTTAATATCAACTTGCTGATAAAAATGAACCATTTATATTACATTTTGATCTTCATTGATGATGATCGCCTTCATGTATTGTAGATGAATAAGAAATATATATATTTAATAATATATAACTAATATATATTATATAACTAACTTTAAGTACAGCATATAAAAAAACTTTAAGTATTACTGACAAATACCGGTAAATAAATAAATAACAAGAACTCTTGGTGCACAATATTGCCAAAAGTATTGGGTCACCTCCTTCTAATGAACAGGTTTAACTACTTTAGTAATTTAGAGTACAAATCTTAATGTTTAAGCATATAATGATATTCTAGGAAATTGTGTGCTTCTAATTTTATAGCAACAGTTTGGACAGGACCCTTTTCTATTCTAACATGACAATGCCTCTGTGTATAAGGCAAGGTTAAAAAATAAATGATTGATTGAGTCAGTGTGGAAGAACTTGACTGGTCTTCAGAAAGCCGAGTCCTGATCCCAGCTAAACAGCTCTGGTGTTTTTTTAAATGCATACCTTGTGCCTAAAACTCATCACCAACCACCAGTGACTTCATATTTTGTATGTATGTATGTATGAGTAAGAGTATGTATGTATGTGTGTGTATTTAGTTATTATAAATAAATAACAAGCACTCTTGAGATCTAAGAGCATTAATTTATTATATTTAATTATTTAAATTAATAAATAAATAAATAAGAAGCCATTGATTGTCTGAGAGAATCAGTGTGTACCTGTAGGGATTTGGATGTTGATGTCCGTCAGCGTCGACAAGTTGCTTCCCCATGTGAAGAAGCCATCATTCACCTGAATGACACATTCACCAATACAAACCAAAACCATAGGGTTTAGAACGATGGAAACAAACCAGCACACAGCAGAATGCACGTGATATGATCTTTTCATCTTTGCTCGAACAAGCTATTTATGTCACGCGTGCATATTCCGGATGCGTTCTGTATTTTCTAAATGTTTATTTACAATAATGATAATACTCCCATCCATCAGAGCAGTACAGTAGGCCAGAACAGAATACTGGGAAAAGGGAGAACGCTGAACAATCATAAACATCTGTGAGAACAAGAGAGCAGGGAGAGAGAGGGTAAAATGGGAGTAATGGTTGAGAATGACTGAAGTGAAGGAGTGTAAATGTCAGAGTAGATTAGGCCATATTCATAACAAAGTGAGCGGATGTCACTGTGGGAGAGTCCATGAGGACGTGTGTGTTTATGTGTTCAGCCACTAAACTCATTAGATAAGAGACTTTTGTTTTCCAGAACCAGTTGCATTTAAAAAAATAAAAATGAATATATATATGATATTCTTCCCTCATAATATAATATGCAATATATGCATCAGAACAACTTTTTTGACTTTTAGTTGTCATAACAGACACCATGCATAAACATCAATGATCAACTTTCAAATGTGATTTTATTTTGCTTTAAGTGCAGTTACTAAGGTGAGGTTAGTGAACACTATAAGAATTCTTTTTCGGTCCATTCTCTGTCCATATTTAAGTTAGAAAAACAATCATTAATTGAATCCTTGAGGAATGTGAACCATTAAGCTGAATCAGAATCATTTTAAATTATTTTCAAATCCCACCCCTAGACTAGAGGGATGGCGAAGGAAATGGACCCTCAGGGGACCGAGAGACAGAGGCGAAACCAAAAAAAATTCGGGTTTCCAGTTTTTCTTCTCGTGAGAATCCCAAACTGCACTCGGAGGGAAGCTGAACCCAAACCACCATGTCTGAGAAACAATCACAAACCCCATATGGCAAGTTTTAAAAAAGCTAAGAAAGTGATGAACATGCTAAAAAAAACCAAAAAAAAAACCATCCCTGTGTGTTAAGAAATGGGCTTCGAACACTTCCTCCAGCACAGTAGAAGTAAAACAACCTATTAGCCGTGACTTAAAGGTTACTGGCATCTGGATGAGAACATGCAGATCCTGAGTTGTCTTAATGAACTTTAGCACATGCTCTGTGAGCGAGAAACGCCTAAGAATCAGTCTGACCTGTACGGCGACATCTTCGGTCTCTGTGGGCCGCAGCTGCCTGCGCATGGGCTGCTCGTAGTTGTCCATACGATAACGGCCCTTCCTGTTGATAGCCTTAGTCTAAAATGATAAAAACAAAAAGAGAAATTAAGGGAAAATTAAAAGAAATAATTCATCTAAAAATGCAGTTTTTGATTGTCCTTTTAGGAGTTTGACAGCTCCAGATCACTACAAACTGTTACTGTTATAGGATGAATATTTCACTCTTGAATATTTGTGACATCCCATATCATTTTGAATCAAAAAGGGCAGTTTGAGGTTAAACATGATTAAAAACAAAGAAAAAAAGACAGTTTCAAGGTTTATCTTTAATAAAACAAGGTATCAATTTTGAAATTGACAATTTTATTACAATATTCAAACAATAATGCCATTTTAACGCTCTTTAATGTGGTGTGACAGATTACCAGAAAATGTATCACTATCATAAAGCATATCGCTAAAATTGTAAATATGTTGTTAAATATATGCACTGTGATGTAAACAATTAACTATATAAATAAGTAATAATTATATATTTATATTCTTTTTTATATTTAATATGTATAATATTTAATCATTTAATATTTAATATGTGGTGTGACATTGGCAGAAACTTATATTGCTATAATAAAGTTGCAAATTTTCTTTGTTAAATATTGTTAAATATATTCACTGTAATATAAATTAGTTTAATAAATTATTAATTAATGTCTTCTCTTTTTTAGAGTATTAAATAGTATTTGTACTTAACCTATTATTTATGTCTTACATGTAAACTTGAATAATTCTCCCAATTCTGTCCAGAAAAAACAAATCCTGAAAATTGCTTGGAATCTTTTCCAATTTCTTCAAAAATAATATTTTATCATAGCCGCCATTTAAATTATTATATCTTGAGGATGGGTTGGAGTAGAAACGTAATAAATAAATAACAAGAAAGCATAAAACTCAGAATGTGTTTTCTATGTCAAAACGACTCAAAAATATGGAGCAGCTCACATTTCTACTTCTGTGTTCCAGTGAAAAAACAACAGCACATGGGTTTTTTAAAAATATAATGACAGAATTTTGGGTCAGCTAACATCACATGACACTCAAAAGCTGCTGTCAGATCCTAAAACAAGGAACATGAGCTCCCGCTTGCATCAAGCCACATGATTTTCCCATCTTAACACTATTTCTTCTCCTGGAACACCCTTCTTCCTGTCACAGTATACATTTCCATCCTTAACCCCACTCTCTCGTTCCCTCCCTTTCCTCACCCTTTGCTCCAGCTCTGCTCCTCTCTGGGGATGTGTAGTTTTAGTCCTGTCATATATTTGTCCCTCTATCCGAGAACAGCTGAGGGCCACTGCATGACCAGAGAGAGGAGCTTCTCTTTAACACGTTTACGAGATCTCGGCTATGCTGGCTCAGAAATGACCAGCTCCCGTTTCTGCCCCCTAAATGTGGGATAGTTGTCTCTAGAGACATGAGCATGTGGAGTCTCATGTTTGCTGTTATTGGAGGTCATGTAGAGTGTTATGGCGTCAAGTTTATCTCAGGTAGAATCCCTGAGACACTTCACAGACACAAATACAAGAGTTTTGAAAATATTTAATGCCGCTATTTGCTTGAGTTGCTAAATATAACTGTTTAAATGATGTAATTAAATGTAAAAAAAATGAATAAATTGTCTGGCTTGTTGAGAAGAATTGTACTATTACCTTTTTTTATTTTAACATGGCAGAAAATAAAACGTGTGGAAAAAAGTCCCACAAAAAAAGTTAGCAACCTGCTAAAAAACACTAAAAACCCTTCTTCAGTTTTGCATAGGCATGCAGCCCTCATATTTTCATTACAATTTTTTTTAAATTTGTAAATTAAATTAATGGCCACTTATGTTCTCAGCATGTTTCAGCATCTGAATATGTTCTCAGCGTTTGGAATTAAAAAACAAAACAAAACAGAATTTCCAGTGAGATAATATGTAAACTTTAATTTGTTGATGATATTAATTTGTATTCTCTTGTTCAGTTACAGGGCAAAAAATGTCCCAGTTAATCAACATATAATATTTCTCCCCTAAAACTGATCCAAGAACATTCCATCCATTTTTAAACTTCATAAAAAGCTGCTCTGATGCCAAATATATTACGGAATGCTTTCCAAAAAACTAAAAAGAATATAAAAATGAAATTATCACATGCAATCCCAACCAGTTTAGATGTTCCACATCATGCAAATTGACTATATCAGAAACAGTTCCTATGAAAACAGCTCTGCTGAACTTTAAGGCTTGAAATAGTATTGAGAAATGTCTTAAGGTGCAGTCACATGGCAACATTTTGTGGGCATAAAAGGTCCATTGCCAATATTGTAGTAATAAAGCAAGTTGCTTTCAAACCAAGCAGCTTTCGGTTGGTCAACACAGCAAATTCGAGTAACCAACTTGAACCTTTTGTGAAATCTGTGGAAACCTTTCTCCATCACGCGAAATTCCCAATTATGTAGATTCCTGTTGAAATTACTGGGTTTTGTCTATGAAAATTCACCAAGTGATTGTAAATTTGATCACACATGCAAGGTGCAAATTCTTGTGTGAGCACTCACATCCCCGTGGTATTTGTATTTCCTGCCGACCTCTAGAGACATGGACATTTCTCCGTTTCTCGAGCTGTCGTCTCCAATCTCATCACTTTGCAGGAACTCGCTGAGCTTCTGTACACTGCAGACATCAACTGATCAGATCCTCCCAGGAAAGTAATTAATTGTTAATCTGATTAATTGTTTGGTTAAGCGACATACCTGACAAGGGCCTTGACGGCAAACCTGACCACTGTGGATAACAGGAAGAGTGGAGTGACCAGGATGTGGAATAGAGCCAAAGAGGCAAATGCCTTGGCTGGACTGAGCCTGACCTCTTCAATATAGGCATGTGTGACAAAGGTCTACAAGAACAAGAAGAGTACTATGGTCTACATGATGGATAAAATACAGCTAATTAAAGCTCTCATGATGCTTCTCTTACCGCCAACACTGCAGCAATGGGGATGGCAGCATTCATAAATACTGTGGAGATAAAAAGTGCCAGCAGTTATTTTCAAAAAGATGCAAAAACGTAACAAACTATTATCACCAAACAGCCCTTATTCCGAAAGTTTAGTAAGCAAGAATATGTACTGAGGGTGGAGAAATTGTAAGGGGAGGGGTTTATGTATGTGGGCGTGACATATGATGGAGGGAGGAGCCTCTCATACTGGACATTGAAGTGTAGAGAGCAAAAGTCTTGAGACTGGTCAGCTCTTTTCCTCGGGTCTCTTCTACACGGTCACAGAAGATGTTCTCCCATGCATAGAGCTTCAGCAGCTTTATTCCTTTTAGGATCTCTGTAGTCTTTTTAAGACGGTCTGTTGAGTAGTCCTAAGAAAATATATAGAAGTCACAAACATGAACTTGGTGGTGTATTGACAGCATGCACATGCACAAAGGTGTAAGTAAAGCTCACCAGCGTGCTCTTTTGAGTGTCTGCCAACTTGGTAGCGATGAGGTACTGAACCGGGGCCAGCAGCAAAATGACGCCGGCCCCTATCAACGCGCTGTTACCCAACAAATAATACAGCAGGATCACTCCCATAATAATCTATGAACAGAAATACTTTATGTTTTGCTTAGGAACACAAATGATTTAGTGTTTTCACAAACGCAGGACTGTTTTTGCTATGATATACCTGAACTGGCATGGCCCACAGGTTGGGGCATAAGAAGAGAAACCACATGAGCTGATTGGTTTCTATGGCAACGAGATTGTTAATCTGGCCGAGGGTCATCTCTCCCATGGACATGTTTGAAGTGGAGAGACGCAGAATTTTATTGTAGATCATTGCCTAGAGGACGAGATCCAACACATGAATAACAAAAAAACTTTAATGCTAACTTTGACTAGACTAAACTAAAATACAATGCATCATGACATATCAGATAACAGAACAGACTGAATAGAACATATAGTCATCAGTGTTATTGTGGTAATATTTATATAACATTATAATATTTCCTAATATTTTGAAGTAATTTTCAATATAATTAGATAATTAACTAATTATTTTTATATTTCTTTTAAAATTTAGTTTTAGTAATTTTGTCATTTTTATTACTTTTTGTTATAATTAAATATTTCTATTTAGCTTCATTTAATATTAGTTCTAGTAATTTTAGAACCTCAAGGGCTTCATTTAATTTTATGTTTTTATGCTAATATTTATACTTTTTTCAATTAACAATTTCAATTAACAAAAACATTTAATACTTTTAGTACCAGTTTACAATAACAACACTGACAGAACAGAACAGAACAGAACAGAACAGAACAGAACAGAACAGAATAGAATAGAATAGAATAGAATAGAATAGAATAGAATAGAATAGAATAGAATAGAGTAAAACAGACCAAATAGAATGGGACAAAAAATATAAAGAGTAAAAAAAGAACAGGAGAAAGAATAGAATAGAATAGAATAGAATAGAATAGAATAGAATAGAATAGAATAGAATAGATTCAACAGGACAGAGTAGAAAGAATAAAATTCAGAATACAGGACAAAGTAGAGTACAGGAATAATGGGACAAAGTACAGTAGTATAGACTCAAACAGGACAAAGCAGAATAGAATAGAATAGAATAGAATAGAATAGAATAGAATAGAATAGAATGGGACAAAGCAGATAATAACATAATTAGAAACATAACTGAAATGAACAATAGAATAGAATAGAATTCAGTAGAACAGAGTAGAAATAATAACAGACAGAATATGGGACAAAGTAGAATAGAAAAGAATGGGACAAAGTACAGTGGTATAGAATCAAACAGGACAAAGCAGAATAGAATAGAGCAACTTCACTTTTTAAGTTAAGAATTTGTCTAATATAATATTTTGTATTATACAATATAACTTGAAGTGTGTAGTACAGACTGATGAAATATAAATTAGTCTGATAATTCGCTTCATGTTTGTTTCATGTTTCCAGTAAACTCTCTGAAACTTACAAGCAGCGCCCCGCGCAGGTTAATGCCGGTTTCTATTGTGACGTAGTAGGAGGCCTGCAGGAATGTTCGCTGCAGCACGAGTGCCAGGAACAGCAGAACCGCCAGAACAGATGTATTCTGCAGCAGCTCAGTGGAAAACATGAAGTACACCCCAAAAGTCATGTTCGCTGTCTGACAGGACATAAACAGAGTAGGAACACACATAAAAACACTTCGGCATTTCAGCGCTCACTGATGTCATACACAAGCATACACACACACTAAAATAAAAAGAAGGAGCCACTTAAACAGAGTGTTGCTAGCAGCAATGTGTGTGTGAGAGGGAGTGTGATTTGAGTGGGGAATTTTCCATGTCACACAGTACGTCTGCTCTGGCTTCATTTTATCACACACATTTTATACAGTGACCCCAAAATGTATTTGAATTGAAGCCAAACTTAAATATGATCAATTATTTTAATTATAATACACTATAAAATAAATAACACACACTGCCGTTCAAAGGTTTGGGATTGAATTTTTTTTGTTGTTTTCTTATGCTCAGCAGGGCTGTATTTATTTGATTAAAAATACAGTACAATACTGTAATATTGTGAAATATAATTACAGTTTAAAATAAATGTTTTCTATTTTAATATATTTTATTATGTAATTTGTTCCTGTGATGACAAAGCTGTTACTCCAGTCTCCAGTCCCCCAAGTTCACAATAATGGAATTTATTTTAATAGACATTATTTTTGTAACAATGTAAAGGTCTTTACTGTCATTTTTGATAAATGTAATGCATCCTCTCTAAATAAGTATTATTATTTATTTTTTTAATAATACATATTGTTTAAAATTAAAAGAAAAGGTATTTGCTAACACTTGGTTGCAGACACTATGACAAGATAAATGCAATGACATCATTCATTCAATCAGCGAGTTTTTATCACATCCTGAGTTTTCCACACTGAATCCATCCTTATCTAAACCTCAGGAGTGTTTTTCAAACACATATGACATCATGGTCATCTGAGCAAGGAAAACACTGTTTGAAATCTAATAATTGCTGTCATCTTTTGGCAATGACCTACAGTCCTGTCATTAAATTAACGCCTCTGTGACATCACACAGGAAGTGATAAATAGCAAGGCAAAACAGCAGATATCAGACAGTAGATCATTCTCTACAACATACTGTCATGTTGCACCCAGGAAAATTAAATATAGTGTAATTAGTAGCATAACCAGCAGACCAGTGTCTGCAGCAAATCATTTAAATGACAGCTATTTCAACATCCTAATCAACATCCTAAATTATTTAACAAGGCACATAATGAATGGGTTCCAAAGTAAATGAGATAATATCAAATTGCTGTGAGACAGTGACTGGATTGTGATATATTTCCATGACATAAGTTGTGTAGTTTCCTTTCATCCCTCCATTTCCCTGTTTTGACATCTCTCTGGTATGTGTTTGCAATTGACAGTTGTTTGTATCCTTGAATTTTCCTTCTCAATTGAATGAATAACGAATAATTGAATTTTTTTTTTTCTTAAAACAGGACAAATTATGTACAGTACAAAAACTCACTTTTTAAAAACAAAAAAGCAAGACTTGCGGCCAGATTCACTTGCGCCAGCACAAACCATCATTTGGTGTTAAAATAGTACTGTCAGGATTTACTAAAGACACGCATTGAAGAAATAGCGCTGAAAACGCATGGACACAGTTATTTTTGCGCCTGACCTTATTGAATATGCAGTTGAAGGAGTTTTCCTTTTAGACACAAAATTTATGGTAGGAGAGTATTAAAATTAATCACGCAACGTGATTTACTAACGTTTGTGCTTGTCAAATTACTGGTATTTGTGCCATTATTTAATGCCCAAAAAAAGCAGGCTTAAAGCAGGTGGTAATTTGCACTGCTCTTGGTAGATTGCTCTGGTCATTATGGAAATGATCTGTCTGCGTCTGTGTTCTTTAATGTGTGCATTGTTGGTAAATCACCTGCAGAATTGACTCCTCCCATCTGCACTTTTATGGAATTCCACTCTAATGCTAATTTGCCCTGTTTAGTAAATCTGGCCCTTGATATTTTCTGTAATTTTGCTTCTCAAGTAAATGTATCTTGAAATGTGTCTTAGAATAATTCAATTTTCTAACTGGAAAACAAGAATTATTCCATCACAACCCGTTGGACAACCCGTGTTCCCTTCCTGTTTGCCCATATTTGGTTCTGTTCCTGTTCTCATTAATTCATTGTCTAATTACTAGTTAATCACCTTCATTGTGTGCACCTGTCTGGCCCTTGTTATCTGCCCTATATTAGTTCCTGTCCATTGAGTTCTAGTTGGTCGGTTATTGCTTATGTTACCCTGTGTGTGTGTTGGACTTCATCTTTGAATTATATTAAATGGATTATTCTCTTCAACCTTCATTCGTCATGTGACTATTTGTGTGTGCACAGCACAGAGACCGTGACTTATACTGAGTAAGAAAATCATTTTTTGCAATGTTTTCTATTCTCACAATACCACGAAAAGCATCTGTAGCTATATTGACAGACTATCAAAGATGGTGACACACACACAAGATAAACATATTCAACACTCTAAAATGAGATGAAACGCACACCTTATTTGTCCTGTCAATCTCTGTTGAATTATGCAGGTGTTCCACAATCCCAGAGATGCAGAGTGGTCCAGCAAAGCCCAGCAAGTCCGCCATGTACCGGAAAGTGCTGCTGAGGAGTATTGACCCCCCGAATGCCCGGTACATGGACTTCCAGATGGATGGGGATTTCTCTGGGTCCTCTGTTTTCTGCTGTCAGAATTATACAAGCAAAGAGACATTGGTCAACTGACACTTCTCATTATTACAATGTCATTAAATATGAAAATGTTGTTCCTTTTATATTATAATATTTGCTCTTAAACCTTCGATCATCTACACATACCCTCTGTTCCTCATAGGAGTCTTTCAGACGCATATAGTTAGTCAAGGCCCTCATCGCGATTGGCAGTTTGCCAATCTTCTTCAGCTCAATGGGTCTCTTGTGGGCTCCAATGATGAGCGGGTTCATCCACCAATATGTTGCCTTGGAGAGGAGGTTGACGAAGGGCTGGAGGAACCGCACGCCCAAGTCCTGCAAGTCTTCTGGGGGCTTCACCCTCTGGGGGTTCGCAAAGAACACGTACTTCTGCAGGTAAGAAAAAAAATAAAAGATACAGGTCATATGGTTTGTTAGTAGAATGTAATTACCCTACTGAACAGATTAGCACATTGTGTTTTGGATGTTGGAGTTGGATTTTGTTCACTTTAACTACTTAAACAGCCTGACTATCTTGGTCAACCAGAAAGAATGCTGGTCAAGCAGTTTTGATGGTGAAAGTCATGGCGATATGTCTATCAGATAATACAGCATCAAAACCAACACAAAGCAACCTGAACCAGAACAGAAATCCCCACCAGTTCAAGCTGTTTTTTTCAGCAGGTTAGCGACTTGTTGGTTTTATAAAACTGTCTGCAATTAATGGATAAAAATCTGCCATGCCATAAAATAAATATTAGAGGCATATAAATTAAAAATAATGGGAAAAAAACTTTTGCCACATGACCCTAGTTCAACTCACCCTGACTCTGATAACGTTGATCTCGACAGCCATGAGCAGGCCATACAGCACCACTAGCAAAGCTGTGATACAGAAACGGAGATGTTGCACCCCCAAGCTCGCCTCTGCAAACTTCCATAACTTTATCATCTTGGTGAAGAAAGCCAGAATCCAATAAATAAATAAGGCTGTGAAAGAGTTTTTCTGAGGTTAGTTCTCTTTCTCATACAGAATTACAAGAACAGAAACAAACTAAAATATGAATCAACCATTACATGTTGCCAAGCAACACTCGACTGAAAGTGTTTTATTTAAATTAGAGGACCGAAACTAACTCTTATATAATGGAGGAGATGAATCGGCAACATTCAAAGTACATTTTATTATTAACAGCCAGCATCACATTTGAATAATGAAATGGACATTGATTTACCCAGCAGCAGTTTGGGGAAATTGGCTGTTTCTATATTGTGATAATATACAACTGATGTTGTGGCCGCTATGAAGCCCATCAGTGCTGGCATGAAGAGGTGCAAGTGATTGGACTCCATCTGCCTACAATGATCCATTCATACACAAAGAAACATAAATGCATAATGGTCATAAACACTCAAATATTTTGAATGTGTGTTGAAACCCACGTATTGGAGACGATTCCCTCTGCGATCTCGCACACATGCACAAACAGCAGTGTGAAGGTGAGGATCCAGCGCAGGTTGTGGCCAGGAAAGTGCAGCCAGGTGTTATGATGGATCTGCACCTTTGAGCTCTGGCTACCCCAACCTGGACACAAACACATATGTATAATTATATTATTCCCTTGTGTGTCTAATATAATATACAGATAACATTTACTTTGTTAATCTGCATCCTGTATCTGTCCCCGCCTGTCTCGATTTTTCATTGTTTTCCTTTCTTTGGCTAATGGTGTAGTAATTCTGCTATGGGAAACATGTTTTCATAATGAGACTGAATGAGGGATGGCACTGACGCCATTGTGGCGTCAGAGTAAAGGATTTTTTGAGATCGATCAGAGTAAAGGCTCTTTGGGGAGCCAATACAGATAATGAATTGGCCCATTTAGTTCTGATACAGTGTCTAGGCCCCTCAGCTTTTGAAGGCATGATGTATGCCACCACTTAAGAAATGGCTTCCTTGAAAATTGGCTACATGTCTCAGAAAGTTGAATTGGAATGCCAAGAACTAGAATTTACTGAGCTTTAATCCAATGAAATTCACATATCACACAACAGGCATTCAATTTAAGGGTTAAGCCTCCAAATAAATAAGTGAATTATTATAAAATAAATTAAATTAAAAAAACAAGAATTCTCAATTAAGCGATGCTGAAGTAGGAAGGTAGGAAGATGAGGGATTCTGAATAATCAGGTTCTTTAATGGAGTAAACGTATTCAACAACAGGAATAACAGCATAAACATATTTGTTACGGGGTTGACGAGACGTGAGACGTGCGGATCCATTCGCAAGGCTTTATTAGTAAACATGGTCAAGACAGGCAGGGTCAAATAACAGCAGACTGGTATGGCAGAGGCAAGACACAGAAAAATCCGAAGGGCAGCGTGGGTCGACGATCAGCGTACAGTATCCAGACAGGGCAAGGCAGAGAGAATAATCCAGGAACACGGGCAGGAATCAAGACACAGGAAGACTAACTATGAAAACAGGGAAACGCTTTGTAAGGTAGACGGGCTAACAATACTCGGCAGTGAGCAAGAGCAAGTCCCAGACTTAAATAATGATTGATGGTGATTGTGAAATTGTGATCAGGTGTGGGCGAGATAGTGAACAGGTGTGCGTGTCGTCAGTGCAATGGATTGTGGGAAATGGAGTCCAGTGTGTTGTGAGTGAAGTCAATGTGGTGAACGGGTGACCTCTAGTGGTGGTTGACCGGGAGAGCATGGACAGGATTCGTAACATAGCCCCCCCCCCCCCAAGGAGCGGCTTCTAGACGCTCCGATACAATTAAGGAGGGCAGTGGAGCGGAGGCGGAACAGGGGGAGGGATGGAGGGCCAGATCCCTGCGGAAGTGCAGAGGCCGGGGATCGAGGCAGAGCCGGCAGGGCAGGAAACCAGGGCGGAGCCAGATGGCACGGGAGCCCACCAGGGCGGAGCAGGCGGAACGGGAGCCCACCAGAGCGGAGCAGGCGGGACGGGAGCCCACCAGGGCGGAGCAGGCGGAACGGGAGCCCACCAGGGCGGAGCAGGCGGGACGGGAGCCCACCAGGGCGGAGCAGGCGGGACGGGAGCCCACCAGGGCGGAGCAGGCGGGACGGGAGCCCACCAGGGCGGAGCAGGCGGGACGGGAGCCCACCAGGGCGGAGCAGGCGGGACGGGAGCCCACCAGGGCGGAGCAGGCGGGACGGGAGCCCACCAGGGCGGAACAGGCGAGACCGGAGCCCACCAGACCGGAGCAGAGGACCGCCACGGCGGAGCAGATGACCACCAGACCCGAGCATAAGACCACCACGGCAGGGCAGACAACCACCAGACCCGAACAGAAGACCACCATGGCAGGGCAGAGGACCACCACAGGGAGGCAGACAGGGCAGGAACCCATGACAGAGACTGGGATCTGGGGAGAACAAGGACAGACAACACAGAGAGTCCTTGTTGCAGGGCAGGACGGGACCAGAGTGCACCTGGGCGAAGCAGGAGACCCCCAGAACCAGACAGCTGACCACCACCGCTGAACAGACAAAGCCGGAGCCCACCAGTGTGGCGTAGACTGGGTGAGAATCTCCACGGTAGAGTGGACTGGCCAGGAAGCCAGGGCAGGATCAGGGATCTGGGGAGAGCAGAGACAGACACCACAGGGAGAACAGAGACAGACAACACAGAGAGAGTCCTCATGGTCTCAGGAGCTGGGACCGGGCAGGTCGAGAGCTCGTAAACGGTCTCTATGGCTGTGGCAGGACAGGAGGAGGATATGCAGATGGCCTCCATAGCCGTGACTGAGCAGGGCGAGGAGTTACAGACGGCCTCTTTGGCCGTGACAGGACAGGGCGTGAGTTCACAGACGGCCACTTTAGTCGTGACTTGAGCTACCGGAAGTTCTGGAGTGGCCTCTGTGGGGCGCTCAGGAGGAGCGGGCTCTAGGGGGCGCTCTGGAGGAGCGGGCGCTTGAGGACGCTCTTGCAGCGCGGACGCTTGAGGATCGGGAACGGCACTCCTGGCCGTGACTGGAGAACAGGATTCTCGGGATTCGGGATCGGCACTCTTGGCCGTGACATGAGAACTGGATTCTCGGGATACGGGTGTAGGTGCCACCACTTCGAGAGGTTCTGCAGCCGAAGCCGCCACCTCTGGAGGCACTGGAGCAGACTCGTGAACAGGAGAGACCTCAGGAACAGACTCGTGGACAGGAGAGACCTCAGGAGCACAGTGTGCAGCCCACACACTCAAAATGGCGACCGCCATAACGGGAAGCACTGAGGTCAGGGGAACAGTCTCTGTAACAGCCAGGGTTGAGGCCCTGGGAATGCCAGCTACTCGCACCGACATCAGTGGTGGGTCCATCACACTGGATATCAGAACTCGAAGGACTGACCTTGAATCTGTGGTAACAGCCTCTGGCAGTTCGGCGGAGGCGTGAAGAGACTCTGGCTGGGCCAGGCGTGACGTGCTGTGACTCTGGCTGGGCCAGGCGTGACGTGCTGTGACTCTGGCTGGGCCAGGCGTGACGTGCTGTGACTCTGGCTGGGGCAGGCGTGACGTGCTGTGACTCTGGCTGGGGCAGGCGTGACGTGCTGTGACTCTGGCTGGGGCAGGCGTGACGTGCTGTGACTCTGGCTGGGGCAGGCGTGACGTGCTGTGACTCTGGCTGGGGCAGGCGTGACGTGCTGTGACTCTGGCTGGGGCAGGCGTGACGTGCTGTGACTCTGGCTGGGGCAGGCGTGACGTGAGCAGACTCTGGCTTGGCAGAAATTATGCTACGTGGTGGTGTTGTGGCCACTAGTTTGCGAGTGAGTGCGGTGTTGAGTTCCTCTGCGACACCCACAGTGAATGAAGAGCCCACACACAGCAAAGCATAGTCCATAAATTGAGTGAGTGAAGCACGAGGACCCTCACGGATTAACTGCTGTTTGAGTGGCTGATTAATGCCCTCACAAAAAAAAAATCTATTAACAGATAGTCCGGTAGATGTGAGTCATTAGCCAAAGCCAAATACTCAGCGATGTAATGCTCTAGGGATCGTGTGCCTTGCTTAAGGGTCAATAATAAGAAGGCTACATCCATACCTGACCGAAGTTCGTCAGAAAAGCTGCTGGATCCATGTTGGGCCGAGTATTCTGTTACGGGGTTGACGAGACGTGAGACGTGATGATCCATTCGCAAGGCTTTATTAGTAAACATGGTCAAGACAGGCAGGGTCAAATAACAGCAGACTGGTATGGCAGAGGCAAGACACAGAAAAATCCGAAGGGCAGCGTGGGTCGACGATCAGCGTACAGTATCCAGACAGGGCAAGGCAGAGAGAATAATCCAGGAACACGGGCAGGAATCAAGACACAGGAAGACTAACTATGAAAACAGGGAAACGCTTTGTAAGGTAGACGGGCTAACAATACTCGGCAGTGAGCAAGAGCAAGTCCCAGACTTAAATAATGAGTGATGGTGATTGTGAAATTGTGATCAGGTGTGGGCGAGATAGTGAACAGGTGTGCGTGTCGTCAGTGCAATGGATTGTGGGAAATGGAGTCCAGTGTGTTGTGAGTGAAGTCAATGTGGTGAACGGGTGACCTCTAGTGGTGGTTGACCGGGAGAGCATGGACAGGATTAGTAACAATAACTTTAAGACACGACAAAGAATATTACTGAACTCAAGGCTTATAAAGAACACAAACTAATGAGGAAACAAGATGATTAATACAAAACAGGTGAATGGAATAAACGATGATTAACTAATGACAAGAAACTGACCAAATAAGGACAAACAGAAACTAAACTGAAACCAACACGTGACAATAATATAATGAATTATGAAAATTACAGTGAATAGTTTTTTTTTTTTTTTTTTTGTCATTCCATTTTTATACTACTTCCTTATATTTAAATTATAATGAAGAATTGCAATGATGTGCTTTTCTAGCATGGTAAATAAAATAATATAAAATATAATAAAGTAAAAATCTATCGTATCATTAAAGAAATAAAAAATAAATAAAATCTATCATATCATCAACTAAAATAAAACACTAGAATTCTTAATTAAATTTTGAACGGAACGCAACCTTGTAACCAAATGCAGAACGTGAATGGTTGTTTAAGCGGGAAAAAAGACAAGGGCATTCATACCAATGAACAGGATGGGGAAGGTGATGAAGAGAAGAAATACATGAGGGACAAGGTTGAGGGCGTCCACGAAGCAGCCATTGTCCAGGACTCCATCGTCCACACTGTAGGCATTACTACCTCTGTCGTTCCCACAGAAAGACAAGGCCATGTCACCTGACTAGGCTGAAGGAGCCTGGGCATGGTTACAAAATGCATGTATGTTAGATTTGAATATACAGCATTCAGTACAGACAAATACAATCTAAAAAAATTATGTATTTAATGAAAAATCAAGTGTTCTTTTACTTAAACTGCCAGCTTTGAGTCTAAACTGACAGCACTGAAAGCAGTATTCCTGTAATCATTATTGACTAAGAGGTCCGGCAAAGTATTTGACTACGTTGATCCTCTACTGATAATCAGTGTAAGAGCAAGATTAACAAACCCTCTCTAGCGACACTGCCTGTACCTCTCAGCCAATTCATTTACCAGCAAAGTTTAATTTCTCATAAAGGATAGCTGCATTATACAACATCACAACAGACAGTAATGTTTGCTTGGGCAGAATATACTCTACTAGACTGAAGCTTGCGTGCTGTGTATCCTCAGGTGACCCATCAAAGTGTGTGTTTTACAGTGTTTTGTACATTATAAAATGTATAAATTAATTATAAAAGTAGTTATTAAAATATATTTATTTTTTAACAAATATTTAAATTACATGAACATATCTGTATTATGGTTATACCCGTGGATATTTTAGTATAACTGTTATTATAGTAATAGTTTGAATTACTTTCTATTTTAATTTTAGTTCACGTTTTAGCAATTTTGTTGTAGTTTTAGTTATTTTAGTACGTCAAGATAAACTAAATGAAAATGAGAGATTTTGCTTTAGAAAGCTGAAATAAAATAAGTTTTTATATATTTTTATTGCATTTCAAGTAACAAAAATAGTTTGATAGTTTTAGTTAACTATAATAACCCTGGTCATATCATCATGATATCACATATAATAATTACTACATTGCCAGAAAAAAGTTTTGCATTTATATTTAGCAAAAACTGAAAAGTAAAGTAGAGTTTTTAGTTAGAAATGCTATTAGCATATAAGGCTGTGAAAGCCTATTAAATGTTGATTCATTTATTCCACAACCAAAGTGTCTGATAAAAAGGACTACCAGTAAAGTAAATAGTGTTTGGCTGGTCACGTGATCACAACATGTCGGCCCTCATGAGGCAACCCTCCATGTAAAACAAAACAGCTTATATTAGGCTACTGATATGACTGGAGTCGTCATAATTTATTCAATTTATTTAGTGCAACTTTAAGATACTGCAGGACTGAAAAATCATGGATGGTCTTATTGATATTATTAACAAATGTCTTACAGAAACCAAAGAATGAATTGCTGTGCCTTGGTTGACGTGAAATTAAGTGAATTACAAAGCAAAGCCCATGACAAGTGCATTAAATAGAGTACAGTACAATAGTCTCCTTATTCATACTCAATACTATTGTGTAAAACACTGTTGTTCATGATTATTATTATTATAGGATACCACCCACTCTGACAGCTATATAAATCCCTCCACATAACTGACAGTCAGACGTTGTCTTTCCTCTACTTATGAGTTTTATCTAGCATGAATAGTAAATAAAATACTATTCCCATAGTGGCATTATAAAATAAAACCCACAGTGACAGTCATATATAATAATTAAATAAGCACTTACCAAAATAATTGCTCTGCTTTAGTAGCTTTTCATGCCCGTTGCTGGTGTTAGAGAGAGTAATGCACAGGGAATATTATTTTTAGCTGCAGTGTATCAGCTGCTCATGGTCTCTCTCTCTCTCTCTAGTTCTTGGATCGAATTTCCAAACCTGAACAGGAATGTTGGCATGAATGTATGGACCCTCCTGAGAAAATACAGATCGACACTGTGGCAGCGTCTAAAAATCTTGTGAGCTGCCTGCCTACACAGCATTTTTGGCCATCATGGGTGTGTGTGATGCCCAAACAAGCTGTCTAAACAGAGAGAAATTAGTAATTGACTGAAAAGTAAAAAAAGAAAAATTATGCTATATAAATGATAATTTTTTTTTATCATTTATTATATAAATTAATTTTCACACAAATTAAATTAAATTAAATTAACGAATACTATTTTTTTTTTTAAATATTCAATATTTCCCTAAAATTCAAATGATTCTGTGTACATTTCTTTAAGCAATTTATTTTAAATATCAGTAATGTAAATTATATTTAACATAATTATATTCTTGTTTTTTGGACAGTTTAGAAATGTAAAATATTATTTATTTATTTAGCACCATTCTGCATAATTTCTGAAAAAATATTCTGAATTTTTTAAGCAAGTTCAACATAATGCTCATAAACAGTTCATAAACACTAGCACATCCTGTCTAAGTGCACCTTTTGCTCCACCAGTTTCTGGCAATGGTACCATTTACCATTTCTGTTTTCCCAGCATGCACTGAGGGCTGAGGCATGAACGATTATGGAAGCATTTTTACTAGTTTGCTTAATTTTGTCATAATGTTTTGTAGATTATTGTCTTGTGGATGTCAAGAGGTGTTAATGGTGAGTGTTTGTGTTTAAATGTGCATTTTGCTCTCCATTTAGATTATTAAAAAAAGAGAGATACCTAAAAATTAACACTTAATCTAAAGGTATTTGTTGAAATGACTCAATTTTAAGGAGCTTACTTGATGTTATAAACATAGTTGCATTTAATTTTGCTTATAACTGTATAAGTTACTCGTACAGTAACTGTAATCGGTACACCAAGTCACATGGTTTTTGCTTCACTCTTACCTGACAAAGAAACACAATGAAACCTCGATTTAACCTAGTTCTGATCATTTATAAGTGACATATCTCTACATGAGCACACTGAACCATGCCATTCAGCTTATGATAGTACAACCGCGTGTAAAATGTAATTAAATGCACAATAATATCAACACGTTCATAGAAGGCCATTGTAAATGAGATAAGGCAGTGAACGTCATTCAGAATCAACCTCTGGCATTTGAATGAATTCATTTAAGATGTAATGCGCCAAGACTGCGGACACACTTACCTAGATCTCTCCGGTTGTAGGTTTTGTCATCTATGCTTGCAGTAAATACGCTCCGACATTAGACAGTGAACGCGATGGTGTTGTATCTCCTTGTCCTTGCGGTATTGAAGAAAGCGCGCATCACTGCTTCGGCGTAGCGTTGCTATGGCGTCAGATATAAAGGAGGGATGCCCGAGCTCCTGATGTAGGTCACATCGTGAATAACTGGATCATACTGAAGATTCACAGACAGGTGCCTAAAATTACTCACTAAAACAAAGAGGATTTACTGGCGGCTGTACAGATAAAAGAAAGATAGAATGTGGGATGTGCGGTACATTACGCCGCATAAAGGACAGAAAGTCATGCATAATAATTTCATTATTATGGGGGGGGGGATTTCGGACATAGATTTCGTATGCAGGCTATAGGCACAAGCCCCAGTGGCAATAATAAAAAAAAAACTTTTACTCTTAGTTTACTGCATGTGCTTTTCTTTTCATGGCCCTATACAAAATATTAAACCTGTCAGTCCTTCAGAAAGAAAGAAATATTTTCATGGGAGTTGTAGTTTCTTTTTGTTCACAATTGTAGTTTGTAAACGATTAAAAAAATTGTATAGCCTGTTTATCTACGTCTGTCCCTCTTTCCATTTGTTTATCTATCTATCTATCTATCTATCTATCTATCTATCTATCTATCTATCTATCTATCTATCTATCTATCTATCTATCTATCTATCTATCTATCTATCTATCTGTGTCTGTCTGTCTGTCTGTCTGTCTATAGTTGTTTTAATCTGTTACTTCTTTGTTTTGTAAATTTATCGATGCAAAATCAAAAAATTGGGGAAACCCTGGTTGCATGTGCCAAATGTTAATGATCTTCAAAGCCACTGATTGACTGATGCTGGGACTTCATGGGAAGCAGGACTTTCACTCCAGAGGGAACTCAAAGGTCACAGATGGTTTGGAGCCTGAAGTGTGATGAGAACTGCTGCAGGGTGTATTTGTGTGTGTGTCTGAGGGACGTAAGGGTGTGTGCGAGGTTGAGGAAGTTCTGGGGTTGAATGGGGATTATGGGAGTGTATTTGTCTGTGTGTGTGTGAGTGTGTGTGTGTGTGCAAACAGTCACATCCCCTGTGTTTCCCTAGAGACCAGAAGGGGGTAGCCCTGACCCAGCCTCTCCCCCACAGGAAGTAGTACAGGAAGCAGCCCATGTGTGAGTCATCAAAGGCCCTGTGGTGACACCCAGAGCCTGGGACGAGGTGCTGTGGCTAGGGACAGAGGGATGCACTTGAAGCTGAAGGATTCTAGAGGCCAGGGGGTCAAACACAACCTCTTTGAGAAAGTTTCAGTTTCCCATAACTAAGCTGAGAATCAGCGGTTTCCTCACGTATGCATGTGGTGTGCGTCATCAAATGACACTGGAGTAATTAAGGTTATCCAATCCTGTTCCCTTTGGATCTGTCACAGTAATCAAAAAATTATACAAAATATTTTGCGATTACAATATGCCATCCATGTTGTAAGAGCAAGTAGTAGATCTTCTATTACAATTGTACTGCACTGACATGTATTTTATAACACTGTGTTTTGGAACATTGAAGCTAAACTGATCTATACCGATCAAAATGGCTCATTAGCTAGTGCATGCTAGTAGACCATCTTGGATCTTCCATGAAATTGATGGAAATTGCTTGCTTGAATCAGCTAAAGACCACATGAAAACCAGCTAATGACTTGCTTAGACCACATAATGATAAGCTTAAACCAGTTAATGAACGGCTTGAACCAGCTAATGACCAGCTTGAACCAGCTAATGACCAGCTAATTATCCACTTGAGCTAGCTAATGACCAGATCAAACCAGCCAAGGACCAGTCTGGACAAAGTAATGACCAGTATAAATTGAACCAGCTAATGACCAGTTCAAATCATCTAATTACCAGGTTGAGGCAGCTAATGACCTGGTTGGACCGGCTAATTATTAGCTTCAACCAACTAATGACCAACTCAAATCAGCTTGGACCAGCTAATGATTAGCCTGAACCAGCTAATGTCCTGGTTAGTCCAGCTAATGACAAGCTTCAACAGCTAATTGCAAGCATGAACAAGTTTACGGCCAGCCTGAACCAGTTAATGACCAGCTCGGACAAAATATATACCAGCATAGATTGAAACAGCTAATGACTAGCTTGAACCAGCAAATACCAGCTCAAACCATCTAATTACCAGGTTGAGGCAGCTATTTGGACCGGCTAATTAAGTTTTAAACAACTATTAACTTTCTTGAACTATCTAATGATGAGTTTAAACCAGCTAGAAACCAGCTTCCATGTTCCAAGCTACCTGCTTAAAATGGATTTTACAAAAAACATTTCATTAATTTGTTTCTAAAAGAGAAGCTCAGCTGCAGGCGAAGGAAGATTCATAACCACATTGCTAATGTTAATTCCAAGAAAATGCTGGAACACTGGGAGACCTTTATGACAGGTCATCCACAGTACGATATTAAGTTTCATCTTTTAAGTCTTCAGTAAACAAATAGAAAATGATGATGTCTTTCACTGTGTTATAATCCCGGAGTTATTTGTGAAATTATAGACAGTTCTCATGTAGCACTTGAGTTAGCCCAGTGTTGTCACTTGGCTCATAATGCTGGGTTCATTGAGGTGGTTAGCAAAGGACAGGAAGTCTTTTACACATTTCAAGCATCATGGGTATTTGTAAAGTCAATAATCAGCAGAAATACAGAGAGACAGTTGAAGGGGGAAGCTGAGAAATTAACAAGTGAAAGAGTGGGAAAAAATGAAACTCTATTAAATAAACGATCGGTCTCGCTCACTCTCTGTTTCTCTGTGTAAACTGTCACGATATAACCGTAAGGTGCTTTCACATAAACAGCACTATACAAGAAAGAGACCCAGATTGCAAAGTTCAAACCACGATTAAACACTTGCACTCGCATCCTTGCTAACACTTACTTTCCTCTACTGTACATGTTTGCATGGCTGATAAATAATAGCATTTTCCTCATATAGCACCTTTTGGACATTGTAAATTTGTTTCATGTGATAATTGTGCACGCTACAGGACATGTGAGACAGCACAACGGAAAGAAAGAGAAAAGCGAGACACAGTATCTAGAAATTTGTTTGTTTGTTTACAGATTCTAGATACTTGAAACCAGCAACTTATTCACCAAAGTGAACCTATGCTAACACAAGTTAGCCTAAATGTTGGAAGCTTAATTGCTCTATATGCGACACCTAAATGTTTTGGCTTGCTATTAGACTTGAGAACAGCCGTATTGGGAAAGTAGCTTATTGTTCATAAGATTTCTGTTTCAAGTCTCACAGAGTGACATTAATTATGGATCTCTGTGGTACTTTGATTATAGCGTTGGTGACATTTTTAAAATGACAACATGCTGTCACCTAGTGGTTTGACATTCAAAGTACACTTAATTTGCAAACAATATATTTAATGTTATGAACAAAGGCAAAATAAGTAATAATAATAAAGTAAAAATAACAACAAAAATTATAGTTATAGCTTAAGTATATAATAAAATAATCTCAGTTATCAAAAATGCAATCTGTTTGTAAACAATATATTGTCCTCCAACTATGAAGACTGAGAGCTGCTCATTGAAGGAAGACACTGATTATTCCCCATGCATGCAAACAATGTAAATGTTCTCAACATGCTCAAAAGACAATTATTTAAATGGTTTGCTGTTCTTTCAAGAGACAACCATTCTTGGCTTTCAGTTATCCTGCTTGATTAATTGCCTGGAGTGTTGCTTCTCACATCTCTGATCACTTACGTGCCAAAGTGCACACACACAGCAGTGAACACACACACACACCGTGAACACACACCCGGAGCAGTGGGCAGCCATTTTATGCTGCAGTGCCCGGGGAGCAGTTGGGGGTTCGGTGCCTTGTTCAAGGGCACCTCAGTCATGGTATTGAGGGTGGAGAGAGCGCTGTACATTCACTCCCCCCACCTACAATCCCTGCCGGCCGGAGACTCGAACCCGCAACCTTTGGATTACAAGGCCAACTCTCTAACCATTAAGCCACGACTTCCCCTTTATGATACTCGCTATGAGATACTGCTGTTTTTTGTACCATTCAAATTTGGCTGGGTGGTTAATAACACATTTTTCTGTTGTGTGACAAACTCAGAACACATATTTTAATATCACTTTACATGGACTTTAATTATATTTCTATAGCTTTAATTACCTTTTATTTCATTTTCAGTTTTAGGAATTTAGGCTACCTCAACTACATTTTTTAGTTTTCAAAGCAACATTCCTGAAGTTTTTTTTTTTTAGATTAAGTTTTTAAAAAATATATATAATATTTCTATTTTATTAGATTTTTCTTTTATTTATTT
>NC_136717.1:17082723-17142723 GCF_936440315.1 Barbus barbus
GAGCTCCAGGCGATCACCGGGAGCTCGTGCTCATGTATCCCGAAGAGAGGAGCATAACCTCGGCTAGTCCTTTTGACATTTGCCGCTGGCTCTGATGTCTCTGTAGTGGATAAACATAAGATGTCCTTTATTGTTGTTTTGATTTCTGCCTCCGCTCTTAATCACGTCACTACTAGAGCAAGCTCCTGATTGGTTGGCGCGGCGCGAAATATCCGCCAAAGTTCAGATTTTTCAACTTGCGCGATTCGCGCGAATCTCGCGTTCCGCGCGTCAAACGCTCGAAACGCTCAATTCGCTCCGCGCCATTCGCGCGAATCGCGTCATTCGCGCCGCCTCATTCGCGCCGCAGGATGTCTAATCGCGTCTTTGCATTGACTTAACATGTAAATCACTCGCGCTTAACGCTTCATTCGCGTCTGGTGTGAACGCACCAATAGACATCCTGCGGCGCGATTCGCGCGAATGAGGCGGCGCGAATGACGCGATTCGCGCGAATTGAGCGTTTCGAGCGTTCCCGCGAATCGCGCAAATTCAAAATTCTGAACTTTGGCGGATATTCGCGCCGCGCTAACCAATCAGGAGCTTGCTCTAGTAGTGACTAGAAATATTTCTCATGTATGTGACGAGCCCCAATTTTAAGTTTTCTTTTTTTAATTATTATTATTTTAAGTTGTTTCATTATCAGGAAAAAATGCAAGTGATCCGCGCGAGCACATCCCTGTCATGCATGCGCATTCTTTTCCGCACAAACACTTGCATATGAATAATAGTCTAGACTCTAGAGCATAGCCTCATAATTTTGTTTTAATAAATCGCTTATGCATTAAATAAAGATACAAAACAGGTTGTTAAATATGCTGAATATATTGTTCAAAATATTTATAAAATGTGAAACTGTAGCTAATCTTATTCGCAGTCTAGCGTTTTGCATCTGCATAACATAGTGAATTATTTTTAACATGCAATGATACAAAATAAAACCAAACAAGATTTGTAATGAAGAAAAAAATGTAGACAAATAAGAATGATGTAGCCCACATCTCTTGAGCGTCTCACACAGCATGCGCGTGAACACGCAAACTCTTGCTCTCTGCATGAATGCAACGCAGATGGCGACATAAGTTTGTTTGAAACAACAAAAAAAAGTTTAGATAAGATAATAATAACAATGAACATTATATGACATTTAAAATAGTTTTGGCGATTTTTCCATCAGTCCGCCTGTGCATTTCTGTCCCAAACAGCAAAGCAGTCTAAATCTCCGCGATGTTCTCGTTAAATATGCCATTTCTGACATATTACAATGAATTAATTTCTAAAATGTTATGATATGGAAAGCCTGAAACAGATCACAGCAGTATAGCCGTACACAGGCTTTCAGTCATCAGCAACGTGGTAAACGTGTGCCAGTAGCCTATGCATATGATTTAATATGAAGCGTCCGTAACGCATTATTATGGTTGATAAGAGCAATTAATGGAGATGAGCTGTTGATCATATATTAGCATGGCCATAAGTTGGCTGTGTACAGAACGTTTTAAGTTAATTGCATTAATAATAGTATATGAAATAAACTTATTCTTTAAAACTTAATCTATATATATATATCTATATATATATATCTATATCTATATCTATATATATATATATATATATATATAATCGTCATTTGTATCGTTATCGCAATAAATACCTGAAAATATCGTGATACATTTTTTAGGCCATATCGCCCATCCCTAATATATATATATGTATATACATGTATATATATATATGTATATATATATAGCCTATATGTATATATATGAAGATATACAAAATAAAGACTAAAAAAATGATAAAATAACTATATAATTGGCCCCTTTTTTAAATGTAAATCGAACACATACATATATTACATATATATATATATATATATAGAGAGAGAGAGAGAGCGAGAGAGAGACTAATATATTAGTATATAATATAAGAATTAATATTTTTTATATATATATATATATATATATATATATATATTAATAAATCTGTAGTATTTTGTACTGCTATGGAATACATAACATCTCTAAATATATATAAATTAAAATAATTAAAAATATATAGTTTTGTACTTTTGAAATGAGCAAACTTTGCCCTTCATCTTGATCCGTACAGCAGCCTCATCATTTGGCTGAGCACAGGGGTGCAGAATTCCGGGTCATAGTCCCAGGCCTTGTGGGATTGATGGTGAGAGCACCAGATGGCTCATTAGTGGCACTGCACCAAACTGGCACTGCAGGGAATACCGGATAGGCTACCATCCACCAAGCTAAACCAACATCTCCAGACGCTAAGTAACAGGAGTGCATGCAGTGTGTACACAGACAATCGCACAAGCTCATGCACGCGCACACACAGATACGTGCATGGGCCACGCACTCATTTACACACACTCTCTGTCACTCACATAAGCACGCAAACACACCTCTTTGATTAGAGCGAAGTCTATGTAATAACTCATATTGACAGCCACCCGACCAAACTTGGCTCGGTGCAACAGGGAAGCAAATCTAATCATTGCACGCGCTAAAAATAACTCCTTTATTTCTCGCTCTCGCTCACTTTTGTTCATGTTTATCCCCCCTCCCTTTTCACGACTCCTTCTGTTTGCTGTCTCGCAGCATATTGTCTTTCTCTGCCAACTGACAGCGTAACTGTTTCTGCTCATCTGTCTTTGCCTCCATTCTGGATGTGCCAAATTCAGCTGCTCACAGACGGATGCAAATAACGTCTGTTTCTTGTTGAACACGGACACGGTGAGAAATTACTGGCGCTAAATGGTATTTTATGCGTTTTCGAGGTGTGGTAGTCTCTTGGTGGGGGTTACACAGCTCAAAAGTCCACCTGGGATTTTATATTTTGAGTTGATGTTATGATGTCAAACAGTAGAGGGCGCCACAAGAATGCGTTTCATTCGTTCTCAAGAGATTAATTTAGTTTGTTGTTTTGCAGTGTCTAGATGTCAAACTCAAGTTATTAGAAGTCAACATGTGCCTCAAAATGTCTTGAAAAGACTTGAATCGCCGCTGGAAGCTGAAGAAACTACATGTGAGCCGCAATCAATATCTGTTTTTCACATTAAGAGTCGCTCAAAACATGGCCAGTGAAGTATGACCTGCTCTGTGTCTGTCTGTCTTGTTTATGATTTGCCAGATGATTCAGTCATCTATTTCTTAGCATTTAGTAAAAGAGGTGTGACAGATCCACTCCGAGCAATAGAAGTGCGGGACTATTTGAGAGAAAATAGAACAATGGTTGCAGATGACAGCCGGCTCTGTGTTCCACGCTTAGGCACAATGCCATCTCATTCCCCATGACAGCTATCATTATTCTCATTTTTTCTCTGATTTTCTGTCTTTCCATCGCTGCTTCTGTAATATTTCCTCCTGTTTTGCTCAACTTTTCACTGCATATTGCACTGTAACATATTTGAGAAAGGCATTTTAGGAGGGTTGAGAGAGAATGAGGCAAGGAGGAAGGAAGAGAGAATAAATGAAAAAGCAAAGCATCTCTGTCCCTACAGGCCTCAGGGCAAAGACCGCACTCTTTTCCTTCAGACAGACTAATTTCCATAGTCATGAATTATTCAAATCATTCAGCTTTGACACTCAGTCCAACTACAACATACACACACGTACAAGTGCACTTTCGCTGCAATAACACACTGGGGTCCAAAACAACATTTTAAAGAGACGGTGCATTAATGATGTTGCTCATGTTACCCAGACTATCCTCTGAAGGCAAAGCCGCAAAACACCTTGCTTACTTCAAAGACCTCAACTACCTGTGGAATTTGGTGGGGTTATGAAGGTCAGTCTGTTAAATAGCTCTAATCTGGCCAGATTAAAGCCTATACATTTCAATAATAAAATTTAAGATGGTTGAAGTTTCCCGCGTCAATTTTTTAATGCAAACTTATTTTTGTTATTTTATTTTATTGCACTTTATTTTATATATTGAATTTATTATTTTGTTACCATTTCGGACACCTTTTATTTGATATTTTTGTTTATTTTATTATTTCGGTTTTTTTATTTGTAATTAGTGCTGTCTAATGATTAATCGAATACAAAAACGTTTTTGTTTGCACAATTTATGTGTGTGTACTGTGTATATTTATTATGCCTATATAAATACACACACACACTATATATTTTGAAAATATTTACATGTGTTTACATGTATATTAATATAATTTCTATTATAAATACATATATTTAATATATAAACAACATATTTTTCTGAAATATATACATTCTTGTGTGTGTATTTATATATACATAATAAATATACACAGGACACATGCATATATTATGTAACCAAAAACGTTTATTTTGGATGCGATTAATCGTTTGACAGCACTATTTGTAAATAAATTTTATTTCTCATTTTATTTATTTATTGCAAACATTAATTGTTATTATTCTAAACCTGTATTATTGTAAATCCTCCTCCTACTCAGCCAAACATTAATCTTCAAAAAAGCAGCCATAAGCAGGCATAATCCAAAACATTGGACTAATGAAAGAAGTGGACTTAAATATGTTGTCACAACACAATTTTCTGCATCCATCCTCAGTATCTGTCCTTTGATTATGATTTACAATTGGTTTGGCCTTAATCTCAGTCACAGCATGAGCCAGATTACCGCAAATCTCAGATTTACTGTAAATGGGAGAGGAAAAGATCATTATTTTATTCCAGCTCAGGCTTCACAGCAGGGGCCCTGTGGGGGGCCTTAAGGGTGTTTGAAGCAAGGTTAGAGCAAAGAACTATTTCTGATTCCTACTTCAACTCTGGAAAATGCTCTTTTTGAACAATTTTGAAGACTGAAACAGGCAGGATGGATCTACAGGGCCTAAACATAAACTATCATCTGGAAGAATGTCTCATCACCATCAGAGATAAAAAGTAGAAACAGATTTTTACTAAATACAGACTCAGTAATCACAGTGTCCATACAATTATCAAAGTATAACAAAGATAGATATAACAAAAATATATAAAACAGAGATATAGTTTGAAAAAACTGTAACAATGTCTGTTTGAATGCATTTTTTAAAAATATAGTACTGTATACTATAATGCATTTTTAAATTTATTAAATTTACTGAAACTAGCATTTCTGGTAAGATATTTGTATTTTATTTTTTTATCATGCACTGTATGCCATAACATACAAATTAATTGATTACAATTAGGCTGTTATTTTATTAAAAAAAAAAACAAAAAAAAAAACTTGTAACTGATAGCTATTTTATTTTATTATGTTTTGATGTCATTGCATTGAAGCCTTGAAGAGGATTCCTAAACATTTATTTAACTAAATTCTAATTTTAATTTATGAACTTTTCTGATACTACTATTTCTGGTACTGTATTTTTATTGTATCATCATGTCACTATTTTTGTGTATTGATGCCTTGGCAACAATGTATGCCATACAATTGAAATTTATTTTATGTATAGTATTTCATTTTTGCATATTGCAGATATTATTTTATTTAACAATTATTGAAAAATATTTATTTTATTTAAATGCCATTGGTTTGAAGCATTGACTACTGTTCCTGAACAACAATTTTATTACATTGTCATTTTAATATTTGTCAAATTGTCATTTTAAATTTTCTGGTACCATATTTTATATTGTTGTGTGACTTTTTGTGTATTGATGGTTAGACAAAACTGCATGCCATGACACTGAAATCAGTTTAACCTGTCATATTTTATTTTTGTATATTGTATAATATATTTTATTGTATTATGTCACTGCATTTGAAAACTTGAAATTGAAAGTGTGTGTGTGTGTGTGTGTGTGTGTGTGAGAGAGAGAGAGAGAGAGAGAGAGAGAGAGAGAGAGAGAGTGCGAGAGTGCGAGAGTGCTCCCTCTGGTCAATCGGGGCAGGTCCAGATGAGTCCTGTGTCCTCATACATCACCCGTGGGGACTTTTACTTCACCGGCTTTCCTTCAAAACTCACACAGGTACCCCTGAACATTCATATATCACTCGCACCTGGCGGCTTGTCTGAAGCTCAGCCTACAGGGCGTGGAAAAGCCAGGAATTGTTTTCGACGCTGGATTCCCAACGTCGCCCATACTTCTTCGAATTTCCCAAACAAAGTGTCCTGCCTCCCCGGCTTTTCGCAAGGAATACTCTATTTTTCTACTAGCTCCAGTGATCCACTTGGAAGACGAATAATGTGAAGCTTTGCTCGCGATCGCTCTCTGGCAGTTTGCGAGCACAAATCTTGATCTGCCGTCGCGAGTTGTTTCTCAGAAAGGTGAGTGAGCGTTCAACTTTCTGTTTGTTTTATCTGCGTGGTTTACATTTCTAAGCCGCGCATGTTTCTAAACGTTTAAAACAACGTCTAATCGTTTTATTTTCTTGAGTCTTGCGCGTGCCTTCTTCAGACTTTAACTGTTATCGCTACATTTGTGACAGTTCTTTCAAAATAAAGCAGATCGAAGCAATAGATTTAAGTGGATTCTCAGTCACCGTTTTTGAAGCTTTGTAACACTTAAAACAAAAGCATTAAGGAGTACTGACATTCTTTACCATGGTGTTTACATGGTATTACAGGGTATTTCCAAGATTACCATGGCACTGGGTACAATAGTAGTGCATATCTAAAAACATGTCTATTTGTGAAAATAAAAACATCTTATCATACCATGATATAAGATTTATAAATGCCACATTGGCTTCTGATCGGCAGCACATATTTGCCTTCAATCCGCTAAAGTCTTTAAGAAACAAGATTTTCGGGTTTACACATGACATGTTAGCATGTTGTTGATAACTCAAACTATCCTTTGCTCATTCTGTTTGCTTTAGCCGGATGTTTGTTCCTCTTAACACTGAGCTGATGCTTGACATATGCTGTCCTAATAGTGGAACTAGCACTACCCCACCTAAGATGCACTTTCGTGATGTAAAACAAGGATTAATGATGGGATATTTAGTAATACCTGTTGTGTTTGACCGTGAACCATTTGTCACAGACTGTGGATGGAGCAGAAAGCAGAGCTACAGTATCTCTGTTCCTGTTGTCATCGTTCAATGAGTTTCACTTACCTTCATTTCATTTTCTCCTGGCTTGTTTATTTCCCCAATTACACCCAGCTCTCATATTATACAAGCTGTTGTGATAAAATCAACTATAATGAGGTAATCAAATTTCTCTCTGCTCTGTAATTGGGTGGCTGCGTTGCTGTTTGTATTGCAGTGGAGTCACTTTGAATGTTTGTCTATGAGTTAAAGGCATACTTTGAAGCTTTGCTTAACTGGCGGACCTTTTTACTTGAAAGTTCAAGTCCAAGTTTACATTTATAGTGATGCTCACTTGCTCAGCGGCAAAGCTCACCTGGATTGCTATTCCAAATGGACGTTGATTTACAAACAGCATCTGATACAGTGGAAATTGGCATAGAAACAATTTTCACTCAGAAATTGCTAGTTAATTTTACAATTCATTAAAAAGTAATGGCGAGCAACGCGTTTTTTACACAAATACAGTGTTTCTGGGAAATATCTCCATTTGTGTGCTTAAGCCCTTCGAAGGCCCTCACTTAAGCCCTTAAGCCCTCACTTCGTTTTGATTCTTCCATATGAGAACGTTCCTCTTGCTTGAGGGATTCATTGCAGGAAGTCATCCGCCCCCCTCAAGGTCAAAGATCAATGGCCAAAAACAGACCGCGTGGAGAGAGAGTACGCTCTTTTTACCCCTCTTTCTTCCTCCATTCTTCATCTCTTACGAGCAATGACTGTGTTTATTTGTGTTTCTTGTCGAGGGACATGCACCCAGTACACAGTGGCCTCATTCATCCAATTCCTGAGGACTTTGTGTGTTTGTGTTTGTTCATGTCGCCCATAGAACATGGAGCTGGCTTGATTAAAGAATCATGATAATCACGTGAAACCCTAATCTTCCTGTTTTGAGTCACTGATTTGTGTCTCAACAGGTCCTTTGGTCTGTGATATCAGAGTGTTGATTGTTATGAGAGTGATAATGCTGAATAACTGGCATTAAAGAGAGTGTGTACAGTATGTATCTGTGTTTGTGGGTTCCTTGTCCTTGTTCGCACATCTCTGCCGGGCCTCCTGGATAAGCCCACCTGTGGTCTGAATGTTCACTCAGTCATTCTCACTTCCTGAACAGCCCACTCAGTTATGAGCTAATCACAATGGCTTTTCTTTCTGCCGCTCTGCATTATGTTTATCAAGAACACTCTTGGCGCAGGAGTAGAATTTTATTTGAATACGTTTTCTCTTTTTTTTGAAGGTACTTCTACTGTTGCTCATAATTATGTAACTCTAATGATTAATTTTCTATTCATGCTGTGGGCACAATTTTTGAATAATATAAAATAATATGCTTAGTCATGCATAAACAGATCTCAGAACAGCACATCTATCTTAAAGGGAAGGCTCACCTAAAAATGCAAATTTATATTTTAATCACCTTCATGCTGTTTTCAAACCCATGAGATACTTCCGTGGAGTGTTTTGAAGAATTTACTTATTGCTCTTTTTCATTTAGTTACAAAGAATGTTGCAAAAGCATCATTGTGTCATAAAAATGAGTTTTGTGCTTTAATTTGAAATATTCTGAAGCCATGCAATAGATTTTGATTCATTAAGGCTGGTTTATGAACAGGATCAACTGATTAATTGATTCAAAATTATTTTTAATTTGTTAACTCTGTCTTATTTTAAAAAGATTGGCCAGGAGGATGTTCTTGAAAAAGTTACCTTGACAACATACAAAACTGGTAAATGATGTTGTTGAGTCAGTGTGTGGAACTTGAGAAACGGATCAGTTTGATTCATGAATGGATCATTCAGGCTGGTTTTGTGAACTGGATCAACCAATTCATTAAAAAGATTTGATTCAAAAGAGTGATTCATTCGTACATTCTCAATAAGGTTGATGGCAAGGTATTGAATGTCTTTAGAAGACATGGAATATATTGCAAAATTCATATGAACTTCCTTTTTAATACCTTTATTGTACTTTAATGGTCATAATGCTCATTTACTGTCTTATATTAAAGACTGGCCAGGTTGTTCTTCAAAAAGTCACCATGACACCATAAACAGGACTTATTTTAAAATGTTTTTGTCATTGGTAATTGATGTTAACCACGAAGGGATCGAGTCAGTGAGGGAACTTGAGAAACGGATCAGTTTGATTCATGAATGGATCATTCTGGCTGGTTTTGTGAACTGTATCGGCCAGTTCATTAAAAAAAATTAACTCAAAAGTGTGATTCACTCATGAACTGTGATTAAGTCTCTTTGAGGTCAACTAACCTTTGTAATCCCGCATGCCCCAGAACAACCTTCTGCAGGTTGCCCTTCTCTGTCGGCTGTTGCAATAGAAGCAAACATCTTGTCAGTCTGAGAAAAGCACTTCAGCTCTGAATCCTTGTGTACAGTGACGCTAATGGATTTCTAAGGGTGCTAATTTAGGCCTATGTCACGCTAATGGATCTGCACTGGTAGATTGTGCTGAGAATAATGAAAAAGCCGATGTCTATCGAGAAGCCGCCACTTCGCCACAATGCCTGATACAACCTCATATCCCCCCTCCATTCTGCTTTATTTAAATCAGAATGTGGCTTTTGGGCATCATATTTAATTATTGGGAGTGAGGTGGAGAGGACGTGTGAGATGGAGACATGCCAGGGCATGTTATGATGTCCTACAGCTCACGTCTTCTGGGGTTGGAGCAGCAGATTCATTTGCTCGCATCGGCCTTCTTGTGCGTTATCAGGGAACAAAGGTTATGTTTGCTTCAGACTTCCGTTTAAACTGTTGGCCTGGAATGCCTGGTGCATTAATGCTCATCATGAGAGATAATATGTTGTAGGATCATGGGAATTTGTGCTTGTGCTTCTCCTAAATGTTGTTTATATTCAGTCACACGCTTCAGCAGTCATTGATTTGTGTATAGATAACCGCACAGGTGTCCTTCCATACTGAGAAGGCATAGACCTGCTTTTCTGAGAGAGTTCTACGATATAAGAGCTGTTTCACTCGACTGTTAGTGCTCGATCAATATGGATTTTTCATCAGCTGATACCTAGAGAGCAGGGTAGCTGATGTAATGCTAATGCAGTATGATGGCAATTGCGACTAGAAATGTTGGTGCCATATCTATTATTCACAGACTTTCAAAATTTTAGAATTAAAAAAAAAAATCTAATTTTATTTTAATTTGTTTTTATTTTAGTATATCTTTTTTTTTATTGTCTATTTATCAGTTAAAAATATCTGAAAATACATGATTGACTTTAAATGCATTTTTTTTGTTTTTACTTTTTAAGGCTGTTGTTAAATTGACTTTTTTTAAAAAAAGTGTTTTGTTCTTTATATATCTAGTCAATATAGTATAGATCTGTGGTACATACCTAGCAGAAATTCAAGCCTGCTTATTCAATTTTTTTTTTAATTGACAAGGCTTAAAAACTGGCAAATTTGTCAGTTGCACCAGTGGCCACCGTTACTGGCCAAGTATCGCCTGAATAATTAGCCTGGCAGGTAAATCAATGCGCAGTGCTGGACTAAGAATGAAATAAAAGGTTATTAGAGATCAATATAATTGATGTTTTTAAGGAACCTAAATTGACCGATATGAGGATATCAGCTCCTATAACTTTTATTCTAAAGTGAATTTTTACATTAGAAAGAGTTCTGAACGCGTAGAGAGTCTGGTGATGTTGGAACTTTGTGTAAAGGTCATTAACACTTCTTCTGTTTTGTTTGTGCAAGTTTCTGACAAACTGGATCTGTCTGACGGTCATCCATCCTCTTTACAATGAATACTAGGCATGTTTGCTCTGTGTTTTTTTTTTTTATTACGCTTGTCATGTCCGTGGGTGTGACTTCAGTGTGTGTGTGTTTGAGGGTGGGCAGTGTGTCTAAATTAGTTGATCGTATTAATTAGTAACTCGGTATCAGCGTCACACCGAGAGTGACGGAGCGAATTTTCACAGTAATGTCTCTGGTGCATTTCAGGGTTCGCTCGAGACGGCCTCTTGGCTTTTAAACGGTTTGTTTAGGAACCTGTCACCAACAGCAGATCCATTAGCTGTTTTTGCAGGTGTGTACATTTCTGTCAGACTGGGAAAAGTGTGTGTGTGTGTGTGTGTGTGTGGCCAAACATGTGGGTGGTGTCAGCAGGTGTCATAGAGTGTGTGAGGTGAGATCACACTTCTGCTCCTACATCTGAGTGACAGCTGTAAGTCTCTTGGGGACACACACACAATACCAAATCCCCCAAATTCAAATTCAAATTCAAATTTTATTTGTCACATACATATACATACGTAGTACGACATGTAGTGAAATGTATTGTACGACTGTCCAACAAATTGTCCAACAAAATTAGAAAAACCTCAAGTTTACAAAAATACAAATAGAAAAAGTACAGTAACCATATATACAGAATAAACTAGCAATAAAATAAAATAACAAATAGATATGAGAATAAAAAATAGAATATGATTCTATATAGATTCTATAAAAAGTAAAGTGTATGTCAGTGATAAAGTGTCCGTGTGCTGTGCTGTGCAGTGCAGTAAAGTGTATAAGTGAGTAAAAGGATACTAAAGACAAAGACAAATGGTATGTAAGTCCCACTCATTTATCCTTCCGTACCTTCTACAAATTAGTGCAGATTGTACTTGAAAAATGTGCAAAGTGGAAGTGTGGGGTGATGTGATTAGAGTGGAGAGTGGTTTAGACTCCGAATGGCCTGCGGGAAGAAGCTCCTCCTCATTCTCTCTGTGTTCGCCTTCATGGAGCGGAAGCGTCTCCCTGAACGCAGCAGAGAAAAGAGTCCATTGTTGGGATGGCTGAGGTCCTTCACTATCTTCCTGGCCCTGGTCAGGCACCGCTTGCTGTAGATGTCCTGCAGGTTAGGGAGCTCGGTGTGAATGGTACGTTCCGCTGAACGCACCACCCTCTGGAGGGCTCGTCTGTCCTGCATAGTGCAGTTCCCGAACCAGGAAGTGATGCTGCCCGTCAGGGCGCTCTCGATGGTGCAGGTGTAAAAAGTCTTAAGCACCCGAGAGGGAAGTCTAAAGTCCTTTAAGCGTCTCAGATGGTACAGACGCTGCCTGGCCTTCTTCACCAGGGTGCTGGTATGACAGGACCAAGTCAAGTCCTGCGTGATGTGAACACCCAGGTATCTGAAGCTGTCCACTCTCTCCACTGGAGTCCCGCTGATCGTGATCGGCTGGTACGACCGCTCCTGCTTCGTACTGAAGTCCACTATCAGCTCCTTAGTTTTGCTGATGTTCAGGTGTAGACTATTCACCTGGCACCAACTCTCCAGGTTCTTAATCTCCTGTATGTAGGCCGTCTCGTCGTTGTCTGAGATCAGGCCCAACACAACAGTGTCATCAGCAAACTTAATGATGGTGGTGGAGTTGGAAGTGGCCACACAGTCATAAGTGTACAGTGAGTACAGCAGGGGGCTCAGAACACAACCTTGAGGGGCTCCAGTGCTTAGGGTGATGGAGGATGAGGTGTGTTTACCCATCCGTACGGCTTGCTGTCTGTCCTTCAGGAAGCTGGAGATCCATTGGCACAAGGATGTGCTGAGACCAAGGACCTCCAACTTGGAGGTGAGTGTGGAGGGAATTATGGTGTTAAACGCTGAACTGTAGTCCACAAACAGCATTTTTACATAATTCCCTTTTCTGCAGTCCAGGTGACTTGTTGTGGTGTGGAGGAGGTGTGAGATGGCATCCTCCGTGGAGCGGTTATGTCTGTATGCAAACTGTAGTGGATCCAGTGTGTCTGGTAGTGATGCAATGATGAAGTCTCTGACCAGTCTCTCAAAGCACTTCATCACCACTGATGTGAGGGCTACAGGGCGATAGTCGTTTAGGCAGGTGGGCTGCGGTTTCTTGGGGACAGGAACAATGGTGGACTGCTTAAAGCATGAGGGGACTATGGACTGTTCCAGGGAGAGGTTGAAGATCTCGGTGAACACCGGTGCTAGCTGGTCAGCGCAGGCCTTCAGAACCCGACCTGTGATGCCATCTGGTCCTGCTGCCTTCCTGATGTTCACTCTCTTGAATGCCCTCCTCACGTCATGCTCCGTGATGGTGAATACGTTGTCCTCACCGGCTTCCTCAGCGTGCATGCAGTTAGCACTGCTAGCGCCGTTAGCGTGATTAGCTGCAGCCTCGAAGCGAGCATAAAAAGTGTTCAGCTCGTCAGCCAGAGAGGCGTCCGCATTCCCCGATCTGGAGGGTGGTGTTTTATAGTCCGTGATGGTTCTAAGTCCCTGCCACAGGCTCCTAGAGTCGCCATGTTGGAATTGCGACTCTAGTTTCCTCCCGTAGCGCTGCTTCGCCTCCTTCACCGATCTGCGCACGCTGTAAGATGCAGCCTTGTAATCATCCATGTTCCCGGTGATGAGCCCTGTGTTGTAGGCAGCGGAGCGGGATCTCAGGGCGTCGCGGATGGTTTTATCCACCCACGGCTTCTGGTTGGGAAACGTCCTGATGATGGTTTTCTGCACCGTATCATCCATTAGTTTCTCTATAAATCCCACAACCGCTTCCGTAAACAAGCTGACGTCATCAGAGCTGCGCCGGAACATGTCCCAGTCTGCGTCATCTAGCGCGTCCTGCAGAGCGGCCACCGATTGGTCCGTCCAGCGTTGGACCTCCCTCTGCACCGGGGCTTCCTGTTTCAGCCTCTGTTTGTAAACAGGCATGAGGAAGATGGCGGCGTGGTCCGATTTCCCAAACGGTGGTTGTGACTGTGCCTTGTAGCTGTTCTTGTATGGGGTGTAACAGTGATCTAATGTCCTTTCGCCCCTGGTGGGGCAGCTGATGTGCTGATGGAAGTTCGGCAGTGCACGCTTGAGGTTGGCACTGTTGAAATCTCCCAAAACAATGAATGCGGCGTCCCGGTGCTGTGTCTGGTGAAGGTGTAGTGTTTCATGTAAATCCCATATCGCAGTGTCCGTGTCCGCTTGAGGTGGAATATAAACGGCACTGACGATGACCGAGCTAAATTCCCGAGGGAGATAAAAAGGGCGACATTTGATGGTCAGAAGTTCAAGATTCGGTGTGCAGGAGCGTGAGAGGGGAACAATGCTCGCGCCGTCACACCAGTGTTTGTTCACCATCAGACATACTCCACCTCCCCTAGTCTTCCCCGAGTCCAGCGTTCTGTCCATGCGGTAAACCGAGAAGAACTCGGCCGGCTGGATGGCGTGGTCTGGTACCGCTGGGTTCAGCCATGTCTCGGTGAAGCAGAGAAGGTTGCAGTCCCGAATGTCCCTCTGGAACCTGACTCTTGCCCTGAGGTCATCGAGTTTGTTATCCAGCGACTGGACATTGGCGAGCAGGACACTTGGTAAGGGAGCGCGGTGTGCGCGAGCCCTCAGCCTGTTCCTGACGCCGGCTCGTTTCCCTCGAGGACGCCGGTACGGGTCGGGTCCTTTGTTCCTCCTCAGGATCTCGCTTGGCCAGGATGGGTCCGGGTTCAAAATCGGCGAAAGGTTAGTGCATTGTGCACCAATAGAAATAAGAGTGGCCCTGTCGTATGTAAGAATGGCCATCTTACAAAAAGAAACCGGTGTTTATAGTTAACAATACGAAAAAATAACAAAAAAAGACAAAGTTTGGTCGGAGCAGTCGTGACGGCAGCCGATCTCACCGGCGCCATCTTAAGCCCCAGTCTCCTATGGTGTCTCACAACACATATGGAGCCCCCCACAAACCCTGCAACCTGTCGTCCTGTCTGGCTGTCTCTTCCTCCATGGCTAATGTCTGACAAAAGCTCATAATGAACCAAAATGGCCATTAAGATGATTGATTGCTTCATTCACTCATCTATTCACCACCTTTATTAGCCTAAAAAGTAGCCTGATCTGTACCGCAAAAGACCAGTTCTAATGTAATCACGATCTCCATTAGGTTTATTGTTTGTTTTCTAGAGCAAAACGTCCAGCGTCTTTTATTCTGAATTCAATCGGCGAGCTCTTCGGGGTCACTTTACGCTTCTATGAACGCTAAATCTCTTTCAGCCCGAAACATGAGGACTTTGACCCGGGTTTTACAACGTTACACAATCCTAACAAAAGTCCATTGACTGAGCGGTTATTGAACAAGGTGCTTGTCCTTACAGACTCGCTCTGTTTTAAGAGGCCTCCAAGATTGAAACTATTGCTGTTTTGAAGACCCTCCAACTGAGTTCCAGCGTGCTTTTTATTCGGGGTCCTTAAAAAAACAAGAACATGTTTTAGTCGCTGCTTGCCAGGAGACAGAGAGAGCGAGAGAGAGGTTGCAACATCTATTCAGCTCTGCCCTAATGTCAGTCAAGTGCTTCTCATTTGCAGAACTTCAAAGCAGACGCTGCTTTTCTGTATTTAGCTCCATCTGATTTGGATGATGAATGCACTTGCGTAACGGTGCGACTGGATGAACCGTGCAGGAACTCAATGGTAGCCGCAGCCGTGCAAAAATGGCATGCACGGTTTATATAAACACATCCCTTTGAGTCCTGTAGATCTAAATCTTGAATACACAAAAACACTTGGAACTGTCCCATGGTCTTTGGCTCTGGCCAAAAATGAGGCCCATGTGAATTGACATATGGCTGATTCATGGAGTCTTTGTATAAAGCGGCTGGCTTTTCCAGTTTTATAAAGTAATTTTTAACACTGTCAAATACATTTGTGCTTTATCAGTGTGTTGCAAAGTAATTATGGATTCAGAAAAGTAACAGTTGATATTGTGTACAGTTTAATTTGACATTGCAGTAGAAGCTCAGGGTAGTGGTTCTACAAAGTGCTTCATATAGAACGTTAATGCAAACATTTTGACAAACATCCCTTTTATCAGATTGATACTTGTTATACAAAATCATGGCAACAGGGTAGACATTTTGAGATCATAATGTAGGAAATGCAAACCTGTATATGATAAATTGATGATAATAATAATGTGACATGTAATTTTATTTGAGTTAACTTCTACAATCAATGTTTTAGATGTTTTTTTTCTTTATAAAATGTGTATATATTTATTATTTTTATTTAATCAAATTAATGGTGTTATATAAAAATGACCATTTTTAAAATGACATTTGTGGTATATTTTCAAAACAATTGCTGTATTTCTTAAACACGGGACACAAATGTCCCTCATAGCTAGTGAAAAATGAATATACTTAAATGTACTTAAATTTCTATCATGCTAAGTATACTACAAATGCATTTTTGTGTTTATGTACTTAATAAAATGTCCTGCAATTCTACTTTTAGTATACTAAACTGGTATACTTGGAAGTCTGCTAAATTGGAACAACTTATTTTGTACTTAATGCACTTTAATTGTGCAGAAGCAGTGCTGAAGTCCAATTAAAGATATACTTAGTATATTTGATTGTGCTAAAGTGGAACTATTGCAAGTATACTTAAGCTACACTTTAAATATTTTGCATTTAGAGTCTGATATTATTCAAAGATCATACAATCCTCATCAAAAGTGACAGTAATATTAAGAAAAGTGCATTGTGCACAAGTAATATGCCAATTAAAGTTTAATAATTTTTATATCAGTGAGTCTCGAGTTATGTCAGTAAATATGTTCGTAGATTTGATTTAGTATGAAATAAATGCATTTTAAATTAATTTCTTTTTTACTAGGGATTTTATTGTGACCCCATGACCTCTTTTGGATATTTTTATTCATTTTACTGCAGCTGTATGTTAACAATTCAAATGTATTTTGCTTTTTGTTTTTTTTCTGCTGAATGGAAAAGCTGCTTTAAAGACCTGTTAGTTGGCCTTTTGTGTCTCTGATATGTACTGGTGAATTGCTCCTCGATAACATTGACACAGTGGGATTTAATTCCTCCACGGGCATCAGCGGTGCTGCTGTTAATCCTCAAACAGTCCAATTTCCTCACACTGAGCTTTAATTTTAATTATCACCTTTAAAATACTGCTAATATTTCATCCTGCTGTGCTGTGCCAATAGCCCTGAGATGTAGGATATTTCCTCTTCCCTTTTTTCCCAGGTTCAGTAATATTAATTACGGAGACAGGCTGCTTCTGGGGCTGTTGGCGTGATGATATGTATATGAATTGAAAAGATTTTATAAGTTTGCCCTTTTTTGTCCTGTTGACTATGAGAGATGCTAATAACCGCAAGCACGTTTCGGGCTTGGAATGATGGGATTAGTGTTTGTTTAAATGTGCGTTCTTACATGTGTTTATCTTGGGGAATGAGGAGGGTACATGAGTAACAGCTGGAGGCCAAGGTCATTTAAACCTCAACTGTCAAATCATGAATTATTGAAGGGGAGGAGTCACAGCAGGACTGGTTCTCATGGTCACAGATGATCCTATCACTGTGTGCTGTCAGTTTGGAAACTCCCATAGATTCCTGACTGGAATGTGTCACTTCCACAAAGTTCTGGAAGTTTTGAAAAGGAACTGATGTGATAATGTCAGTGGTTATCATGAGTCATATGACATGTCATCTTCCTGATTAGGGTTTGGTAAACATGAATGATAAACATGGCTTCTTTAAGACCGATTAGTCATTTAGACAAGATAACAACTAATCATTATTGAAAATATGTTGTTTTACACATCCCTTCTGTGAATCTTCACTGATTGTGTATAAACTTTGTTGATTTCTGAACGGAGACGGGAGGAGGGAGCGAGACAGAGCGCTGCTAACTTGGGAAGTTAACTGATTGACCTCCACTTGCCTCCAGTTCTATTTAATGGTTAGTAAATCACCCCATGCTCCCCGCGGAGTGAACTAGCACAGTTATGGACTTCCAAGAGTGTGTGATAAGTATGTGCTGCAGTGTTCATTTTGACACATCAATGCAGTACACACACAGAGCGTTACCCACCGGTCAGAGATGATTAGCTATGCATTACCAAAGTAACCTGCTTTCCCCCCTCAAAATGTTGTGAATAAAATATAGGAATAAAATACAAAAAAAATAAATGATAAATAAAATAAAACTATAAAAAGAGAAATGCATAATAGTTGGCTTTCAACAAAAAATTTAGTGAATAAAAATAACTAGCAATAAAAAATGATACATAACTGTATAAAATTTAAATAAAACTAGTTACATAAAACTAGTTTTTCATTTTCTGTTCTGTGTTCTGTATAGGTCTGTGAATATTCAGAGTGATGATATGTGGTAATGTTATTTGTTTTTATTTTTTAAATTTTTGTAATAAAGTTCTGGACTATTTCACTTGGAGTGTTATGGTCCGTCTAACCTATTTATTGTTATTGGTAAAATCTGCTATTGTTCGACCTCTAATAGTTTCTAAGGTTGCTAAAATGTGTGTTTTTTTTTTTTTTTTTTTTTTTAGCCTGTTGCTATATGTGGTTGCTGAGATGTTGCTAAGTGGTTTCTTATTGGCCAAGTTTTGATGTTTACACTACACACAAAACTGGTTTGCTTTTCAAATCTGATCTTTCGACTCCTTGATGGCATGGTCATTTTGCAAGTGAAATCTGTTTGTTGAGCCAGTGTAATTAATATCGGGTATATTTTGTTGGTTGCTATAGTCATGATATTGCCATGAGACTTCCTTATACAACACCTGAGACCTTTTTTATGATATTGCATGTATGTTGAAATCCAGAAAAGGAAAAAAACTATTTGAAATCCAATCTCATCATTCAGACTGAGTCTCATTCCAAAAAGATTTTTAGTGTTTTTATGCTCTTCAGACTGCATAAAACGCAGCCATTTAGAGACAATTATTCTTGTCTTTTAGATAAGGTTAGTTAAACAAGTAATAGCACACAACTTCTGAACAAACCACATAATTGTATACAGCATAATTGTATAGTTCATGTTTTAAGCACAAATGGTGCAAGTCGAGTTATATGGTCAAGATTAATACTTACATTTGAGGTTTGTTCAAATCTCTAACCCTAAGTATGACTAATATTAGTAGTGATGCATTTGTTGTTGCAATCTCTGCCCTGTTGGGCTCTGAATCTCGTCTGGAATTTCCAAGTTAATCTATATGGGAAATTTTTTTTCTCTTAACACACACTCACACACTGTCTGTTTCCCATCGGTTTCAAAGATACGGTGAACAGATAATGTAGAGCGTGTCCACGTATGCATGAGAAATGGGGAGAAATATGAGTCCATGCGTAAAATGGAGATTTAACCGATTTCACGTATAAATGCTCATACATAAATGGCATAATTTTGTTGCGTGAATGTGTTGCGTGTATGTTTGTGTGGTCAGAGTCTCTGTTTCAGCTCATGAGCTTAATTTCCTGTATGCTGGCTTGCTGCCCGCCTGATGTTGGCTGGATGCCTTCTCCTCTCCCTCTCTTTTGCTCTCTGTCATTCCCTTTCTCATTCTCGTCGCTTGTTTCCAGCTCTGACCACAGCAGCTTTCCCAGAATTCCCTGACAGCGTCCCAGCGTTCATCAAAGTGACCCACTGCACCACTAGCTATTAAACGGAACCGAATGTAACAGTCCTGCTCTCGTAGGCCTGACCTCATCTCTTCCTTCACACACGCTTAGACGAGAGTCTCTTTAACTGACTCATTCAGCAAAAGCACAACATCATTGTGGGCTGTAAAGTGTAAAGTTCTATTTTTACAAACCAAGCTTGGTAGTACTGAACTCCAACAGGCTTCATTACAGATCATTAAAAAAAGCTTCCGATAGTCATTCTCTCTAGTTTCCCCATTCCTTCCTTATCGATGTTTTCTTTATTGCGTAGTCTGTACCTCATGCCACTTATGGGGTAAAACACTTAGCTGAGTTTGCGTTCCAGTGTAGATGAGACACAGAAATAACACTTCATGGTTAAAGGAACAGCATATTTTTATGACAGAATTTTAAGGCCTTTTTGGAATTTTACTTGCACAAAGTGTGTTCTGAAGGGCTGCTCTGAAATGTCAAATCGTTAGTATTAACGTTACACAAGTATGTGTTAAATTCTCAGTGTTGTCACACGGGGAGCTAAAGCAGGCTTTAACGTAAACCGTTTTCTTCTATGGTTAGTTTCCTCTTTCAGTCATAAAAAGAGACTACGGTTATGGCCTAGCCACCTTTTATAATTAGCTGCCTGAATAATAACAAGTTACCTAGATATTTTCATCTAAACAATGAACTAGATGATTATTGGAAGTATGAGACAAAATAATATGTTTACATGGGAGAAAACGACAACAACCGGAATTAAGCCTGAAATGCACTTTCCACAAGTGTGTGAAAGTGTCAAATAATAAAGTAACAATGTCACACAAGTGTTGGATTCTCAGTTTTACCAAAGGAGAACGTACAGCTGTTACTGACCGTAAGCTGTCGTCGTCTTCTATAGTTAATGTTGGACACATCTCTTATTGTAGAGAATCTTGTTAGTATGTTTATAACTAGCTTCCTGAATATGAAAACTAGGCCATCTTGATTTTCTATGATAAGAATAGCCTATTTCTAAGATAATAGGCGTACAAGGGCAGCAAATACCTGTTTATTAGAATGAGGAATGGCTAAAACTCATTGTTTTACTGATATTTTTCAAATCAGCAGTAAGTATTGTTTCATTTAAATCATGCTAAAAGGCTAGTCATTCAGACTGGCCTAGCTAGTCTGTTTAAGAGTAAACAAACAAACAGTGTCTCTCACTAAATCCACTGGCTTTTTTTAGCTGAAAGGCAGCATTTTCACAGTAATTGTTATGGTTTTGCCCAAATACTTTTGTACAAGTTGTCCATCTTGTGTATACACTACTATTACTGATAATAGCACATCTGTTTTAATGGCACATTTGAAGATGGCTCTATGAAGACTGAGACTTGTTACTGTGACCGTAACACAAGAAAGCATATCAAGCTTGTTAACCGAGTCGTCTCTGTTAGCAAAACAATCACGTCTTGCAAACTAGAGTACATTTCCATCTTTAAAGTGTTCACTAGTTGGAATGTCCCATATTTCCCTACCCCCTCTTTCCCTCTCTCTGCTTTCTTTCTTCTCAGCATGCTGTCTCTCTAGTGAGCAGTACAGACCAGAGCTAAGTGTAAATTCCTCAGTTTAATATACGTAATTAATCCTAGTTGGTTGCATAGCCCAAGTAATGGAAAGTACCTTACGGAGAAACATTCCCAAATGTTCTCGAGTCAGGTTCTGCTTTTATTTTTTGACATCATAGCGGTTTGATGATGTGGTTACCATGACCTGGGATCGTGGCCAGACGATCTAAAGCATCTCTCATCTCCTGAACCGTCTTTAGGAAAAACATCCCTCAGATGTAAAACAAACCACTGACAGCTGCTCAAGATGACGCAACAAACTCCAAAGCTAGAAATAACGCTAGCGCACGCGTTCAAATGCATAACAAAACCCAAGATAGTGAGCCGGTTTGCTTTGTAGCGTCATTCCCCCTTTCCGCCTGGCCGTTGCTTAAGCGCTCGAACGACCTCTGGAACACCAGCTCTTATCAGGCTGTGGCCGCTGCACATTCCACCGAGATAAGAGCTCCAGCCGGCTTCTGTCAACACGAAGTGCGTGCGAGTGTGTCCACGATCACTTCTCTTCGTTTGTAGCGTGGCCTAGTTAGCCTTCCTGTGTAATAAAAGCACTGGTCACTCTGTCCCGCAAGAAAACAGACCTGTTACCCTACATTCTTTTCTCTGTACGTCTCCAAGGACTGATGGGAGATTATCATAAGGAGTGTTTCAGTGCATCCCAGGCACAGATCAGGAATTATGCATGAGGGTCTGCACACCAGTTGCCCTCTGAGCCAGTTTTAATCAATTATAAAGCCACACTGTGTGTGCGTGTGCTATGAATTGTCCGACAGAGCACCCCATGCTCTCTTGGGACTCACTGATACTCTTGCTTCACAGATTGAATGCTGGTGTAGCCCCCATGGCTCTTTCATAACCTTTCTGTCTTGTGATCAATAATGTAATTCAGTGTGTTTGGTATGAGTCTGAATCCAATCTTACTCGCTCCACCCCGGCTTAACAAGGTTCTTCTGTGGTGTCCTTGAGCCATAATGCATGCATATGGGGGGTTGAAACAACAGAGGCAGAGCAGATTATTGGCTCAAAAAAATTTATAAATATGCATATGTTTTTATCTTTATTTGAGGATTAAAGAATATTTTTTTATTTGTTTTAATTTTGTTTAAAACGCATGTACCAAGTTTGTAACTTTATTTTGTATTAATATTGGTTGTGCAACACTTTACAACAAGCAATAGCATACTTTCCTTGTATCTGAATGCATGAGTGTACACGTCTTAATTTTGAGAAAAATATGGGTTTTAAAAAGTAGTTTTTCAGGATAAAATATTAAAAATAAAATAAAATAACTTTGATAAAGGTTTTTGCCAAACTACTTAAAGGGTTAATTCACCCAAAAATGAAAATTCTGTTATTAATTACTTACCCTCATGTTGTTCAAACCCTTCAAGACCTAGGTTCATCTTCGGAACACAAATTAAGATATTTTTGATAATATCTGAGAGCTTTTTAACCCTTCATAGACAGCAATGCAACTACCACATTCAAGGCCCAGAAAGGTAGTAAAGACATTGTTTAAATAGTCCATGTGACATCAGTGGTTCAACAATTTCTCCTTTTTTTTTGCCATTCAATTTAAGTAATTTAATTGTTTAAATATAAAATATGCTAATCAAAGAAAATATACAAATCAGTGTATGCATAAATTACATTTATAGTATTTTATAAATAAATGAATAGATCTAGTCAAAGTCATTGTAAGCATCCACCAAAATGTAATAGTACATGCATTAAGAAACAATCACTCAGAAAATTATTATTTAATAGGAATGTTGTTCTAGGAACACATACTACTTGTCTTTACATTAAGCACTTGTGCAGTGCATTGTGGGTAGAGTTAATCTCGGCTTCTCATGTTCTCACACTGTGACATAAGTAATATGCAGTTAGTCTCAACTTTATTAGCTTAGAGAGAGTGTCTCTTTCTCCATCTCTAGAATTGCTGAGATAAGAGCATCTGCAGGTACGAGGTGTGAGTGTGTGAGGGGAGGGCGAGAGTGCTGAAGTGATTAGAGGCTGATGTACCCTGTCTGTTCCATTATACACACTGACCTCAGCGACACACACACACAAATCAATTCTCCTCACACCAACTGGAGCCTTAACCGGATTTGTGATGATGGTGTCTGTCTCATCATACCACGGAGCAGCGTTTTCTCCACTCGAGTTCCTTCCCCGTACCTTTCAAAACCTTCATCATCGTCGCCATCTCCCTCCGACCCATAACAACATTTTGGTCAGAACTCTCAGAGATTAGTCTGCTGAAGCTGACGCTCTTTATAGAAGAAATTTGTTTCCATTTGAGATTTTTTTTATTTTTTTCTCTCCAGATGTATTTAAATGTCTCCCACACTCAACAAATTTCAATATATTTTTGTGAACCTGAAACCAGTGGGCAGTGAGATTAGACTCCACGCCTGTCAGAGCTGTCAGCTTTCAAACTTCTCCATTAGACCAGCAGCTATTCCATCACCATGACGACCGTCTGTACTGAAACTCTCAGCAGGGTTCTGGCTCCGCCTCCTCCGGTCTGACGGGTTTAACCTTTGATCTCTCTGTCTCTTTTTGTTGCTTTGATAGTCACAATTGTAGTGTGTTCCTTCTGTAATTACAGGGCTTGTCTTTTTCTCCGAACGGGGCAGAAGGTTTTCTTATAGACTTCTGAGGAATGCGATCCGCTCGGATCACTCCCACACTATTGTTTATAAGTCCAGTTTTGAAGAGGTACGCAGGCAGAGGTGTGCCGAGTTCTGTTGAATGGCGTACGTTCGCTGGCTGCATTCCACAGTCCTACTTGTCATTTCCTGCAATTATGCTTCTTTACATAGAGGCTGCGTTTCACAGCTTTTAACTCTCCTCTCCTGTGTCATTGAAGCTTTATGTACTCAAACATGCACCTTCACCGACTCCATCTCTCTCATTAAAGCCAACCTGTTCCCTTTTATACATTCACACGCATGCACTTCAGTCTTTAATGTACAGTTATGAACTTGTTTTTCATTGTCTGACACTCTTGTCAGTAAAAATGTTCAGAAATTATAATGGAAACATTTCATAGTATTATCAATGTTGAAAACGGTTGTGCTGCTTAATATTTTTGTGGAAATGGTGATGCATTTTTTTTTTTTAGAATTGTTTGTTGAATAGAAAGTTCAAAAGAAATTTGAAATAAATATTTTTAGCAGTATAAATGTCTTTACTGTCATTTTAAATCAATTTAATATTTCCTTTCTGAATAAAAGTATGAATTTCTTTCCAAAAAACAAATTTATTAACCCCAAACATTTGAATGATAGTATGAATTAACAAATTATTTAGGGAAATTATTATTAAATTATATTAACTTATAAATTCAAATCTTTTAATGCAAGGCGAAAAACAGTCAGATGTAATTCCCAGTGTAATGCATCATATTTGATTATATTTTATTTGAATACTGGTTGTTCCACTTCTTATTTTTAAGTAGTTGCTGGGCGTTTCATGCATTTTATGTTATTTAGTTAATAGTTCATATGTTACTCTAATGGTGTTTTATGATTGATTCCGACAGACAGTCTTTTTGAATGATTCATTGTAAGAACGACTCATAAGAAATGACTCATAAGAGTCATTAGCTGGTGAATCGGACTACACAATTCATGCTGGGTGATTTAAAGCTGAATCCAATCATTTGCAGTATGCAACCTTTGCATAATCGCATTCAGATTGCATTCACAACTTCTTTTACTGTAGTAAAGCAAGTAGATTTTTAAGTTTGGAATAGGCTTTATATTAAAGGCACAGTTCACTCAAAAATTAAAATTGTCATTAATTACTCACCCTCTCATGACCTTGCATAGACAACAATGCAACTGACATGTTCAAGGCCCAGAAAGGTAGTAAAGACATTGTTAAAATAGTCCATGTGACATCAGTGGTTCTAATGTAATGTTATGAAGCGAAGCGGCTTTTAATTTTTGGGTGAACTATCGCTTTTAGGTTATATCAGTAAATAAAATATATATTCAAAATACCATCCAGTAATGCCTGAAACACTATACATTTTCTACAGTGAATTCCTAACAATCTAACATATTAATAATTTTTTATAGCATGGACCCACTGTTATTTTTCTGTCTGTCTGTCTCTGTTGAGCTTAAGCAGCAGTCACAGTTTCACAAACTATGGAAAGAGCTCTGTCTAAAAATGACTTCTGCAGCTTTCCAGTAGCAGAACTGGCCGAACGGCACGCCACAAGTGTTTCTTTTGTCTACTCAACACGCTGCCAAATCCAGCAGTCCTGCCTGATTCTGGATTTTGTGTTATATTTGTATTATAAAACAGATTGTGTATTACATTTGTGCTTGCTTTGCACATTATTGAAACAAACTGTCGACATCTTTCCTCCCATAACACAAACAGCGATTTAGTTTCTTTCTTGTTTATCTTTCAGAGTTAACATAAAACACAATGGCTAGGAAAAACAGGCCTGGAACTGTTTATTCCAGATATAGTTAAAAAAAAAAATAACTCTGAGAACAGTTCAATTTTATGGCCTCTGAGTGGAAGCTGGCACTGATGATCAAGTTGAGAATGGACGAGCGCTCACAGACGAATCAATACGTCTGTGTTCGGGGCGGCAGACAGAGTGTGAGGTCTTAACCGTTCACCTGCAGAGCTAATCATGTATCACAATAACGAGATTCACAGCTCACACACTCTGAGAGGCAGACGTGCTGAGTCCAGCCCGCTGTCAGATATTACACCTGATAAATACGGTTAGGTGTGCTGCTCTACTGTACATCTGATTGAGGTTGATTCATGTCACTGCCGTTAATGACTTTGTGAATCATGTTTCCCCAGGGCTATGATAGCTTGCCTGATTGCTCTAGTGTGTGCATGCGTGTGTGTAAAAATATGTGTGTGTGTGCACGACCCTGTTTAAAAAGGGATGTGGGTGGAAGCCATTAGCAGGTGTGAGAAATAAATGACAGCCTGTTTTCTTTATATGCATGTATTTATGAATGTTTTACCATTATCTGTGTCACTTGGGGAAGCATCCCTAATGATGCCCTAATGGGTGAATAAAAACATGCCCAGGTCATATTTTTTTATATAGCTGTTATTATATTTCTTTTGTTATGTGTAAATATTTAATTATTTAATTATTTATTTATTCACCATTATTGATATTACTTCTTTATATTCACATTATTGTGACGAAGGGTGCATACGTCATCGAGGTTGTCTCATTTCAGAAAAGCAAGTAGGACACTCCGAATGCGACCTTCGAATGCTATCTTCTTTCAAGTAAAAACAGTTTTTTTTTTTTTTTTTTTTTTCAAGTTACCTTCCAAATTTAGAAATAATTTTCCTTTAAGTAGTGTGAGAGCGCAACGATGCTCTAAATGTGTTGGCAAATCAACGTGATAGTTCCTGTTTCCTTTTCCGCGCGCCCTATGAAGGCCGTCTCATTTAATTCTAGGTTGAGGACACTTTGTATACGTTACGCATCCTCCAGAGGACGCAGCCTTCTAAATGACACAGCTATAGTATTTAATTTTTTTAATATTTTATATTAAAATATATTTTAATATTTAAATACTATTAATTATTTTTTTACAATTTTAATATATGAAGGCAGTGTACTACAATGATGCATGTTTTTTTATTTTTTATTTTGCAATTTTTTTTTGCATTGTGAAATTATTTTTGTGACATTTAATAAGTATGTAAATTGTCTGAATGTTTATTTGTTTTTATTAATTTTTTCATTTATTAATTCAGTTATTCATATGAATTTTTTTAACTTTTGTTCTCATTATTGTTATACAGTTTTATCTGCATTAAAAATGCTAATACTTTTCTATGTAAATGTATTAAGTCAGTTAATGCAATAATGGCTTTTTATTTTATTTTATTGTTTTATTTTATTTTGCTGGAGAAGCAAATGTTTTGTTTTGTTTTGTTTTTTGCATTGCACAATTATTTTCATGATATCTAAACACATTTTTGCCCAAACGTCTTATGAACAGAATAAGTCTGTATGTTGTACATTTACTTATTTCATTATGATGAAGTGGTTTTACTGTATTCTATTAAAAATCTTTTTTTTTTTAAATGTGCACAGGCAGAACATTAAATGTATAATGTACAATAACGCATGAATGCTTCATAAATTCATAAAGTTAATCATTCTTTAATAAGTTAATAACTATTAAATTTTTTAATAAATTAATGAAATGTTAATAGAATTTTACTTTTTTCACAACTTAATATAATGGGGTGAAATATAACCTGGACGTGTTTTTAACACACATAGATAGATAGATAGATAGATAGATAGATAGATAGATTCATTGTTATATTCTCTGAGCAATGCATTTATACAAAAGATACAAGTGCATGTGGTCACATGTTTTTTTTTACCTGAATTCACACTAACCTCCTCTTTCACACAAACACACACACCCTACAAACAAAGACACTGGGCACGTTTCCCTGCTCTGTGCAACGATTTTTCAGCATTCATGTCCCAGCATGCTGACGCTCCCCATGTCCATTACTGTATAACAGCAGCACGACTGAGCTTCACAGACTCATCTCTGCTTAACTGCCTCATTTTAATACCACCATATGTATCTGACAGCCAGAGGCCAAAACAATCTGTATTGTTATTTGAGAGAGGCTAAATGTTGTCTGCCAGCCATATTTAACCCTGAAGTGAGAGCAAATGCTATAAGGTGTTTGTAAATATAAGGACTTGAGAAGTTACTGCACTTGTATAGCAAAGAAATACATAAACAGCAAATGGAAATGAGCAGCACTGAGGATAACTAGATATGTTCTTCAGTGAGTCAGTGTGTGTATGTGTGTGTGTGTGTCTTTTCCTCCAATGCCTCGGCCTTAATTAGTTAGTGGCCGGCTCACAGCCCAGGATGGAATGTGAGATATTTAATAAGAACCCAACAATGGAATGGCGCTTGTGGCAGGCAGCCGGCCAGGAGGCCAAATTATTAAACTGGCTTCGTGAACTTGATTATGTAAATGAACTTGGAGTGTTCGTGTGTGTGTGCGAGAGAGACTGGTTGGGAGGAGAAGTGAGACAGGACGAGAGAGGCCAATGAGTAGTGTAATGCATGACATTGCATTTCTGAATCTAATAAATCAAGTTTCCCTAGTGTGATACACCACTGTAAGTCACTTTGTAAGATTTAATTTAGCGTGTATGTCATTCTAAATAGTCAGCTGACCAGCTTATGTCTGTACCTCACTTCATCTGTTCATTCGCATACTAAATAGTATGCAAGATATAAGAGTTAGAACATCCCAAATTGCAGTATATTAAAGGAACACTCCACTTTTTTTGGAAATAGGCTCATTGTACAACTCCCCTAGAGATAAACAGTTGAGTTTTACCGTTTTTGAATCCATTCAGCCGATCTCCGGGTCTGGTGGTAGAATTTCTTAGCTTAGTTTAGCATAGATCATTGAATCGGATTAGACCATTAGCATCTCGCTCAAAAATGACCAGAGTTTCGATTAATTTTCCTATTTGAAGCTTGAGTTTTCTGTAGTTACATCGTGTAGTAAGACTGACGGAAAATGAAAAGTTGCGATTTTCTAGGCTGATATGGCTAGGAACTATACTCTCATTCCGGCATAATAATGAAAGAAATTTGCTGCCATACCATGGGTGCAGCAGGCACTTTTCATTTTCCGTTGGTCTTAGTGCACGATGTTACTACAGAAGAGTCAAGTTTTAAATAGGAAAATTATCAAAACTCTTTGGTCATTTTTGATGACAAAATGCTAATGCCCTAATCCGATTCAATGATCTATGCTAAGCTAAAAGTGCTACTGCCAGACCCGGAGATCGGCTGAATGGATTCAAAAACCGTAAAACTCAACTGTTTATCTCTAGGGGAGTTGTAAAATGAGACTATTTCCAAAAAAAGTGGAGTGTTCCTTTAAAGCCAGTATGCTGCCGGGGTTATGTAACCTATTTTTATGGTAGATTTTTGAAGTGCCAAGCATACTTTTTGGGCTATTATTGCCCATAACCCTTTGTGCCACTGGATAGGAAGAGTTTTTATGTGATTGAACAAGAATGCGAGACCTGCCTGAAAACCTGAGACCTGAAAGCTTCCAGTGCTGTTTTTAACGAAATGCCCTATCCTAACCAGATGTGACACGATACTACGAATATCTTCCATGTAAATCTTGCTTTGATGTCCTGTTCAATCATGATGAACAGCAATATTGTCAAATATTATTACATCTTAAAAGAGCTCTTTTCTGTTTGAATTAATTTTAAAATGTGATTTATTCCTGTGATAGAAAAGCTGAATGTCTTTACCATCACTTTTTCTCAGTTTAAAAGTGAAAGTGAAGTGACGTGTGGCCAAGTATATTGACCCATACTCGGAATTTGTGCTCTGCATTTAATTCATCCAAGTGCACACACCGTGAACACACACCCGGAGCAGTGGGCAGTCAATGCTGCAGCGCCCGGGGAGCAGTTGGGGGTTCGGTGCCTTGCTCAACGGTTTCACCTCAGTCGTGGTATTGAAGGTGGAGAGAGCGCTGGTTATTCACTCCTCCCACCTACAATCCCTGCCGGCCCTGAGACTCGAACCCGCGACCTTTGGGTTACAAGTCTGACTCTCTATCCATTAGTCCACGACTGTTTAATGTATCCTTGCTGAATAAAAATATTTTATTTAAAACAAGGATCTTACTGACCCAAACTTTTCAACGGTGGTGTATGTAGCATCATATTGTTGAATAATTTTGAAGATAATACATTTAGCTGGATGTTAATGCTGCTGTGCACATTTAAACTGTAAAAGATAAGGGACTCTGTGGTATTTTTTGACAGAGCAGTATAAACGATCATACATTTTTTAGTGTTTAGTATATACAGTATATGAAGTGGAGCACAGTCACATATCGCTTTCCAGAATCAGAGCTGCTGTTTTTTTTTTTCTTTTGTGAACCCAGTGTTCCTCATTCTCGGACAGATCATAGGCCAACAAGCAATATGCAGGTAAACTTAATGGGCCTTTTTCATATGGTTGCGTATTGAGGTATGTAAGTGAACACGTGTACACTTTTTGCTTCGCTCACCTGATTGCTGTTGAAGGTCAGGTAAATGATAAATGGTGTGTTGACACGTTGACAAAGCAACCAAAGCTGTGGAAGATCACATGATCACAGCTAGCTAGAGCGAATCAGACTCCTCCATCCGTGTATAATGCTGAGCATCTGTTTAATCAACAGTAGCATCAGCTCTCAGGAGACCTTACTTCAGGGGGAAAAATATATTATATACACGTTTGAGATATACATATATATATATATATATATATATATATATATATATATATATATATATATATATATATATATATATATATATATATAATGATATATATATATAATGATATATATATATAATGATATATATATATAATGATATATGAATAAATATATTTTGCACCAGAGCCATTGAGGTAACGTGGAGGAGGCGGTTGAATTAAATTCATGCTTGATTTATCCCTGCGTGTGCGTGCATGTCTGAGTATATTATGTTGGTGAATTAAGCTCATTGTGCCCGTGATGCGGTTTTGTTCATTAACAATAGCCGCTGAGTATATGAACCTCTTGAGCTACCGGATACACTAGCCAAACAATGACTGTGGATGATCAGAGGGCTGAAAGAGGCCGGGGCAGAGCGGAAACAGAAGTAAACACTGCAAGTATGGACTGTCCTGGCTTACAGCCAAATCCCCAAGTTTTTATATCCTCCGGAAGAAATCTCCAGGATCTCTCTGCATGGTCATGTACATGAGTGGGAAATACCCACTGCTGCCAAATATTCCACATGCAGAAGAATGTAGGATTATGTGTCTTCATGAGGGTGATTGTTGTTAATTTACCCTCTTAGTAATTAATATGTGCCTTGTTGCTGATATGAACCCAATTACAACTGGTATTAACCTCCGCCTGGGGGCCAGTCACAAGTGGGCAGCTAAATACAGGTGTAAACAGGGTCCAAAATGTTCTGTGATCCAATCATTCAACCCATATTTGGAGTTAGTACCCATGTGACCCATGTGTGCTCAAGGACCCACCTGTCAATCATCTGATGGGCTACAACAAGGGCGTTATACTTTGGGTACATAAATTGTAAGTTATTAAAGTGTCCCTTGTGCTCACCAAGGCTGCGTTTATTTGTTTAAAAATACAGTAAATCATTTTAAAATGGATGATTTAAAATTGATTTTTTTTTCAGAAGCCATTACTCCAGTCTTCAGTGTCACATGATTCTTCAGAAATCATTCTAAAATGCTGATTATGCTTACATATTGCAACATTCCTGCCTCATTGCCTGTTTTTAAAGCAATTTGAGTCTCCTGTGGGTATTATAAATGCAGTGTTTGTTTTTTAGTTCCTGCCAATGTAGAGCATTTCCAGAACACTCCAAAATGGTCAGTTATTTCAGTCAGGATGCTTCCATAGAAGGAATGGAGGAGCTCGCTAGGTTTACGAGCAAAGCTTGAGTCTCCCCATTGAACCCACGTACATATACACACCATTTTCCATTATCCTGCCTTCGGAGTGACCCCGCAACCTACTGGTTCTAAACACCAACTTTTAATTGGCTAGAGAACAGGAGTCCTAGAGTTTGAGTGACAGGGCTTTAAAGAGAGTTTTCCTGTTTAAGCGCAATGATTAATGTGCAGAAAAGACACCGTGCAACACCAAGACCGTTTGGAGGGCTGTCTCATGTCCAGAGAGCTGGCTTAATAGTAGAAAGAGAGGGATGGAGAGGTCAATCAGAGGTCAGAGAAAGGGACTGTGGGAAGTGGGACTTGGGAGAAAGAGAAATGAAGGGAGATTGTGGGCAAAACAGAAAGGAAGGTATTAAAAGAGAGATGGGGGAAAAAAACAGTGGCGGTTCTTTTGGAAGTCCCCAGAGAATCCCAGTCAAGTCTTGTTTCTGTGAGAGAGGGCTTCTGCCTCTGGGGAATTTGATTGACAGTTCCAGAAGAGTGTCCACATATCTTTATTATGCCTGCAGACCGAATTCTAGAATATACTTCCTTTCATGACATCACTGTGCACCACATTATCTGATTGGATATTTATAGATTCTGTAACTTTTTCTGGTCGAAGAGTTCTCATGGCTTCTTACAGCCAGGCACAAACTTTTAAAGACTGCACACTCAAAGTTTAAGTGTTTGAAGTGTTTTGTTTTATTTTATTTTTATTTTATTTCTTTTTAGGGGAAAGAATATAAATATAATAAATAGGGAAAACTAATTAATTAAAAAGACACTTTTCAGATTATTTGCAAGTTTAAAGCCTCAGCTAACCTTGCATCTAATTTGACACATAAGATCAAGCAATTATGACTGCTCTTTATTTGCTGGCTTTATTGTCCTGTAACCCAAGATGCACCGATTCCGTGACCTGACAAAAAGGCCTGAGTTGATGCAAACCGTACATACACACCCAATAAAAAGTGGTTAAGAGTAAATCTTCTTTATATACAGCCAGTTCACGCTCTCAGTGTCCAATGATCTCGCATTTGAGCTCATTAAGTTTCTTAGAGCCAATTGGAAATCAATGGAGCCAGCCATTGCGGACAAACTTTTCTTTTAAGTCCAATTTATGTCCTCCTTTATCAGTTTCACAGACGTCTCTCTTGCTAGCCAGTTTTGTTTTCTAATGGAGTGAAATGAGTGCGCTCAGGTGCAGTAACAGAATGAACAAAGAGTTCCCTCCCGGAGTTGAATCGCACACGTACGTTCACTCACTCACTCACTCGCTCTCATTAGCTCTCTGTGGTGCTTTTGTCTTTTAATCAATGCAGAGAACATAACTACAATTAACAGCTTTCCCATATCGATCCCAGCTGAATTAACAAGAGAGAGGGAAGAATTGCGTTCCTCATGGGTGTTCTCCATTATGTGCGTGTGTGGAATTTATTCCTGGTTGTGTGTGTATATGCTGTTTGTCAAGTGAACGTCATACCGTAGTGTCAGCTTATGAGTGTGTGTTGTCACCGGTGCGGCACACACTTCATCAGGGAGTTGCGGCTAAACAGTGATGAATGTGTGTATGCTCTCTGCTTTGGTTTGATTGAATGCCCTGCTCTAAAACAGGGGCACACACACTCACACACTTTATGACAGCCAAGATGGAAAACTGCAGTTTGAGATGTAATGAGGAAATTCAGACACAAACCCGAACGCTCTCGCACCCCTACACCACAGACCGTAACGACACTACTGACTTAACTACATTTTTCAACGGCGTGACAGTAGCTCTGATGTTTTTAAAGTGGTGTAACTTTTCCAGTAACAAACTACTTTTTCTAACAAGTAGCGCAACAACGTTCAAGATGAATCGTGTGAGCAGCCCCGCAACTGAGCGAGATGAGCGAATAATCAAATGCGCTTTACTAGAGAGTGTCTTTTTAACATTTCAGTCTACTCTGTTTGGAATATTTTTTTGTAGCAAAATAAATATTAGCTAGCTGTTTGACTGTTATCACTGTGTTAGCACAGCAACATAATAATTTTTTTTAATTTCACAACCAGCCAAATGAAGCAATAATCAAACACGCTCTAGTCATTTAAGTCGTCACCCCACATTTCTCTTCATCTTTTTTTTGAAGCAAAATAAATGTTAAATACTGCTATTTATCAGTATTTGCTAACTGCTATTTAGCAGTAACTACCTGCTATCACTATGTAAACAAAGAAAAGGTGGCTTTGATGCTAGTTTATGCTAATTTATGTTTTTAAGCTTTTTAGCTATTTTTTTCATAGTAGCTAATTTTTCCAAAAGTTAGTTTGACTATATTTGAACCACTTAAAAATCAGTGGCTCTGATGTTTTCAAAGTGGTATCGCACTTCCAGTAACATGCACATTTTTAAACAATTATCAATGTAGCATGACATAATGTTTGATACATTACACAAACAACCTCACTACAAATGTGCAATACAAGAGTGTTTTTTTTAGTATCTAAAAAGTTAAATACTTTTATTTAGCTAACTACTCGAATGCTATCACTATGTTAGCAGTGAAAAGGTGGCTTATGCTAATTGACATTCTGCTCTTTTTAATTTAATCATAGAATATAACAATGGTATAATTCAGAAGTAGTTAAATTGGCTTTGAAATTGTAGCTTGCTAAAATAGTTCAAATTCAAAGTAACTTCCCTAGCATCGTACAAAGCATAATGGCTAAATCAGATGCACTGAAATGCACAAAATAAATGTACAGTATATAACACGCACAAACATCACACAGACACACTTAATTTGCTATCTGTACACGTATACCCGGCTCATGCATTATCCTCCTGTGTCATTGTTTTTTGTTCTTTCTGAAAATCAAGTTCCTAAAAACTGAATTTTTAATAAGTTGTTTGCGCTTAGTGTTAGACACGACTGCACTGCTGTTTTTAATTAATAACCCCAGCATTCCCAACGAGGTGGAACACAAACGACACTAACACACGCAGAGAGAGAGATAGATGTAGTCAGCGATAGAGGCAAATACACTTCCTGTGTGTATTATTGGTTGTGTTGGAGGTTTTATCTGTCACCACATTTATCAGTCTATAATTCAGTCAGAGCGCCAGATAAATACAGAGAGAGACAGGAATAGAGATAATCAGCGCCGCGGTGGAGTGTGTGGATGGCATGTGCTCTAAAAATTGAGGTATGATGATACAGTCAAAGCGATTAAATGTGGTTTTGACATTCTCTATTTGGTGAAGATGTTTTCCGTGAGTTACAGCATTTAGAAACTTATTGACAGACTAATCTCATCAACTTGTGAATTGGACATTAGATGCGCCGATATTAAATTTCTATGCCGATGCAAATTATTCAGAATGACATCTGCCGATACAGATTGTTTGACTCTTTTAAAGGGGTAGTTCTCCCCAAAATGAAAATTCTGTCGTCATTTACCAACCCTCAAGTTGTTCCAAACCTGAGCGAGTTTCTTTCTTCTGTTGAACACAAAAGAAGATATTTTGAAGAATGTTGGTAACCAAACAGTCAATGGTAGCCATTTACTTGAAAGAGCATGGAGAAAATACTGATCATCGGATGTTTTTATACAATTGTCTGATGACTGATAATTGCTTTTATAAGCTGATGCTGATTATTGGCTGATATATTGGTGCATCTCTATTGGAGATTGATAGTGTAATTCTGGATGATTCTAATAATTGTTGTAGCCAGTAATTATTTTCATTTTATTAAAAAACAATGTCTAATCTGATCTGATATTATATGCAATAACAGATTCAATAATATTTGATGTTAAGAATAATTTTGAAGTAAAAATGCCTGCAGTGCTCACATGGATTATGCAAGTTCGTATCCAGCCTGCAACGTGTTCCAATGTCATTATCACACCATCTCCAGTAATTTTGACACTCTATCGTGTCTAAAAAAAGAATCCCTCCCAGGAAATTATTACATCTTAAACTGCGATTCCTGCGTGGAGAATTATAGTGCTTATATGCGTGTGTGCTTGAATACTTGAAAGCGAGCGGGATGTGTGTCGGAATCTCTCCCAGGCCTCTTTGTCATAACCTTTTGCCCCCAGTCCTCAGGCGGTGGGGCGAATCGCTCACTCTCACATTCTCTCTGTACTTCTCAAATGACACTGGGCTTTCTGGGTGGTTAATTGGGCAAGTTTTGCTCAAGGCTGCCTTATAGGTGGCTTTCTGAGATCTGCCGAACACACACATTTGTTTTCTGTCATGCTGGGGACTTTTCATTGACTTCTGTTGATTTTTCTACTGAGCTAATGGTGTTTTTTAGCTGCTAACCCTCACAAAAAATGTTTGTGTTTTTATGAAGACTTTTAGTATGTTTATGAACCTGTTTTCCTCATGGGGACCACTTGTGATGTTGATAATTTCAGATTTTAGTATCCTTTGGGGACATTTAGTCCTCTCATTGTGGGCTAAAACTTAACCTACATAAAAAACATATTGAAGGATAAGGATTGGTGTTTAAGATGCTCTATTGTATCTGCAGTTTACTAGTGTTTTGGTTCCATCATCTCACTAATGGCAGTGATAACCACCTCCTCTATTACAGGATGCAATCAATGTTTAATTAGAGAAGAACACAATTTAATTGTGTGCTTGTTTTCCTGGGCATGCATGAATGTGGTCATGCGAATCTCATAGTTTGAGATGTTGATGTTTTGTTGTTCTCTTTACCTCTGTTTCCCGCTCTTTGTAGTTGTTTGTTTACCTCAGTTCTAATACAGACCGTACAGACATGAAATCTGACAGTGGACGTAATTCACTGCTGGTCGTAATTCACCTACATTTCACTGCTGGTTATACTCTGTATAATTGTGTATGTGACAAATAAAAAAAATCTTGAATCTAATTCCAGAAAATTCCAGCCATGGAGTCTGTCCTGTTCTCTGTAATCAAGTCCTCCTACTCAAACCTCGGCACAATCAAATCAGTCTGGAGTTCTGCTTTTCCAAACCTGGAATAAAATCTGAAGGAGAACATTTGGTTGTCATTTGATATGGTTTGCATTTAATCCGAAAGTCTGAAACCCAAAAACTCTGCTGCTTGTGTGATTTTTATATATGCACACGTCCACTTTCTTCCTCTTTTCTCAATAAATGGAACTGAAAATCTGCTAATATATTTATAAGATTATAGTGAAGATTCAGTAACTAATTCACCTCTTTTTCAGTTCCATATATTATATGTGACCTTGGACCACAAAATCAGTCATTAGGGTCAATTATTTTGAATAAATAAGCTTTCCATTGATGTATGATTTGTTAGGATAGGACAATATTTGACTGAGATACAACTATTTGAAAATCTGGAATCTGAGGGTGCAGAAAAATCAAAATATTGAGAAAATTGCCTTTTTAAAGTTGTCCAAGTTAAGTTTTTAGCAATGCATATTACTAATCATAAATTGAGTTTTGATATATTTATGGTAGGACATTTACAATTTCCATAATTTCCAACATATCTTCATGGAACATGATCTTTACTTAACATCCTAATGATTTGTGGCATAAAAGAGAAATCAATCATTTTGGCCATACAATGTATTTTTGGCTATTGCTACAAATATACGCGTGCCACTTACGACTGGTTTTGTGGTCCAGGGTCACATAATTACTCAATTTCTCTCTTCTTTGTATATATTGTACACAGATTAATTTTAACATATCATATATCCTGTCCTTAAGGCATAACTGACTTTACGTGAATTTTTCATCATAAAAACAGTTTTTGAATGGATTCAGAATCATTGAAGAGAGAATAACTGTTTTTATTCTGTCCCACCCCTGACTTTACAATCTTGTTTTCTTTTCAGATTAAATGTGGCATCTACTCTGAAGTCTAAGGATTATGTTTGTGTGAAATCAGTGTTCTAGACTCCTTTGTTCAAGTTGACGTTGCCCTCCGAGGTCTTCTTACTCACTCTAATAGCAGAAACGTCAAAGCTGGTCTGAGATCAGTGTTAAAGGGCAGCATCTTGCTACAGCAGGCTGTCAGGCTTGTTGTTTTGGCCTGAGGGAAACACGATCAGCGGTTTGCTCAGTCCGCATCGACTGCTCTAAAATTTTGAAGCTGACAGCTCGTTTTCACCAGCGTTTATACACGTGTGGCTAGTTAAGCGTGGGACTTGAGCGTTTTTGTAGAAGAAAAGCTGTGAGTGTTGCCATAGCACCAATTCCTGATGCAAGCTCTGGGTAGCTGCTTTTTTCATGCATATCCAGGACTTATTTTTGATGTTAATTCTCAGAAGAGCCATAATGCCATCATTCCTTCCACTACAGTGTTGATGCATGTGGCTTATTATGCATGATTCGTCAGTGCACAGTATTCCAAAGAACAAAATTTTTTTTCATAATTTAGTCAGTCAATCCAAAATAATCTTTCTTTGTTGAACATACAAAAAAAAAAAAAAACACATCGCATTATGGTAGTAAAATGGGTTATGAATGCAGTTTCATGTTGACTTCAAAGGAATAGTTCACCCAAAAAAGAAAATTGCCATCATTTATTCACCCTCATGTTGTTCCAAACCCGTATGACTTCTGTAGAACACAAAAGGAGAATGTTTTTTTTTTTTTTTTGCATGTAAATGCAATGAATGGCAATTGAAGCTTGTTAGTTAAAACACCCCGTACAATTATCATATGAGTGGTCCAAACTTGTGCACTACATCCCAAGTCTTCTGAAGCTAAATAATTTTTGTTAAAAAAACTGGTTTAAGTGTTTGAAGTTCTTGATTATCAGTGAATAATAACTTACACTTTAAATTGTTTAATGGTTTTACTTAGCAAGGACACATTAAATTGATCAAAAGTGGCGTTAAATACATTTATAATTGTTCAAAAAATTCCTGTCAAGCTGGGTTTTTTTTTTTTTTACTTTTGCATGAAAAAATCCTACAAAAAAAATGTATCATGATTTCCACAAAACTTTAAATCAGCACAGCTGTCTTCATAGTAATAAATGTTTCTTGTGCTCCAAATCAGCATATTAGAATAATTTCTGTATGATCATTTAACTCTAAAGACTGAAAGAATGGCTGCTGTAAATTCAGCTTTGCTATCGCAGGAATAAATCATATTTTGAAATATATTAAAATAGAAAATCTTTTCAAAATCTAAAAATATTTCACAGTATTTCTCAATATTTAAAGTGAGTTAATATTTTTTTTGCTGCTCATCAAGAAATGTTGTAACCCTTTTATGCTTCAGTCACTATTCGTTGTAATTAGAGCCCAGCACGGGCCTCAAATTTAGGCCCTAGCCCGGCCCTGGCCCGAGACGCTCAGGCCCTAGCCCGGCCCAAGTCCGACAGCTTATCAGAATTACCGGCCCGAGTCCAACCCGAGCCCGTCTTTTTTTCCCCCTTCTCCTAAAAGAATTTATACTACTGTTTCGGCTATTAAAATAGTAATAGTAAATAGTTCAGTTTTGTGTGTAGTGGCAAAATTATTATTTCGTTCTGTTTTTTTAAGTTAATTTAGAAAAACGTTTGGAGCATTTTTGTTCGTTAAATAGCCTATAAGTTTTTTTTTTTTTTTTAAAGTAACGACCAAGCGGCCAGCAGCATGAGCTGATCATAGCTTATGTTTGATCAATTTAGCCTTCTCATATCATCACGACTTATCTAAAATAAAATCTATAGATATACTAAAACGGTTCAAGTACATAACAATGTTTAAACGTTAAACCTGCGCCATAATAATAACGTGCGCTAGCCTATATCTAAGTTTGTGAGGAGAGTGGAAGCTAAAGCGCGCTCTGCAGGACATGGAGGCACCAGCTTTGGATTTTTTTTCAGTGGAAACAAATTAAAATAGCCTATGCCATTTATTTTAATTTTTTTGATAAAGGTAAGAGTAATACATCATTCGGACCTGTAAAGGGTCTACTTGTATTTGTGTGCACTCACAATACCAACAAAAGTTAGTTCTTTTATAAAACAAAGAAAACAAACATGATGTGTTTTCTGCCGTCTTGAACAGGAGCGCTTCACAAAAATGAACCGAAACTGAGCGAATACATGCCTCACAGACATGATAAATATATCTATAGAAAGCTTTAAATTATCACTTAACGAAAAAAAAATGAAAACAAAAACTCATTTATTATAATTTTAATCATAATCAATAAAGATGCATTTCTCTCTAAAGGCGCGTCTAATGAGGAGACGGCGAGTCAGGATCAGCAACTTCATCCTTGCGACACAGATTCAGAAAACATTAGTTTATTAGTAAATAATTCAAATATCTCCTTACTATTTCCCGCAGACACATTCATGGTTATGTTTGCTGGGGTTTTGCAGCAAGCTCTAGCCTATTGCGTGCATTTGAACGCAGAACTATTCCGCTGCGCTGAAGTCACTTGAGCACGCTGCTGCGGGACACTAAACCCCATCGAGCTGCTCTCAGTCGCGGCACTGTCTCGTTTTGTTTCCACCAGCGCGGCAATTTTTTTCATCGCTAATCAATAGATGTCTACAATATAAAATAAGGAGAAACCCATGACGTGGAAATTGGCCCGAAGCCCGGCCCTAGAGGCCTAAAAAAGTCGGAATGCAAATGGCCGAAATGCAGGGCTCTAGTTGTAACTCCATAGAATTTCTCCTCCTTCTGTGGTGGAAACTTCAGTCAAACCCGTTTGGAGCAACATGCGGGCGAATAAACTTCCTTTTGATGTTTTCTCTCTTGATTACAGTGCTACTGGGGAAAAAGTGTTTCTGTACCAGTCCAACAGGCCTATAAGGTTCAAAAACACTGTACACAAAAATGCATTACAATGTATCTGGTGAGCATTGCTGTGTTCAGTCCCTAAAATTTCACTGGATTCTGATGTAGCTTCAATTCACAATTCAGGATCTTTATGTAGGTCAGGTAGAGGTAATATGCTAGCTAATTTAGCATGGCTTCTTAAAACTTTGTTTGTGAGCTTTGATTCTTTGGTGCAGTTTTTACATTTTAGAAGCAGCAGGTAAGCAGATTTGATCGGTTGTGTGTACTTCCTGCCGTCTGTTTACTAGATATTTAATAAAGTGCAATGGAGTGTAAGATTTAAGAAATGTGCTTTCCAAAACACGTCAATTTTTGTCTGTGCCGAGCAAACGTGCTGTTAATTGTGGAAGCTTTGATTTCCACACCTAAATACTGCAGTTCTGTTGTTTTAAAGTGTGTGTGTGTGTGTGAGAGATACCTGTGTGAGGTGTATTGTTACAGTCTAATCCGAGGCATGGAAGTTTGATTAGCCTCCTGTGCACAGATGGGCTCTTCAGTGTGATTACAATGCTTTTCATTAGATTTCATCACATCTCTTCTTTTTCTCCTTTCTTTCACTTACACCCTTCCCCCTCCTCCTTATCTTTCTCGCACCCCCCTCTTGATTAATCACGGGAGAATGACGGGAGGTAGATGTGACTGAAGTGAAGAGGTAATTGCGTTGCAGGTGTGTTGATATGGGGACTGTTATAGATTGTTATATGCATTGACGTCGTCTTAACCGGTAGATTGTCAGAAACTCATGGCTCTCACGACTTGTCACCACCAGCCATCTGATCAGGATTATTTAGAAATCACTCCACTCCAGGTTTTCTGGGTCACTCAATAGCATTTACCACTGTAAAAGCTCTTTCTTGGATAGTTCACCCAAAAATCTAAATATTGTCATCATTTACTCACCCTAATGTTATTTCATACCTGTATGACCTTTTATTTCTTTACTTTTTGGAACACAAAAGTGGATATTTAGATGAATTTTATTTTTGTATTTTATTTTGTGTTTTTATTATTTTAATTAAATTTAAATGTAATTTAAAATTGAATGAGTTTAAATTTTAATTTGGTCAATTACTCAGACGTTATTTTATTTTATTATTTTTAAAATATTTTATTCATTTTGCTGTTTCCTGGTTGGCTCAGTAGCATTTTCCTGTAAAGTTACACATCTCTTAAAGGAATACTTCACCCAAAAATGTTGTCATCATTTAGGATACTCACCCTCATGTTTGACTTTACACAAACGTAGACATTTAGCTGAACTTAGCCATTTCAACTGTTTTTGTCTACAATATAAAAGTCATCATTGGACCCCACTGACATTCATTGCATGGACAAAAGCATGAAACTGCCTTATTTGTCGTTAACGTGCAATGCTCATATTGGAGTGATCAAAAAAACTTCTCTTTGCTCCAGGCAAAATCATGCAACTTTGCTCTGCTTCCACTACGTACCGCTCATGTTCTCTGATCTGATCAACACATGGACGGGTGCACAGACAAATACACCTTCAAAAACAGTTGCTCACTCAAATAGTTTAAAGGACAGGGTGTGCGGAGTTCCTACAAACACTGAAAAGAAGAAAAGTTTAAAAAGGCTTTGTTTTGTAATCTTGCGTGTCTCTTTAACAAACCCTGGCAGTCTGTTTCCTATTGTATTTTATGTTATTACAAAAGTAACCAAAAACAGAAGAACTATTTATGCTTCAATACCATTTCCAAATAGAATTCAGATGTCTGTTTGTAAAGGAGCATTAGAGCATGTGTAAAGACCTCGACTGACAGGAAATACATAACAGCACCATTCACATTCCTCCGTTCAGGAAACAATGAGAGAAAAGATCTTAATCTAATAGGAAAGCTTCGGATTTCTTGATTGGTTTTGTTACCACAAAAAAATTATTCATCACAAATATCATTTCCATTGAGGCTCGTGAGGGGTTCTTTATGGTGGTTGCCAGTCAATATCGAGTATTGTGTTTCTTGGCGGGTGTCGTGCCGCTTTTTCTCAGTCTCGCTCTATAAGCTGCATTATAGACCCGTGGTTGTAACGTTCCCGCTCTGCGAGCCAATCTCTCTGGTCCATAAATGTCACTGATTAAAACTGCTGTTGGAATTGTTGCATGGATCACTTGGTGCATAATAACTCTAATCAGCTTGTTCAGTTCATTAGGAGCTGGAAACATAATAGTTACAAACCTGGGCCATCGCTAGGAGTTTCAGTGGTTCAGATACAACGTCTGAGTGTTCCTGAGACCCCAATTCTGCTCCATCACGCTTGTGATTTATTTAAAATGTGTGTTAATAGAGTGGGGAACTGAGGACCAGTTCTTATTTATAACCAGCTCAGTTTAGTTTCTTTTAAATACTTGAAAAATTTTATTTATTTATTTGTAATTTTATTAAATTTGTTTATTGAAATTTTACTTTTACTTTACTTTAAATTTTATTACTTTAAAGTACTTTTTACTTTATTTTCTTACTTTAAATTTTACTTTACTTCCTGGCCCAGTAGCATTTTCTACTGTAATGTTACACATATGTCAAAGGAATACTCGACCCAGATATTTGCTCTTTAAATCAGTTTGTCATCATTTACTCACTTTTTGAGTTTTGATATATTTCACTCTGAATTGAATGTGAAAATATTACAAAGATGATAAATAGACAGCTCTTTTGAATGCAACAACATGCATTCTGCGTAATCTGCATAGTCTGACTCAAAAACAAGTGACTCTTATGAGTGGTTATTTTTAGTGAATCACTCTTGAATCATTTGGAGTGATTACCAAGTAATTTGACTCAGTCATCGAAAGGTAAGTTAGTTTTAGTTTTTTTTTTTTTTTGATATTTACTCCTCAAAAGTATAAAAAAAATAGAATCATTAATAAATCCTTATGATTCCCATACAATTATTTTTATATATTTCACTCTGAATTGAATGTGAAAATATTAGAAAGATGGTAAATAGACAGCTCATCTTTCTAATGCAATAACACGCATACAGAGCAACCAGTGTAGTCTGATTCACAAACAAATGACTCTTATGAGTGATTATTTTTAGTGAATCAATCTAAAAGTTTACTGAATTAATCTGACACAATCACCTAAAGTAAGTTACTTTCAGTCTTGTATTTCCAAACATGTCCTCTTCAAAAGTATTAAAAATCGTTAATAAATCCTTTTTAATAATTCCTATTAGTATTTGATGACAAATGTTACGTTTTACTAGCTGATCTGACCCAAGAATAGCTGTAAAGCTCTGTATTCTATTTGGTTTGTGTTGTGTTCGAGTCCTATGAGGAAGCCTAAGGTGTCTCAGTCCATGCCTTTTCATAGTCCTTACTGTCAAGTGTTATTGAGTTGAATGTTGTGCTGTAAACAAGGTCAGCAAGGCTGCATTTGGATGCACGGGATGGAGTTGTCATTTATATAGGCGTTACGCTTGAGAATGTGGTCAGAAAGTAAGAGACTCAATGTTAGGTGCATGAAGATATCGAGCTGTAAGGGGAAGTGAGGTCAGACGCTTGTAGATGACCTTTACATATTGTACAGTTTGAATGGAGCCTTGAGGTCAATCAGCTGAAGCAGGATATTAAATTATGAAAATGATCTGATTATTGACTTTAGCTGTGCCCTCTTGTCTTTTTCACACTAATAAAAATGCTAACTTCTGGCGCATCTCGTCCCGAGAGTGTCCTTAGCACAGTGGGCAGTGCTGATCTCAGCTGTCTTACAAATATATTTTTCTAGCCTTGTGTTTACAGGACTGAATATATTAATAAAGTAAATAATTGACATAACCCTTTAAAGGTGGTTTGTCTCATTTTTATGATACTTTCCTCTGTTAAATCCAAGATGGCGGACAAACTTTTATGGCAGGCTTTTTTATTTTGAACATGATTGATAACTTTCTTGCAGTTTTTCCGCAGACTTCATCAGGTGCTAATCTAAAATCAGTTTGACAGTTTTTCTGACATGGATCAAGGCAGGATATTGACTTGGCAAACCGGTTCTAGATCAGTGAAATGCAGGGCATCTTGCAGCCCGGACGAGCCGCTTTTCACGCTCTGAGACGGCGGAAAATTGTTTCCAGTGATTCCACACCCCCTTCCCTCTCATCTGTTGTTTTGCGTGACATTATCTGGGAAGCTGTTGTGTAATTACCAAGTTTGCAGCTAACACCACATCTGTCACATTTCTCCTTTTTGACACAGAACATGTCTGTTAACTTTTTTTCAAAAATATTTTAGGTTACAAATTATGGAAGTATAAAATTTTATTTTATTTTGGATTGTTTATTAAAGTCTACAGGCATGATGCAAGACATTTAGATTAATGAGGACAATTCAGTCACAGGGTGTTCGGGTCTCTATGGATCAGGAGGAACTCTTTATACAAGCCAGCTAGTTAGTCCTACAGCTGCGGTACTCCATTTAGATGTGACCGACACACATGGATACTAGCGGAAGAAATAGAGACAATATTAAACCAGATGCACAATACTTACACCTCCACATCCACATGCAGCTGTCTTTTGAGAACAAGTCATTTGGGACTGTGTAATCTAACGCACACCTACGTACAATCTCACACACCTACAGCCTGCGCTCACACACTCACACACATTTACAATAGCTAATGCTCACTTTCAGAAACAAATTGCTCTCCGCCCATGCACACCTGGCTGTCAGGTGGAATGTCAGACGAAGACATTTGTATTCATTTAGGCAATGAGAAAAGCTCTATTATGAGTGAGGTGAATGAGGGAGGCAGCGTTTGACAGCTCGGGGTAATGACTTCCCTCAGCCCTCTTTTCTAGCGACAGCACCGTAGACAGCTTCATTACATTACCCCATGTCTCAAATCATCGTCTGATCTGCCACATTGTAATAAAGATGAATATCTCCCTATTTCAATTTTGCCTCATAATAAATTGTACATAGATAGAGCTGTAGGCTGCGATGGCAGCTGCTTTTGCTTTTCTTTAGCATCTTTTTTGCTTCTTTTAGATGCATCAAAGGCACTGGGCTGTCAAGAGCGTTGGTTTTGAGGTATGACTATTTAAGTGGTTATGTTTCTGCATTTCTGCATTGAAGGCAATGAATGAATGGTGATATGAATAGATCGACTTGTTTGAACAACTACATATTGAAATGCAAACCAAATGATGCATGTAGGAACCGGACGCTTTAGTTTGGGAACTAAAGACCGATTGTTATTCTTGGTGATTCAATTTTTGCTCTTTGAGGAAGGAATGTGGGTGTGTGGGTGTGTGTGTGTGTGTGAGGGCCAGACGTTTGAATGAGTTTACTCCCTGTTGCTGCTTTCAAACACATTCTTAGCCAAGAAAGTGCTCCATTTGATGTTCATAAATGTGGTACTATCTCAGATTTCTACGCACCAGGGAAAACGGTCTTTTTTTTTATTTATTGGAAAACACTGTTAAATCTGACCTTTGCACTCCCTGCGGTCCTTGTCTTTCTGCTGTTGACGAGTCCGACATGGCCTGTCAAATCTCTGCCCTTTTTAAAGTTCTCAAATTTTATAGGAATATTCCGGGTTCAAGCTTTGTTGTTGCAAAAATTATTTCAGCTTCTTTTTTATTTAAAAAAAATGAATACATGTTGCTTTTGCAGTAAAGCACTGGGGCAAGGCAATGTGCTGAAATGAACATTAAACACACATATATCCACAACACTGAAACAACCACAACTGAAAAAAACAAAAAAACAAATGTGGTCAGTTTTTTGAAAGACTAGTCAACTGCTCATCCAACCCCTAATGGTTGATGTCGATGTGTTGGAGAAATCAGGTTAGGAGATGCTATAACTTGAAGTGTTCAGACTGAATATACCCATCTCCTCGCCCCTCCTCCCCTTGGCACCAACACCCCAAACAGACCACAGAGGATTCTCAAACATCCTGAACCCAACCAGATGTGTTACCTCAACCCCCAGCCCTTGTCTTCCTTCCCTCCGTCTCTCTCCTTCCTCTCAAGTGAGTCTGTTGCTCTTATTTGTGGCTTGACCTTACAATTCTGGGCCTCTTATAAAAACAAACTATTTAGTAGTAGTGATGCTTGCAGGTCACTGGTGTTTTAAGGCATTGCATTGCATTGAGATTTGATGTGACCTCTGATCATACTCTTTGGACTTTATGAATCTTTGCTGTGTTCAGTATGACCACTGTGCTCCGTCTTTATTTGCCCTTTATTTTTTATTTTCTCTCTTTTGGATTCTAAGCACATTTCATTGATTTTTGACAGATAAGCGGGCCCAGGAAGATTCTATGGACATTACTTTTTGCATTTTATGTGCTTTTTAGGTGTAAAGCTGCAAAATGATGCAGAATAAATATAGTAAATTGTGTTAAATGGAGGTTAAAAGTACTACATTCTTATTGGTAGGTTAAGATAACCAAATGTAGTACTCAAAATTACATCAGTGGTAATCACACCATTGTATTAATTCTATCAACAACTATATATGAACAATCCAGAAAAGGGCCTAATAAAATATTCAGCCAAAATAGTCTTGGAGGCCCAAAGTCATTGACCAAAACAGTGACGTTTCATTAGTGCTTTTCCAATTACGTTTTGACTATATCAGTCTGAAATTCATGCATACAACGTGAATAAGTTATAACAAGCAAATGTAAGCAGTGTAAACCCATTTCACTGTGACCAAAAATAATGCTAGAATAGTAATATCTAGTTGACTGAAATAATGAGGTGACTCGTTAGTAAAGAACATTACTGCTAAAGAACTCTGACTGGTTTGATTTACACAACACCCTGAATAGCATAAAGAGTTCAATTACCCAAATCGAATTACCAAACGTTTATTTTGGGGTTTGATAAAAAGTAAGAGCTTGAAGAAGATCCCCACACTCTCAAACATCAAAGAGAATCACAAGCGCGATGACTTTTTCAATGCCATGTCAATCAGACCACACACAGATTAAAATAAATAAATTACACCATCAAAATATAAAATTAAATATAAAAATAAATACATATAAAATACACTAAAAAATTAAATAATAAAAAATAAATAAAATTATTTAAAAAAATGACCACAATGTGTGTACATTTAACAAGAGATGATCTACATCAAATTGGAGAACAATGGTTGTTGGTTGGAATTAACAACAAAATACAATTCATAAACAGGACAATTGAAGTTCTTTGTTTAATCCCTTCGGATATACACAGTCCATATGATGAATCCACTTAGCTTCACATTGTAACAGTGTTTTATTAGAATCACCACCTCTTCTTGAACTGGTCAATCTCTGAATGCCTAAAAATCTCATATCACTAAGTTTGTGGTCAACATCCGCAAAATGCCTGGACGTAGGAGATTGAATATCCATCCTTCTGATGGAGCTTCTGTGCTCGTTGATGCGGGTCTTTACTTGGCGATTAGTTTTGCCAATATACTGCAGACCACATGGGTATGAAATAAGATAAATAACAAAAGATGATGAGCAAGTGATAGTCTCTTTAATTTTGATTGTTTTTTGAGTAGTGGTGCTGGTGAAAGAAACAGTTGTAATTGCATTTTCACAAGCTGAACAAATCTTGCATGGAAAAAAGCCAGTGGAATGATCCAAAGTCACACATTTGTTCTCCTTAATGAAGGTATCAGAATTGACTAGATGATCTCTTATGTTGCGTCCCCTATAATATGAAAGAAGGGGATTCTATCTCCAGTATCATCAGCTCTCAGAACATGCCAGTGTTTATTAATGATGGACTTGATTGCCTGGCTGTGAACAGTAAATGTAGTACAACATGTATAAGGAGGTCTTTGAGATGTCTTGGATTGTGATTTCAGTAATGTAGATTTTACCTTTTCAATTGGGCGCTTAAGCCATTTATCAAGATATCCTCTAAAAAGAAACTGCTTGTACATCTGATCACATTCCACCTCAAAATCATCAATGTTTGTGCAAATCCTCTTGATCCAAAGAAACGGGGGGTCTACGCACCTTGTTTGGATTATTTTGAAGGTGCGGTGAGTCTCTGGCTGCTTTCCTGGGGTTTGATAAAAACACATCATTTTGGTGCATTACTACAAAATGTAAATATTTATTGCGTAAATATTTACTGTCGGCTGCATTTTTTGGGTGGTACCTTGCTGTAGGGCTGGGTAAATCTGAATGAAACAAATGAAAGCACGTGACACCAAGTAAAACCCAGCAAAACAAATGAAAGCAAATTAAACCAGGTGAAACCAAACAAAAACTGACAAAATAAAACTGAATTAAACAAAACCAGGTGAAACCAAAAAAGTGAGTCCAAATGAAAGAAAAGGAATCAACTAAACAAAGGAAAACAAAACCAAACGAAAACAGACAAAATGAAACGTAACGTATCCAAACATGCCAGACGAAACCAAACAAAACTGAAAGCAAACAAATTAAACAAAACCAAATCAAACCAAACAAAACTAAATGAACTGAGCGAATCTGAAAGAAACAAAAGCAAACATAACTGGGCGAAACCAAATTAAACCAACAAAAGTAAATTAAACCAAACCAAAGGCCTTCAGTCTGAAAATGAAGGTTTAAAGCTGGCATAATACCCTGTCTATAATCTCACCTAGTAATTGATCCTTTTCTCATTTTCTCTATCCCTTTAAAAGTCCAGTCATTGTTAGGTTAGTTTTCTGTAATTTGTAGGGTTTTGTAGGAGCCATGTGGTAATTGCTCTCTCTCTGGCAGAGTTCTCTCTCACTCCTCACTGGGCCATGAGGCATTATGCTGCGGATAATTTCTGCACTTCCTGTCCTCTCAGGCATGACAGGCTTTTTCCTCTGAACATCCAGCTCACCAAAACCTTGACCTATTGATTTTAAAGCATCTCAAAAAGGCCTCACACAAACCAATTCTGGTTAGAAGGGCGGATTCAGGTTGCTGCTGTTGATTTGATGTCAACACGGAGTCAGAAACTGACCTACCTCCTCAGCTGTCCGACACAGACCTGCTCATTTAACAGAGATCATCTGGTGATTTAAAAAAGTTGAATAGAGAAAAGCAGAAAAGAGAAAAATGTCATTTAAACTTGGAAATGTGTGGTTTTAGGATTTTGACATTTATGTAAATTGAAAAGTTAAATGAATAAAAATAATGTGAATAAGAATATATGAATAAGAGAATATATTAAATTATAATCTAATATATTACATAATATAATTTTTACATCAATATTAAATTTTTACGTAAATTGTTTGTTTTATTTATATATATATATATACATACACACACACACACACACACAGACACAAATATATATATATATATATATATATATATATATATATATATATATATATATATATATATATATATATATATATATATATATATATACAAATATTTCATTCAATATATTTAATTAAATTTCATAATTTGAAATAATATATATAATATAATTATATTATAAACAGTAAATAAAAAATCCAAGCATTATGATGTTAAATAATGCTCTATTATATTATATATCATATTATAGCAAAATAGGAGCATTTTCACTAGTGGTCTCAGATGTTGGTTTCAGACCCCTCTATATTGGCTCTCTGAAGTGAGTCTGTGTCATTGTCATACTCCTCAACATTTCCAGTATGTCTGTTATGGAGCTCTGTTGCTCTCTCACTTTCACTCAAGTTCTTTCATGTTTGGAACATGAAAGTGAAGTCAAAATTAATTGGGTTAGGGGCTGACCGCCGTGGCCGGTGTTGCGTGACAGTGCTGACTGACTGTCGTCGTACTGAGGCAATTGCCAGCACTCTTTAAAATATGCAAATGCATCTCATTTTGTTGGTTTTCCCAATGTTATGTTTATATTTAATGCCTTAACTTCACATTTACTTTAAGATTGTTAAATTATATAGTAAATATATCAGTATCCACTTTTTTTTCTTTTTTTTTTAAATTCATGGTGCTATCAAATACATTTAAGATCTCTAATTTAAACCCCCAAGACCTCTTTGAACTCTTGTTTTAGATCTGAACTATTGTTCTTGGATTTGAGACCCACGTGATGGTGAATTTTCCTTTCTATCATCTCTCTCTTTCTCTGTGACAAGGCATGTGTGAACATTTCCGTGTGTCAGTGGCTCTGCTTGGCATAAGCCTCTGTCATGTCCAGCAGAGCATAATGGCATCAAGACTTGTTGGTTACCGTGGTTAAGAGAGTTTGCAAATGTGGGTGTATTTGTAATAAATGTTTGTGTATGTAAAGTACTGTTTACACCTTTTAATTCACCCCCACCCTTGGAGATTGACATTAGCCTCTTGTATAATTATGCAAAAAATTGCTTAAAAAGGTCATTAGCGAAGTTAATGTTCGTAATAAGGTGCTTTACTTGATTTTTAATGTCCTTTTGTGTGGGATTTCTCTCAAAACCTAGTTAGCTGCCTACTTAGACAGCGTTTTAGGATACTTATGACACAAAAGCTCATGCCTTATAAGATTTTTTAACAATTCAGAGGCAGTATTATATGTATCCTTGGCATATTAGAAAATCTCAGTGTGCTTTGCAACACACTCAGTGCTTAGAAAACTCTGTTGTTAGCTTGGCAAAATGCTAACAGTAAACAAATGGAATCAACTGTGAATTGAATCTCTTTTGCGCTTTGTGAAAGGCATTGTGTATTTATGTAGCATGTGGAGTTGTTGCCAATGTCAAGTGCTTGAAATCAGTCAAGTATGAGGAACATTTCATTTAGCGCGCTGCTGTACAAGGTTGTCGTATCTATGTAGGCAGTAAACAGCGATGTGGCTCATTAGTTTGTACTTACACAGCAAGAAAAGTGTGGTCTAATTAAAATGTCCATCTAAGAGTCAAATTCGTCCTTGCAATTGTCTAAAGTTTCAGTAATTATAATTATGCCTGTAATCAAGAGACAGGTTTCCCTTCAGGAAACAAGCACTCACACCCTTCATTAGAAAAGAGTGTAATATCAAAAAACATCTGTGACTAAACAATATTCATGGAAATCTTGAGGGCATTTTATATGGTATTTCCCGCCTCTCTTGTGTACAGTCATTTTCCAGACACACAAAGGACACGTGGAACATGCTAGTACAACTTTGCTGCTAATGCTTCAGTTTGGTGCTATCGAGAGTATAAATAAGCTGGTTACCACATATTGAACTGTGTTGCAGTTTAAATTAAACATATATAAACAAAACTGACATTAATTTCAATGTAAAATTTGACATCACTCACTGCTCGTTCTGCATTGCTAGAAATATTTTGCATATCTCCACCATCCCAAAGTATGCTTTTTTTTTTTTTATTCTAGGACAACATTCAGAATGATTTTAGATCAACTCCCCAATTTATTCCGCACCAGCTTCTAGGTATGAGGTGAGTGCTATACTCCAGGCAGGAAATGAAGACAAGGATCATTTCCTTTCTGTGATAAAGCATGCTGCACACGGGGAGCACATGAGGAGCCACATTTTTTATTTCCGCGAGTGTCTGCTGAACTCATTTAAGTTCCCAGGCCTTTGGATTGTTTTCTGTCAGGTACCACATCTCCTCGCTGTGCCTCACTCAATTCAAATATATTAAATGCCTTTCTCCCTTGGGACAGGAAATATGACCAGGTAAGGATCCTTTTAAAGGCCGTGGCTTCCAATTCCAGACTCTCTTCAGTGTCTGGCCTAAAATAGGGTTAGGCCAAGCGTTATTATGCTCCAGTCTGAACCAATAAACCCCAAAAAAGTCTCTAAGGAGCATCAGACTTAGTTCTGCCATCAGTGCTCACAGAATCCAGGTCAGTTAATGTGTGGAGCAGAGGGCTGGCCTTCCTGGAAGCCTCTGTTCAGTTGCCTGAGGCTTTTCCTCCAGCTAGAGTTATTCAAGTATCTAGTACACGGTCCATGGAATACTCCAAGAGAATGTGGATCAGTAGCAGAGCTTGCCTTTATGGTATGAGGGTGCAAATGGGAAGACATGCTGCTTTATTTTATTTTATCATTTATTTATTTTTTTGCTTTTATTCAGTTGTACATTTTTCTTATTTAGTTTATTATTATTATTATGTTGTTATATTTTAAAATAATATGTATACTTATCCAAATAAAATGACTCCATAAAATCCCGTTCTTTGTTTTGTTAGCTGTGGGTTTATGACTCTGCTAAAATTCTTGTGGTTCATCACACGCATTAAAGCCGTATAGATGGATATTGTGGGTGTTTTAGATGTGATCTGAGTATTGTTACTTATTATTATGTTGAATATGTGGCAAAAATAACTTTTGGGATATGAAATTGCTCACATTGTGATTTATAAAAATCTTTTATGTGGACTGATCATATATTATACCTGCTAGGGATGAATTGTTGTGTGTGGGATTTTCTTTTTATGCTTTAGTTGAGTTCTGCCACGGTGCGTCCTAGGTAAAGGTGCTAATGATGGCCAGTTTCTATATTTAAGGTGGATTATTCTGCGTTTGCTTTGTTCTGTTTGTCAACTGAAAAAAGGCGGATGAGGGTGTTCTCTGCAAATATCAAAGATTTATATCGCTTCAGAGTAAACAGAGAGCGTTTCTGCCTGTGTAAATGATATATGATGTAATGATGAAGGCTTGTTTCTGCACCACAGGAAAGCTCAGAGGGCATTACCGCCCCAGACATGATCATGCACCAAACATGGTCTAAAATAGAGCTGGCGAGAAAATGGTGCCACCTGTAAACCTTATTTTTTTGCAGCAGATGGAAGAGAACATGGTTTGTGGGAAAAGGGTAGCGAGCCCTTCTGCTGCCTATTGGCCATCTGTGTGTGTGTGTGTTTCTAGAGCATATGGCCTTACGCAGTAGACATTTCTGGAAAGTCGTGCAGAGATCTGGTGAAACGACAGAGTGATTTTGCAAGATGTTAAGAGTTCAGTGTGAAATCCATTACAGGCCGTGTGTTATTTTAGTTCATGTGGCTGTTCCGAATATTTACTTTGTAAACGAAAAGGTCAGAGTTTGTATAACTTAATGTCACATTTTTTTCCTGATTGATTTGTTTTTTTTACTTTCTTGACTTTGTACTGGCAGCCCATTTCATATTTAAAATTAAACAGCCCACAAAAATGACAGAAATGTTCTCATGGCCACCCTAACTTGTTTACATACTCTACTCTGAAATAGATCAGATTTTCCAAGCAAAATTACTAGGTCAAGGGTCTCAAGGGCAGGAATGCATTACGATTTTTCATCTTTTTTGATGTTCAAGATCAGTTTAGATGGCCGAGTAAACCGTCTAGTCAGAGTTTTGATCTAAAGCTGATCTGCAAACAGCATTTCAGAGTCTAACAGCCCGAGGGAGGTTCATGTTAGCATATATGATATGACTAAATATTATTTGATGCCTCTGGAAATATGACATTGCAGATCACGTTTATTTCACTTAACAGTTTCATTCACTTAAATATGAATGCAGACAGAAATATGTTGCTGTCAGGAACTATTTTAAGCAGTGGAAGTAGAAATGAGTTCAGACTAATGCTAACAGACTGCCTATGTTTTTTCACCTCAGAAAATATCTGATTGACAAGCACTAGAAACATGCCTTTTCTGTCGATGTACAAATAAACATGCTTAAAAACTGCTTCCGAATGCCAGTTTGTTTTAGCTAGTAGTCTAAACATACCTACTCTCAAATTTCACTTAGGCAGTCCCACAAATAATTCTTTTCCAGCTCATTTCAAAGATAAATTGAGTACCTGCTGATTGAATATATTTTTTACGAGTTGTTGGGTTTCCTGTCAAGAAAGACCGAACGTGTGTGTTGATCCCGATCAGGATCTCGAAATGAAACTCTCCAATGAAAATAAAATACAGGAAATTAAAACACATCTGCTTCAAATTCCCACATCTACCAGCCTTAACGGATCAGTTCACCTCCAAAAAATGAAAGTTTTTGTGCTGTTCCAAACCTATGTTTTTTTTTTCTTTCAGTGGAACACAAAAAGAGATGTTTTGAAGAATGTTCGCGTAGACCTTTTTTCATACAATGTCAGTTTTTGTGGTTTGTTATCTTTTGAAATGGGACAAAGAAACAGCATGAAGATTGTTTATGGAGACAGATAAGAGTGGGAGATATCCCGGTAGACATTAGGTTAGACATTACCGGTAGAGATTTTGGGCTATCGTCTCTATCGCGGTTACACGCTCACATGACAAACGCATTCAGCAGCAAAAGAGCTTATTTAACTATATGCGTGTGCTGTCTTAGAGACTATTTCTGAGCACTGTCAGAGAGGAGCGTGCATGTAAAGACGCTGCTCATAGAGCGCTGGAGTATTGAATGGAATAATTTTTTTTAGCCGATTTAGGTCTTGAATGGTTAAATACACACACTTGTATCTGTCAAAATGCCTGTCTTTTTAAGTATCCTCATAATCGCAGTAATTTAGGTCTTAAGTGAAAGCAAACAGCTGAGAAAGAAAACACACATGAAAGTATATTGGATCTGGGCAGCTCTTAAAATGACAGCAGTCTAGTATTCCTAGTCTAGCTGTCTGTCATTCATATTAGTCAAACAACAAAAAAGAGAAATTCTCTCACTGCTCTTGACTAAATCACTTTTGTAACTTGAGAATAAATATGTATTTAATTTATACAGTGACGAATATGCAGTGTTGATTACTTTATACAATGTATGCAGCATTTCTTATTTATTTGTTCTACTAGTTTTTGTCCTATTGTAATTAGTTTCTTATTCTTTTTTTAATCTTTGGCTATTTACTTGTCTTCAGTGAGCTTGAATTTTATTATTATTACTATTATTATGTAGGCTAGTATTAGTTTTTAATAGAACTGAAATTTCTATGCTATCAAAATTTTTGATATCATAAAGACCTTTATTTAAAGCAAAAATAACTATTTTGTGATATACATCGTTATTGTGAAACAAAATGATTTTGGTCATATCGGTTGCCCTTAGCGACAGATATGACCTGGAAGGCTATTCCAGAGTTTAGGAGCCAAATGTGAAAAAGCTCTACCTCTTTAGTGGACTTTGCTATCCTAGGTACTACCAAAAGTCCAGAGTTTTGCGACCTTAGGGAGCGGGTTGGATTGTAGCGTGGTAGAAGACAAGTTAGGTACGCAGGAGCTAAACCATTTAGGGCCTTATAGGCAAGTAATAATATTTTGTAAATGATACGGAACTGAATAGGTAGCCAGTGCAGAGACTGCAAAATTGGGGTAATATGATCATATTTTCTTGACCTGGTAAGAACTCTAGCCGCTGCATTTTGGACTATCTGTAGCTTGTTTATTGAAGATGCAGGACAACCACCTAGCAGTGCATTACAATAGACCAGTCTAGAGGTCATGAATGAGTAATGAAAGAATTTCTCTACAACACGTTTTTAATACAGCCCTTTTGTGCCAGGGAAAGGTGCCAGTTGACATTTTCTCTCTTTTAAATTTTTTTTTTTTTTTTTTTTAACAAGCGCGGTGAGGAGAACATGTGTTTAACAGATAGTATGCGGTGACAGCAGAGCAGGGATGGTGGTTAGCGTGTGCTATGATCCATGGTTGGGTTTCACCGCTTAAACAAAAGCAAAGACGCCTCACCTAGTCATCCCTTGTGAAGCGTTGTCAGCTGCCATTTCACGAGAAATGGATAGTGAAATGTTTTTTTGCGGCCCTATAATTCCTTTTACACACATGCGCGCACACTCTTACTAACTCCTCTCTCGCTCAATTTTCAGTTTGTCTGTCTGTCTCATGAAATTAAATTGCTTTCTCTGCTGTGAAGCATTTCCATGTGTACCATCAAGCGTTTTATTTTCAGAATTGCTTTCTGAATGCCCTCCAAAAATGCACACACGCTCACACTATTCCTTATCCTCATCCTCATCTTCACACAAGCGATATTGAAAAGTGGAATTTGACTGCGTTTGACTGTGTCGGTTACTCCCCCCGCACCGGTCCCAGGTCTCAGGCTCGTTGTCCTCTCGTGTTAAACCGTGTCGTCTCGCTCAGGCGCTATAGTCGCAAGGGTCTGGGTTGTTGTTGCTATGGGAGTACGTCCCCGAGCGATGCTGCCAGCTCTTTCCAGCCTCGAGCTTTGCAGTGGGTGTGTGAGAAAGCGGGCATCATTGGAGCCTGGCCCAGTCTCTCTCTCTCTTTTCTTTTTTTCCATCATCCGCTCTTTTAGTCTCAGATGGCATGTCTTGATATGAGTCTTTAATGCCCCAGTTCCCATATGCCACCAGCCATGGGAGTTGTGCCCTCACATATTCGCATACAGAAACCACACTCCATGGATCAACAGTGCTTATTATTAATGTTCGTGTCGGGGGGGGGGGGGGGGGGATATGTTGCTTAGTCAGTAGAATGTTGTTTTATGGTGTGTTTGTTTCTGATAATAAACGTCAGACTATTCCTTCCAGTAAAAGACTCTTAATGGTACGCCATACACTGCAAAAAATAATTTCTAAATATGTAGTATTTAAAAATCATTTATATTACACTATGTAATATATTTTTTTTTGTTTTATTGAAAACGGACTTATTGAAAACTCTTCGTATTATTATTATTATTATTATTAATGTTGAAAACAGTTGTGTAAAAATGTTGTTTTTTGATGAATTAGAAGTTCGAAAGAACAGCATTTATTTGAAATAGAAATTCTCAATTCTCACTATTAACTAGTTACTTATTAGCATGCCTATTATTAACATATTGGCTGTTCATTAATACTTATAAAGCACATATTCTGCATATTGTACATAATCCTTAATCCCACCCAATACCTAAATTTAACAACTATACCTTACTAACTACGAATAAGCAGCAAATTAGGAGTTTGAGGCAAAAGTAGTTAATGGTTTGTCATTAGCAAGAATTAGACCTTAAAATATAGTGTGACCAATCTTTTCTTAACATTATAAATGTCATTTTTGAGCATTTTAATGCATCTTTGCTGAATAAATGAATTGATTTCTTTAAAAAAATGTATAGTTTAACTTGTTTTAAGAGTGTGTAGGATGTTGTACTTACTGGATAACAAGACTTAAAGTGCAAAATGATACATCGCAAGCCGTCGGCTGTTACATGTTCAGTCTTGTCCACACAGGTCAACAGGGTCTGTGAATGTGTGTGCTGCTCACTGTTATCACGTTCTCACACACACCCACCTGTAAAAACATGGACTCTGAACCATGCGGTAGCTTCATGAAGTCTTGCTGCAGTTAAGATTTCATTTATCACTGTGTGTGTGTGTGTGTGTGTGTGTGTGTTTGTGGCTTAGGGTTTCAGTGTCTGGGAGCCATAAACCCCAGAGATGGAGCGGCTAGTCGAGACAGGAAACATGGAGCTCTGTGATTGTATGTGAGGCTGGTTTTTGGTTCATGGACCTTTGCATTCCTACACGGTTACATGTGAGAGAGACTGAGATTGCATTTTGGTATTAATTGGAACTTCCTTGATGCTTACCTGTTTGTCACCGAACATGCCAGTGCCAGTGAATTTCCAAGAAAATGTGATTCTAGGCTGTAATATTTGTCTCTGCACCCTCCCCTTACACCTGCTGGTCTTGACCCAGGAGCTCTTATTGATAATGTTCTCACTCTGTAGTTTTCGAAACAACTCAATTCAAAACCAAACTAGATTGCCTCTATTATAATCAAGAAGCACTGGAATAGCTCAATGTGTGACGCACATTCAGTTAATGGACACGCTCCCCTATTTTTGACACAGTGCAGTTACTCCAGCCACTTTATTTTCCCTGTTGATCTAAAATTTATGCAAGAGTTGATTTATTTTTTATTATATTTATCATATTTGAATGAATTTTATAGATTGAAATATATTTTTAGTAAGAGGAAATACACATTCATTTACTTAATAAATGAATGAATTAAAGTAAATTTTAAATAATTAATTTTCTAATATTTATTTAATTATTATAAAAGATAATATGCATCTATAAAAATAGAAAACCTCTCTGATACATATAAAACAGCATTACATATAAAATAACATAAAATTGTTTTATGTTTTTGACTTGAACAGTAGTGTAGTCGGTATTTATATCATATGTAAGTGAAATAAAAGCCACCTCAGAAAGATCTTTTTGGGTGTTTAAAAAAATGGAAAGGCGGTAACGTATACTCTAAAAGGTCAGAGTTCACTCACAATAGGTCAAAGTCCTGTTTGGAAAAATCTTTGGAATGCCCTGAATGTGAGAGTCTTAAGCTTAAGCACACTTGAGTTTCTTTGACAGTATTGTGCTAATTGTTGATGGTGTCAGTTGTAACATTACCTCCTGCTGTCCTGCCCATTTTGTCCTCAATCACACGCACCTCTCTGTCAAATCATTATGGCTGTGTGTGTGTGAGATCACAGACGGTGGTGGCTCCATCAGTGCTTCCAGAGTCGACCTTAAATCTATGTTGTGTGTTTTTATGCATATGTGTGTTTATAAAGAGCATTTGGTGGCTTACAATTGTTTGCAGACTACGTCTATGTGCCTGTGTGTTCTAGATCATAAAGGTCATCTTGTGGTGGTTGCTTCCAGACAGTGTGTTTTGCCTCTTTGTATGTATGTATGCAAGCCGTAAACTTTCCCAGCCGAGTCTCCTGGCTGAAGATCTTTCCCAACATCACATCATGCTCACCCTCATTCAGCACAATTCACCCTCCTCCCTCTGGATCTGGATGGATTGATGCTTGGATGAGGGAACGCCAGCAAAGGATCTGCATTTTTAACTTCCGACCCTGACGTTTCTTTCATCTGTCGATCAGCGCTGCGCGGTTGCAGTGTGTGTGTGTTTAATGAGCGGTGACTGCAGGTTTTGAAGTTTTTGCCAGTTTTTTGGTAGGTTTTTCACTGTTGTGTTGTGCGCCAGGAGCGGACCGACTCTAGCTGCAGGACAGATTACTGAAACAGCCTTCCACGTCCTTCTAGAAAATATTTTTAGGAATGCTCAGGTTCTGGCACGTCACGCCTCCCAAGTTTGGTGTGTGATTGAGGAGAAGTTGGGTGTGTGATTTGAGGAGAAAAGCGACAGAAAGAGATCAGAATTCAGAAACACGACTACACACATCTGCTTCTCATTGCTCAGTCCACAAAGGAGCTAAAAATTACGGTGACTGGCAACATACACACACTGAATGAGAACATACATACATTGGGGCAGCAGTGAAATGGAGTATGACATTTCAAGCCCACTTCTCTGCCCACACCCAAATCCCTTTTGACCCCTGACACTGAGCCTCTGAAATCATCAAACAGCCCAGGGCAACCTCGGCATATGTGAAAGACATCAGAATGAATGGATATGCATACATTCTGATGGGATGATGCTGGCAGACACAGATTATATTCAAAGCAGCTAAATGAAATGAGAATAGGAATGAGTGGATGTTCTTGTACAACTAAATAATATAAATATTAAAGAGAAATCACACAAAAACGAAAATTCTGTCATTTACTCATCCACATGAGTGAAAAACACACACGCTTGTTTTTGTAAAAAGTGGGGACATCCCATAGGCGTAATGGTTTTTATACTGTACAAAC